>NC_133327.1:670463489-670805989 GCF_042186555.1 Aquarana catesbeiana | reverse complement strand
GTGTCGTGGTTGGGATTCGAACCAGCGACCCTTCTTACTGCTAGGCGAAAGTGCTACCCACTAGACCACTGTGCCACATATACTCTTATCTAATACCCCTGACGAAGGAGCTTGAACCAGAAACGCGTCGGGTTACCGGAGATCACTATATACCGGAGAGTAACAACTACCTTTTTGTCATACATACCATGTAACTTGTTGTGTTTTTTGTCTTGTCTATGCTTTTTTTTGCATATCTGTGTAGAAATTTTTCTATGTTCTTTTAACCATTGCTCATTGTATGATCGGATGATTTTATGAATATTTAATAAATTACATTTTCTCAAGTTTGTATGTGTGGTTGCTGCCTATAAAGTCCCAATGAAGGGGGATTCTTTTTGCTTGATATGATCAGAAACAATAAAAAAAAACAACAAACAAAAAAGCCTTTGCCATACAAGTATTTTCCTTGTCAAAAGAAGTTTATTGAGTATACAATGTTATAAAGATACATAAAGTAAGTTTACAAGGATCTATAAAGTAAGCTCATTGTTTTACAGTAGGGTTTATATAGGTAAATATCATGAAATTTCAAATATTAAACATTGGGTTCACGTAAACCTAAATTAAAGATATATATCATTTCCTTAGTTACTTTTGTAGGTATTTAAATGATTTATACCTACTATACATATTGTTTACAAGTAGAGTGTATATAGGTCAAATAAATTCTGATAATGAGCTTTAATCATAAGGTGGAGAAAAGGAAAGAGAAAGAAGAAAAAGGGTTGAAAGGTAGAGGTATGGTCCACAAGGTTGTCCCGCTCGTCAGTTTATTATTCTTTTTAGTTCTCTTTGAAGCCTTAGAATGGGTGTCTCTGTAAGTCATTTAATCTGTTACCATGGCAACAGGACAGAGTCATTGAAGTTTGACAGGAACTGTTGTTTTATCCAAGGATGCCAAAGTTTTTCAAATTTTGGAATTTGATTTTGATCGATGGCTACCATCTTAGCATGGGACATTGTATTATTCATTCTGTGAATTGTTTCTGCTAGTACCAATGTAGGAGATTTCCATGCCTTGGCCACTGTTTGTTTTGCAGCCGTTATTAGTTGGATCATAAGTTTGAATTGAGAGAGTGTTAACCATTCCGGTTTTAGATTAAGTAAAGTTAAATATGGATCTGGTTGTATTATTTTTTTAAATATTTTAGATGCAATCACGAAGACTTCCTTCCAGAAGGTTTGGATTACTGGGCACGTCCACCATATGTGTAAATATGTGCCTATTTCTGGGCATCCTCGAAAACAAAGAGCTGAGGTATTAGGTGAATATTTTGCCACTCTAGCGGGTACAAGGTACCAGCGAGTTAGGACTTTATAATTTGTCTCCAGTGCTAAGATGTTGGGTGAAGATGACTTAGATGTGAGCCATATGTTAGACCAGTCCGTGTCTTCTAAAGTTCGTCCCAGGTCCTCCTCCCACCTCTGAACGTAAGAGGGTCTATTAAGATTTGCTACTCCATATAATTGATTATAAAGTGATGAAATTGTACCTTTAGCAAATGGATCTTTTGTACAGATTGATTCAAAAATGGATAATTGGGATAATGGTGTATCCCCTTTAGGAATGGTGTATAGAAATTTTTGATTTGGAGATATCTAAATATCTCAGAGTTTGGTAGATCATATTTTTCTCTAAGCGATGGGAATGAAAGGAATGATTTAGATGCTATGAAGTCATTTAGTGTCTGAATGCCTGATGTTGTCCAAGCTTTAAAAGAATTTGGGTAGATCCATGCCGGATAAAAGGCCGGATTTCTGATAAAAGAAAGGAGAGGATTGTGTGGAGATTGTAACTGATATTTGGTTTTTAGTTTATCCCAGAGAGATAAGAAGTGTTTAGTTATGGGATTATGAATTTTAAAGCGGTCTTTAGGATCAAGCCATAATAAATTTGATATTAATAGAGGGTCATTTTCTGAAGCCTCTATAAATACCCATAATGGGATTTCCTGTTTTGCATGGTATTTGGACAGACTGGCCAAATGTGCTGCTCTGTAGTAGTTAGTAAAATTAGGGTATCCCAGGCCTCCTTTATTTTTGGGAAGATGTAGTGTGTGTATAGGTATACGTGGTTTAGAAGAGCCCCATATAAACGAAGTTGCTCTTTTTTGTACTATTCTCAAAAAATAGGAAGGAATTGGAATATGGAGGACCCTGAATAGATAAAGCAATTTGGGTAGAATAGTCATTTTGATTGCATTAATCTTCCCTATCCAGGATAAAGGAAGTTGCGACCATTGTTTTATTAGATTTGTGATCTGTCTTAATACAGGAGGATAATTGGTTGAGAATAAGTCAGAATGAGATGCTGTTAAATGAATTCCAAGATATGGGATTGATTTTTCTGCCCATGTGAATGGGAGGGCAGCCCTAGCCGGGATCAATTCCATGTTTGTGAGTGAAATATTAAGCACTAGGCATTTCTTAGGATTAATCATAAGGCCGGATAGGGCTGCAAATCCATCAAGAGCTGGTATTAAGTTAGGACCAGAGACCTGTGGTGATGATAGAAAAAGTAATATATCGTCTGCAAATATACATAATTTGTGTGTAATACCTCCTACTTCAATGCCAGTTATAGTTTGGTTTGTTCTGATGTATTGGGCCATGGGTTCGAGTATAAGGGCAAATAATAAGGGAGATAATGGGCAACCCTGTCGGGTACCTCTTTCGATATTAAAGGCTTCAGATTTGTATCCAGCATATTTTATATAGGCTTTGGGTTTATTATATAATGCTTTGATCCATGTTAAAAAGTGGGGTCCAAAACCCCATTTTTGTAATGAATATTGCATATATTGCCAGGATACTGTGTCAAATGCCCTTTTAATATCGAGAGATAGAAAACATAAAGGGATTTTCCGTTTTTTAGCAATATGTGCCAATAACACTGCCCTGCGTATATTATCGCCTGCCTGTCTATTTGGCATGAAGCCTACTTGATCTCTATTTATTAATTTTCCTATAATGCTATTGAGGCGTTTTGCTATTATTTTTGCTAATAATTTAATATCGAGGTTTAACAGAGAGATAGGCCGATAATTCACACAGGAAGTATCATCAGAAAGGGGTTTTGGGATCATACAAACAATTGCCATTAGTGTTTCTTGCCGAAAAGAATGTCCATCTAGAAGTTTGTTAAAAGTTTCAGTGAGAATGGGAGAGAGTATTTCTGAGAATGTTTTATAGTATAAAGCCGAGTAGCCATCTGGGCCTGGTCTTTTGTTAAGTTTTAGGTCTTTTATGGCGTTAGCAACTTCATCTATAGTTATAGGCTCATCCAAACTGCTTTTTTGATTCTGAGATAACTCAGGTAAGGTTATTTTTGAGAAGAAGGATTCAGCTTCTGTAGGATTAAATTCATTGTTTGTCTTGTATAAAGTTGCGAGATGTGAGTGAAATTTATGGACTATTTTAACTGGATTACAAGTGTAAACATTTTTTGATAATTTCAAACGTATTGGTTTGAAAGATTTGTTAGTTGAATTTAATGCCCGAGCCAAATATGTACCTGGTTTGTTTGTATTCATGTAGAAATTGTGTTTGGAGCGTTTGAGGGTTTTATCAACTGACTCAGTGAGAAATAGATCGTATTCCAATCTAGATTTTTCAAGATGAGATTTTGTACTCTGAGATGGATTATCTTGAAATGATATGTAGGCTGCATTAAAATTGAGTTCTAGTTTTTTTGCTAGATTTTTGCGTTCCCGTTTAAATAGTGCCATTTGCCTTTGTATTGTACCACGCAAGACAGGCTTATGAGCTTCCCACAGTGTTATTGGGGAGATGTCTGTTGTATTATTAATTGATATGTATTCCTTTAAAGCTTGTTCAATGGCCATCTGATGTAGTGGGTGTTTGAGCATTATGTCCGGTAAGTACCACGTTGGGTCATGCGCTTTTGGTATGGCTGAGGCTATAGTAGTGTATACTGCATTATGGTCAGACCACGGAATCGGAATTATATCTGATGCAATAATTTCTGGTATCATTCCTATTGTTAGAAAAATATGATCTATTCTGGTGAAGGTTTGATGAGGGTGCGAGAAATAAGTGAATTTCTTTTTCATTGGGTTACTTTCTCTCCATGAATCTACCAGATTGTATTTGGAAAGAAGTTGAGAAAAAGGTAATCTAGAGGTTATTTTGGATGGTGTAAAAGGTGATTTATCTAGAAATGGGAGGAGGACCTGGTTCGAATCCCCACACATTATCACTGTTCCTATTTTGTGTGTATTAATCACTTGTAATATATGTGAGAGGAATGGTGTAGGTTGTTTGTTAGGAGCGTAGTAGGAAATCACCGTGATTGCTGTATCCATTATATAACCCATGAGTATCAGGTATCTACCTTCTGGGTCTTTAATTTCTGATGATAAGGTGAATGGTGTGGATCGGTGAAATGCAATTAGAGTTCCCCTTTGCTTGGTACAGGCAGAAGCCGTGTAAATTTGTTGATAAAAAGGAGAAATATATTTTGGAGTAGAATCTTTGGTGAAGTGTGTTTCTTGGAGGCATACTATGTGAGCCTTCTTGTTATGGAAAGTACGGAAGGCTTTGGTCCTTTTTTGAGGGACATTTATTCCCTGAACATTCAGGGAAAGTATATTCAGTGGTGCCATGGCAATAGATCAAATAGTTTTGACTTACTTTTTGTTATGCAGAGCTGACTGCGCAGATCAACCTGTGTGGACTGAAAAGATGAATAGATAGAAAAGAAACCAGTGAATTCTGGAGTAAAGAGTAAACAAAAAACATATGAGATTAGATGATACATTGTATAAATTATTTTTTGCAAGTAATCACAATTTACCCGTGAAAGAGAATAAATATCTCTCTCAGGGGAATAAGTGCCTTCGTCACACTCCCACATAATATGGTTGGGAGAATGAGGAGGGCTAACGGGGGTACACGGATCTTCCGCTTACAGGAGAGAAGTGCTATGTCAAAAGACATCAAAATGATGTTTCATTAATTGGAGTGCAGAATATAGTTTTTGTTGAAATTATTTATTCCAGGGTGGTTGTATATGGTTAGTCTTGCCCTAGGCTAAATAATTCAGTTAGAAAGGTACTGTTAATAACTTTGGTATTGATGAAGATAGTTTGAATTATTTTGGGATTTTAACCCTTTTAGAGTAAACAATTACATATTTTATTCATATGCAACTGTTTAGATATGTTAACTCATAAAATTGAGGTTGTATTGCTTCAGATTAGAATAAACAAAAACATAATTCTAGGAACTAGTTAGGTAATAATATATTTGTTTTAAGAAAAGAAAGAAAAAGCTTCCATTACTTCTGGATTATTGAACATATTTGTCCTAAAAAGTAATAAATCTATTGTTATTACCTGATAATATATAACTGAACAAGAATTTCCTTATTTCACTTATATATTCTAAGGCTATATGAATCAGAAGTAATAAGAAATATAACTGGAATGTAACATGATCCCACACAGTGTGTGACTATCAGAATGCAGTTACATTCAGTTATAAATATAGTTTTTTTATAGAGAACCATCTCTTAGTATAATAAATGAAGAGATATCAGGAATTAGGATGTCAGTCCATTGAATCTTCTTGGTCCATGGATGATGTGGCATAACGGCCTCTTTTGTGAGAATGGTGATTCCCATTTTGTTCTGAAATTTTCTGGGTGCTGCCTGAAGGTGAAGATGACGCCATTCTTCTGAGTGTGGGAGTGTTGCTGCTTGTGGGTTCTGTCAGATTTAATTTTAAAAGGGTTTGTTGTAGTTCATCTGCTGATCTGCTTCTGTAAATTGTACCTTGGTAGTTAAATCTGACTGAAAAGGGGAAGCCCCATTGATACATAATGTTGTGGCGTTGCAGTTCCATTAGTTGGGGTTTCATGGATCGTCTTTTAGTAATAGTAAGTTGGGATAGGTCAGCAAAAATTTGATAATTGTGTCCTTGAAAATTAAGTTCCTTTTTTTCTCTTGCAGCAATTAGTATTTGTTCTTTCGTTCTGTAATAATGAAATTTTGTGATTATATCACGTGGGGGTCCATCTTTCTTTTTGGCTGTGAGGGCTCTGTGTACTCTGTCCAGTTCTAAACGTTCAATAGGGATATCTGGCTTTAGTTCTTGTAATAGAGCAGTAATAGTAGATTGCAGGTCTGTCACAGTTTCAGGTATTCCCCTTATGCGCAAGTTTGAACGTCTGGCTCTATTTTCGTAATCTTCGAGCTTAGTTTGAAGTATTAAATTCTCTTTTTTTAATTGTTCCAATTCTGTTATATTTTCTTGGGTTGTAATTTCAATTTCATCCATTTTTATTTCTAAGGCTGCGGTGCGGTTTCCCAGCTCTCTTATTTCTTTGGTTAGGCTTTTTGTTATTTGGTCTGAGGTTTGTTTTAAAGCCTTATGAAGCATCTTTTCAAATTGTAATAATATTACTGGGGATACTGAGGAGGCTTGTGGAGAAGTTTGTGAGAGGATTTGTTCTGTATCTGACTCAAATGGAGAGTCTTGCTGTGACATTTTCTGTCTGTGAGAGCGCCCTGATGCTGTATCTTGTGAGGTGACTGGAGCTGCTTCAGCTGCAGTGAGTGCCTGTGAGCTCTTTGTGAGGTGATTTTTATTTCTGACACGGTTTCCCCCCAGTACCATATTTCCTGCCCAAACTTTCACAGTTTGTTCCCTGGGGCAAAAAGGTTCAAATGGATACCTTTTGAGCCTGCAGGCTCCGCTTTGTCCTTCTCTTCTCTCCTCAGCGGTGTGGAGCTCTAACAATGCATGTCTGCTCCGCTAGGCTCCGCCTCCTGCCCCCCGCCATACAAGTATTTTCATACATTATTTCCATCCATGAGTAGAGCGGTCCTCCCATTCGTGGTAATGACAGACTGTACCTGGGCTGTCCAGGCAGAGAAAATACACCGGAAATGATGCCAAATGGCCTCAGACGACCCGGGTGCATGAGCCCAACGTGACTATAAATAACGTCTGGTGATTTATGGCAGCAAGTAAATTGAACTGACCATAAATAAATTGATTTGTTTTTTAGTCATTTGTTTTCTTGAAACTCTTTTTAAAAAATGGACATTATTTATTACAAATGTAGCCAATAAATTGTCCTTCTTTGTTCTATCTACTTTAATTATAAACGGAAAATAGGTGCAAGTATAATATATAAACTTTGTACAAAATAATTGTAACCCCCCTGGAAGATTTACCCCACTTCCTGACCAGGCCATTTTTTGTGATACGGAACTGCGTCACTTTAACTTACAATTGCGTGGTCGTGCGATGCTCTAATCAAATAAAATGTTTGTCCTTTTTTTCCTACAAATAAAGCTTTCTTTTGTTGGTATTTAATCACCTCTGCTACTTTTATTTTTTGTGCTTTAAACAAAAAAAAAAACAGACAATTAAAAAAAAAAATTATATTTTTTACTTTTTCCTATAAAAAAACATCCAATTAAAAAATTGAAAAAAAAAAAAATCTAATTTCTTCATCAGTTTAGACCAATATGTATTCTGCTACATGTTTTTGGTAAAAAAAATTCCAAATTTCCAATAAGCGTATTTTGATTGATTTGCACAAAAGTTATAGCGCCTACAAACTATGGGATATTTTTATGGAATTTTTTTTTTTCTTTTCACAGGTAATCGTGGCGATCAGCGACTTATAGCGGGACTGCGACATTGTGGTGGACAAGTCGGACACTAAGTGTCAAATTTTTTTGGGGACCGGTGACACTAATGCAGTGATCAGTGCTAAAAATATGCACTGTCACTGTACTAATGACACTGGCAGGGAAGGGGTTAACATCAGGAGCCAGTTTTTTTTGTACAGGTAATGGTGGCGATCAGCGACTCATGGCGGGACTGCAACATTGTGGTGGACAAATCAGACACTAAGTGACAAATTTTTTTGGGGGACCGGTGACACTAATGCAGTGATCAGTGCTAAAAATATGCACTGTCACCGTACTCATGACACTGGCAGGGAAGGGGTTAACATCAGGGGCGATCAAAGGGTTAAATGTGTTCCCTGGGAGTGCTTTCTAACTGTGTGGGGGAGGTGCATTTACTGTGGGAAGGCAGAGATCCGTGTTCCTGCTTAGCAGAAACACAAGATCTCTACCTTCCCTCCTCGAAGAATGGCGATCTGTCTTGTTTACATATGCAGACCGCCATTCTGCTTATCTCCAGGAATGATCGGCGGGTCCCGGGGGACATCGGAGGCTGGCTCCTGCTGTGCCAAGCTGGAGCTGGAGCCAGTGGTGCGCGCACACGCAGAAGTGTCAGATCACGTACTGGGTATATGATCTGGCACAGAGTGGCCACCCTACTACATATTGTTGGTAAAAAAAAATCCCAATAAGCGTATATTGATTGGTTTGCGCAAAAGTTATAGCGTCTACAAACTAGGGGATATTTTTATGTATTTATTTATTTTTTACTAGTAAGACTTATAGTGGGACTGCGATATTGCGGCAGACATTCGGACACTAACTGACACTTAATAAAATATTTACAAAAATGTGAGGGGTGTACTCACTTTTGTGAGATACTGTATATCAGCCTCACCTCACTCCTGTATATACGTCAGCCCCCCCCACTCCTGTATATATGTCAGCCCCCCTCACACATGTATCTATGTCAACCCCCCTCACACATGTATCTATGTCAGCCCCCCTCACACATGTATCTATGTCAGCCCCCCTCACACATGTATCTATGTCAGCCCCCCTCACTCCTGTATATATGTCAGCCCCCCTCACACATGTATCTATGTCAGCCCCCCTCACTCCTGTATATATGTCAGCCCCCCTCACACATGTATCTATGTCAGCCCCCCCTCACACATGTATTTATGTCAGCCCCCCCTCACACATGTATCTATGTCAGCCCCCCTCACACATGTATCTACATCAGCCCCCCCCCCTCACTCCTGTATATGTGTCAGCCCCCCTCACACATGTATCTATTTCAGCCCCCCCTCACACATGTATCTACGTCAGCCCCCCCCTCACTCCTGTATATGTGTCAGCCCCCCTCACACATGTATCTATGTCAGCCCCCCTCACACATGTATCTACGTCAGCCCCCCCCCTCACTCCTGTATATGTGTCAGCCCCCCTCACACATGTATCTATTTCAGCCCCCCTCACTCGTATATATGTCAGCCCCCCTTACTCCTGTATATATGTCAGCCCCCCCTTACTCCTGTATATATGTCAGCCCCCCCCCACACATGTATCTATGTCAGCCCCCCTCACTCCTGTATATATGTCAGCCCCCCTCACTCCTGTATATATGTCAGCCCCCCCTTCACTCCTGTATATATGTCAGCCCCCCTCACATATGTATCTATGTCACCCCCCCTCACTCGTGTATATATGTCAGCCCCCCTCACTCCTGTATATATGTCAGCCCCCCCTCACACATGTATCTATGTCAGCCCCCCTCACACATGTATCTATGTCAGCCCCCCTCACACATGTATATATGTCAGTCCCCCTCACTCCTGTATATATGTCAGCCCCCCTCACACCTGTATACATGTCAGCCCCCCTCACACATGTATCTATGTCAGCCCCTCCTCACTCCTGTATATATGTCAGCCCCTCCTCACTCCTGTATATATGTTAGCCCCCCCTCACTCCTGTATATATGTCAGCCACCCTCACTCCTGTATATATGTCAGCCCCCCCTCACTCCTGTATATATGTCAGTCCCCCTCACTCCTGTATATATGTCAGCCCCCCCTCACTCCTGTATATATGTCAGTCCCCCTCACACATGTATCTATGTCAGCCCCTCCTCACTCCTGTATATATGTCAGCCCCTCCTCACTCCTGTATATATGTTAGCCCCCCCCTCACTCCTGTATATATGTCAGCCACCCTCACTCCTGTATATATGTCAGCCCCCCCTCACTCCTGTATATATGTCAGACCCCCCTCACTCCTGTATATATGTCAACCCCCCCTCACTCCTGTATATATGTCAGCCCCCCCTCACTCCTGTATATATGTCAGCCCCCCCTCACTCCTGTATATGTGTCAGCCCCCCTCACACATGTATCTATGTCAGCCCCCCCCTTACTCCTGTATATGTGTCAGCCCCCCTCACACATGTATCTATGTCAGCCCCCCCCTCACTCCTGTATATATGTCAGCCCCCCCTCACTCCTGTATATGTGTCAGCCCCCCTCACACATGTATCTACGTCAGCCCCCCCCCTTACTCCTGTATATGTGTCAGCCCCCCTCACACATGTATCTATTTCAGCCCCCCCTCACTCGTATATATGTCAGCCCCCCTTACTCTTGTATATATGTCAGCCCCCCCTTACTCCTGTATATATGTCAGCCCCCCCCCCACACATGTATCTATGTCAGCCCCCCTCACTCCTGTATATATGTCAGCCCCCCTCACTCCTGTATATATGTCAGCCCCCCCTTCACTCCTGTATATATGTCAGCCCCCCTCACATATGTATCTATGTCACCCCCCCTCACTCGTGTATATATGTCAGCCCCCCTCACTCCTGTATATATGTCAGCCCCCCTCACACATGTATCTATGTCAGCCCCTCCTCACTCCTGTATATATGTCAGCCCCCCTCACATATGTATCTATATCACCCCCCCTCACTCGTGTATATATGTCAGCCCCCCTCACTCCTGTATATATTTCAGCCCCCCCTCACACATGTATCTATGTCAGCCCCCCTCACACATGTATCTATGTCAGCCCCCCTCACACATGTATATATGTCAGTCCCCCTCACTCCTGTATATATGTCAGCCCCCCTCACACATGTATCTATGTCAGCCCCCCTCACTCCTGTATACATGTCAGCCCCCCTCACACATGTATCTATGTCAGCCCCTCCTCACTCCTGTATATATGTCAGCCCCTCCTCACTCCTGTATATATGTTAGCCCCCCCTCACTCCTGTATATATGTCAGCCACCCTCACTCCTGTATATATGTCAGCCACCCTCACTCCTGTATATATGTCAGCCCCCCCTCACTCCTGTATATATGTCAGCCCCCCTCACTCCTGTATATATGTCAGCCCCCCCTCACTCCTGTATATATGTTAGCCCCCCCTCACTCCTGTATATATGTCAGCCACCCTCACTCCTGTATATATGTCAGCCCCCCCTCACTCCTGTATATATGTCAGCCCCCCTCACTCCTGTATATATGTCAGCCCCCCCTCACTCCTGTATATATGTCAGTCCCCCTCACACATGTATCTATGTCAGCCCCTCCTCACTCCTGTATATATGTTAGCCCCTCCTCACTCCTGTATATATGTTAGCCCCCCCTCACTCCTGTATATATGTCAGCCACCCTCACTCCTGTATATATGTCAGCCCCCCCTCACTCCTGTATATATGTCAGACCCCCATACTTGTAAAGGAGATCTTCCTACCTAGTCCCAGCTCTTGTTTCCACAAAGCTGACATGTTGCTGGGACACATAAGAGCTGCAGCCGATCGCAGTACAGGCAGCACACAAGGGGTGCACATGCACATAGTAGCCAGAGGTGGCTGTAAAGAGCTCAGTGTCTGAGCTCAATGACACAGAGCAGCAGAAGCTACAAGGTAATTTCTGTATTACACAACACGGCTTCCCTTCACCCGCTCCTGCCTTCTCCTAGCCCAGCTGGCCCAAGGGGCCCCTTACAGTTGTATTGGCTGCCCCCCCCCCCACCCCCCGATGACGGCCCTGCCTTAGTAAATAGATAGGCAGGTACTTATTTTATACTTTTTTGTTTTTACTTTTCTTCAGTTTCTTCCTGGTTTTTGGCCTAGCCCACAAAGATGTCATACTTCCCAGGAGTCTTCATGGCATTTTTTTTCTTCTTTCATTTGGAGAATGAGAAGAGGGGCTTTCTCAGCTAAGCACACCCTCCTGTCTGCATGCCTGAGCTAAGGGCAGATGGATTCCAAGAATCATGAATCATTATTCCTTACTCAAGTTGGCTGTGGCTATAAATGCTAGGATGGTGTTTTTCAAAGTCATTTCTCACAAGAATGAGATTGTTTTAAATATAAAAAATGAATTAAATTGTGTTTTCAGTTTGCTCAGATACAGTGTACTTCTGCGTTAAGATTTTTTTTCCCCCCATTTACTGCACGCCTTAAAAGTGGAAACATATTTCTGTTATATTATGTGTGATTGTTGAGAACTGGGGTCAGTAATACTTGTAATCGCTTTTTAGAGAAAATGTATTTTTTTAATTTAGTTTATAAAGTTACTCTAATTCTGCATATTTGCAATTCAGCTGCTAATGCACATTACGACTGTACTTCAGAGAATAGAGGCAGTTCCTGTTTGCCCCGTTAACTTTTCTTTTACCAGCTGCTAATTTTATAGCCAATTCTCTGTGCGTTCACATCCAACCTCACACCCCCCCTACTGGACGGGAATTCACTGTTACAAACTCGAGATATAAACGATACAAAGTACAGTAATAACACAATACAGTATTAATACAACATCATACATGACAATTTTAGCAATGCAATTTGTATTCCTCCTAAATGCAAAACTGGGTTTTTGTTTTTGTTTTTTATTGTTTTTTTTTTTTTGTTTTTGTTTTTTTTACAGTTTTGCTTTTTTTTTTTTTTTCCCACAAAAAAAGTATGCCCTGATATCTCTCCCTCTACTGGCCAGCTACAGGCATTTCAAGCACTACAGGCAGCTTTTCTTCTTTTTTTTTTAATGGTATGCCAACCACAATTTACTGTATAATTGAATTCATTTGTTGTCTGAATAAAAGATTTTTAATTAATTATTTTTCTCATAAAAGTTTTCGCTGCTAAAAAAAACCCCTGGGGAACCTCTTCCATTTTCTGTAATTGTATTTATTATTTTTTTACATCTGTTTTTTTTTTTTTTTGTTAGTTTATTTTTACTAGTTTAAAATCTTTTTGTCTTTTTTTTTTGTGTCATACAAAAAAAAGTTAAGCAAAAGAGCAAGTGATATTTTTCTCTCTACTGGCCAACTGCAGGCATTTCAAGAACTTCAGCCAGCTCTAATTATTCTTTTTTTTAATATATTTTATTATTTATCTTTTAAATGTATCTTATTAAATTGTTTTATTTTCTTTTACAGTTTTATTTTTCTTTTGTCGTACAAAAAAACAAACAAACAAAAAAAAAAACAAGTAAGCAAATGACATACTGACATCTCTTCCACCGCTGGCCAACTGCAGGCATTTTAAGAACTCCGGCCAGCTTTACTGCAGAATCCTACCTGCTTTTGTATTTCGGATTCTGATACAAAGTGAAAACCACTCCAGTTAGCTTGCCAAAAGAAAACACTAATTGGGCTAATTTCCTTACTTACATTTTTTTCATGTTCAGTTTCATTGTTGTAAAAAAAAAAAGAAACATCACAAGCCCCCAGTGTTCCTTTAATCATGCAGCATCCATGCAAAGTATATCATCAAAGATGAAACTGTTAGTGCAGAACGTTGCTGTTGATTCGCATCATTTAACCTCGAACCTTGGAAAGCGATGAGCCAATTACAGCACAGGAAATGTCATTAATAGACCAAGAACTATTGCCGTGATTGTGGGTAAGATAAAAATGTACATTTTTGACAGTTATAGAAAAACCCAGTTGTTGGCAGAATACAATGTAAAAGGCAATGTTTAATTTGATGAAACAATGTCATGGTTTGTACAGATTTTATATGTTATATACTTCTTTTTTTTTTTTTTAACCACCTAAATACCAGGCATTTTCACCCCCTTCCTGCCCAAGCCATTTTTCAGCTTTCAGCGCTGTCACACTTTGAATGACAATTGTGCGGTCATGCTACACTGTACCCAGATGAAATTCTTATCATTTTTTTCCCACAAATAGAGCTTTCTTTTGGTGGTATTTGATCACCTCTGCGGTTTTTATTTTTTGCGCTATAAACAAAAGAAGAGTGACAAGTTTGGGAAAAGAACACAATATTTTTTACTTTTTGCTATAATAAATATCCAATTTTTTTTTCTTTAAAACAAATTTTTTCCTCAGTTTAGGCCGATATGTATTCTTCTACATATCCTTGGTAAAAAAAATCGCAATAAGCGTATATTGATTGGTTTGCGCAAAAGTTATAGCGTCTACAAAATAGGGGATAGATTTATGGCATTTTTATTATTTTTTTGTTTTACTAGTAATGACGGCGATCTGCGATTTTTATCGTGACTGCGACATTATGGCGGACACATCGGACACTTTTGACACATTTTTGGGACCATTTACATTTATACAGCGATCAGTGCTATAAAAATGCATTGATTACTGTATAAATGTGACTGGCAGGGAAGGGGTTAACACTAGGGGGTGATCGAGGGGTTAATTATGTTCCTAGGGAGTGTTTCTAACTGTAGGGGGAGGGGACTCACAAGGGGAGGAGACCGATCGGTGTTCCTCTGTACTGGGAACACACCATCGGTCTCCTCTCACCTGACAGGACGTGGATCTGTGTGTTCCACGGTCCTGCTGTGTTACTGGGCAATCGCAGGTGCCAGGCGGTCATTGCGGCCGCCGGGCACGCGCACTGTGTGCCCAGTGACACAGCGGGCGCACGCGCGACTGCCGTCGGTGGCGCGCGTGCGCCCCATGGTGGGCCGGGAGAGCGAGGGAGTCATACGATGCCCTCCCACAACGAGAGCTGTGCCGCCTGGCCATCAATTGATAGCCGGCGGTCGGCAAGCTGTTAAAGAACTGGAGTTTTTCTTTAACCACATCAATACTGGCCACTTTCACCCCCCTTCCTTCCCAGACCAATTTTCAGCTTTCAGCGCTCTCGCACTTTCAATGACAATTGCGCAGTCATGCTACGCTGTATCCAAATTAAATTTTTTATCATTTTGTTTGCACAAATAGAGCTTTCTTTTGGTGGTATCTATTCACGACTTTTTTTTTTGCGATATAAGCGAAAAAAGAGTGGAAATTTGGAAAAAAAAACAGTATTTTCTTCTTTCTGTTTTAAAAGAATTCCAATAAAATTGAATTTTGTCATAAATTTTAGCCAAAATGTATTCTGCTACATGTTTTTGGTAAAAAAAAATTTCCGTTAAGTGTATAATAATTGGTTCGTGCGATCACGGACAGATGTGCGCAAATGATCATGTACAGATGTGCGCAGGTGATCATGGACATATGTGTGCAGATAATCATTGGGACATGTGATTTTAGTGGGACATATGTGGGGGACAGGTGTTTTTATTATTTGTGGACGTGTTTTGGGGACATGTGTTTTGGGGACATTGTGTGGAACATGTGTGTTTTACATTGTGTGGTGACACTAGGTTGGTGATCATTGTGTAAAAATCTGTAAAAAACAGCTCATACTCACTGATCACCAGCCGGCTGCAGCGATCCGCTCTCCTCTCCTCACCGACAACTGCTGTGTGAGGAGAGGAGAGCCGATTGCCTAGCAACCGGCTCTGTGTTTACATCACATGATGGCTGTGATTGGACACGGCCATCATGCGATCAGGAGGGCCAATCACAGAGCCCTCCTGCCGAAACAGAGATGCTCCGCGTCCGGGTGACACGAGCGCATTGGGATCGCGCCGCTGCGCGGGCACATGCGCGATCTCCCTCCTTCTGAGGGACGTTCCTGAGCGTCCACTCAGAAGGAGAGAGCGCCCACCCGGCTGTTTATGTACATTGGCCAGGTGGGAAGTAGTTAAAGCCTAACAACCCCACCACCCCATCAGCCTTACACACCGAGGACATCTAGAAGCAGAAAAGAATTACTGTGGACGATTGGATGATATTGCTGGAGTAAGTATTGAAGCTCAGAGATGCTTTTTTATTTTAACCTTTTTTTTTTTAAATTGCCCAGAATTGTGCTTTAAGATTAGCAATTTCCTGACATTATACAAAATAGGCCCATGCCTCCAAATTAGCTTCAAGGCTATTGGTCTAATCTGAAAACATTTGCACTGTTTAGTATCTTTATCATTTTATTGGGCGGTTGTGAAATGTTCAGACTTTTACATATTTTCCAACACACTTTTTCCCATAGGGAGACACATTATAAACATGATTTCTTACGTGTCCAGCTTTGTTTTCCAGGAGAGCTCTACAGATTCGGGGCTCATTTAATAACAAGGAGAATAGATATGTGCAGTATAAAAAAAGAAAAAAAAAAAAACATCCAGACAGGGATTTCTTCAGAATAACAAAAGGTCGGAATCTGCAACAAAGTTTTTCAAAATCCTTGTAATGCACACAGATCACCCAGAGGGGAATTTTTTTTTTTGCTCAACAAAAGTGGAGTTACTCTTTAACTGTTATTTGTGTTGTGCTGCTTTAAAATTTTTATTCTACTTGTTTTTAACTTTCGTTTTTACTTTTTGTAAAAAAAAAAAAAAAAGAAAGGAAAATTTTAGAGCTTTTGAGGGACCCCTTCCTGGCACAAGAATAGATCCAGGATAGTTGAACGGATCTCTTACATTTCCAGCTTTGTTTTCCAAGAGAGCTACACAGATTTGGGGCTCATTTAATAACAAGGAGAATAGATATGTGCAGTATAAAAAAACAAAACAAAGAAACATCCAGACAGAATTCACTTTGGAGCTATCAGAGCCATCAAATATGATCTGTATTTCCTATTAAAGAGGAACTGCAGTCTGCTCACATAATTTGTAATAAAAACATCTTTGCCATTCTGAAGCTTCCCTCCAACCACTTTGCATATTATTTTATATATACTGTGATTCTGTACTTGCCAAATATGCTGCAGAAATCTCCCTCCACTGAGTCTGGCTGCAGCCATTTTAACTGTGGGCAGCTGAAGCTGCTGTCTGTTCACTTTCTGGATTTACACAGACACACAGAGGCACACCTCCAGCTCCGCAGCTCTCATTAGCCCTCTTATGACTCATCCCCCCCCCCCTTCCTGGCAAACTCTCACGTGAGTGAGAGAGAGAGCTGTGCATGATGTCATAAGCCTAGGATAATGACCAGACAAGAAACAGGAAGTGGGCTGTATAAGGTATTTACTGGCAGAAAAAATAAACGTTTTACTATCCAAAGTTAAAACAACAACAAGGGCAGAAGATTTAATAGATGGGAAGATGAAATACCGACTGACGTTCCACTTTAATGTAATGTAATTACACAGTAGGATAAGATGGCTTGGAGCTGACAGTCAGGACACTGAACTAGTTTACTTGGAATCATTACAAAGTATCAGCAGGTGGATATTATATGAGCTAACTGTCCTAGGATTTGGAAAGAATGAAGACACAAAAAACACATAGGAATGTTCCACTTGCTTAACCCCTTCATGACGGAGGGGAAAACAAATATTAAATGACTGAACACGGTTTTGCAACTTTGACATGCGTTATTAAAACTGTACATATTGTCACAATTACTTAGTGTATCTCAGTGAATTATACCTTCCATTCATTGGTAGATGACTGAATCCCCTGATTTTTTTTTTTCTTTATTAAAGGAAAACTGATATAAAATAGTACAAAAACATACCTCCCAACATTTTGAGATGGGAATGAGGGACACGCACTAACAAACGTATGTAGGCATAGGACACGCCCCCTGCCACACCCCCTTAAAGGAGAATTAACCAAAAAAAAAAGGTTAATTAAATCCACAAGGGCTTTTTTTACCACTACTGTTCCTTTATATTGGCTTTTAAAATGTACAAATGCAGCAATTTATAATTTGGATGAAAGGTTTAGCACTAGGAAACACTTTTTGAAAGATAAAAAGTGCATTTTATATACAACTATATAGATCAGACCAAAATGAGGGGGAAAGAGGGACAGAGGGACTTTGCTCCAAATCAGGGACGGAGCTATGCAAAAATATCATACAGTGAAACCTCGGATTGCGAGTAACGCGGTTAACGAGCGTTTCGCAATACGAGCACTGTATTTTTAAAAATCGTAACTCGGTTTGCGAGTGTTGTCTCGCAAAACGAGCACGATTCAGGCCAAAGCGGTGTGCAGTACCACTTTTGGCCTGACGTGGGGGGGCACCAGAGCAGAGCCGAGCAAAGCTGATCGCAGCCGTTCGGAAATGCACTGAAAGGCCCGAGGACACTTCGGCTGACCTCGACAAATCTCGGGTAGGAAGTCTTTCCGAGGTTTGCCGAAGTGTCCTCGGGCCTTTTCGGCCATTTCCGAGGCTCCCCGGTGCCCCCCCCACCTCTGGCCGCATGCGGTATTGCATCCCATTGAAGTCAATGCAGAACTAATTATTTTCGTTTCCACTGACTTCAATGGGAAAACTCGCTTTGATATGCAAGTACTTTGGATTACAAGCATACTCCTGGAACAGAATATGCTCGTAATCCGAGGTTCCGCTGTATGTTTAACCACTTTAGCTCCGGGAAGGTCTTACCCCCTTCCTGACCAGGTCATTTTTTTCAATACGGCATTTCGATGCTTTAACTGCGTGCAATGCTGTACCGAAATAAAATTGATATCCTTTTTTTACCCACAAATAGAGCTTTCTTTTGGTGGTAATTGGTCACCTCTGCGTTTTTTTTTTTTTGTGCTATAAACAAAAAAAACCCGACAATTTTGAAAAAAAACCCCAATATTTTTTACTTTCTGCTATAAAACTTACCCAATAAAAAAATGTAAAAAAATCTAATTTCTTCATCAATTTAGGCCAATATGTATTTTTGGTAAAAAAATCCCAATAAGCGTATATAGATTGGTTTGCCCAAAAGTTATAGCGTCTACAAACTATGGGATAGATTTAGGAATTTAAAAAAAAAATGTTTTATTGTTTCTACTAGTAATGGCGGCGATCATCGATTTTTAGGGGGACTGCGACAATGCAGCAGCCAATTTTTACACTAAGTGACACTTTTTATGGATCAGTGACACCAATATTGGGATCAGTGCTAAAAAAATGCACTGTCACAGTATAAATGACACTGTCAGGGAACGGGTTAACACCGGAGCGATCAAGGGGTTAAGTATGTCCCTAGGGAGGTGCTTTCTAACGGTATGGGGGGACGGATACACTGGAGGAAAAGAGAGATCCGTGTTTCAGCTTAGCTGAAACACAAGATCTCCTTTTTGCTCCCTGACAGATCAGCGGTTTCCCTTGTTTACATAGGCACATCGCTGCTCCGTCTTCCCACAGAACGATCGGCGGGTCGTATGCCCCCTACACTGCGCAGCTGGTCTGGTCCAGTCTGGAAGTGGTTAACCACTTGACCTCCGGAAGATTTATCCCCCTTCCTGACCAGGCCATTTTGCTAAACAGCACTGCATTACTTTAACTCAAAATGGCGCGGTCATGCAACACTACCCGAATAAAATGAATGTCTTTTTTATCCCCACAATTTGAGGTTTCTTTTGGTGGTATTTTATCGCCTCTGCAGTTTTTATTTTTTGTGCTATAAACAAAAAGACTCAAATTTCTTGATACATTTAGGCCAAATGTATTCTGCTACATATTTTTGGTGAAAAAAAAAGTTATAGCGTCTACAAACTATGGGATATACTGGAATTTTTATTTATTTGATTTTTTTTACTAGTAATGGTAGCGATCAGCGACTTATTGCGATGTAAAACTTTGGACACTGATTGACATTTTTTGGGAACCAGTGACACTAATACAGTGATCAGTGCTAAAAATATGCACTGTCACTGTGCTAATGACACTGTGTCAGAAACCATGAAATCAGACCGAGACAAAAGTGCAGTTAAATCACACTTGTTTAATAATAAAAATAAATAGAACAAATGTAGTCAAAACATAGTCAGAGTTCAGGAACCGGAACGGATAGTCAGACAAGCCAAACATCAAGGAGCTGCAGATGAGCGTAGTAAAACAGCAAGCAGGATCTGGAGCCATAAGGCATGTCAGCCAAGCAAGTCTTTTAACAGGAATGCAGGAGAGCGTCTCTGTGTTGTGACGAAGGCAGAGATCCTGTGGGCTGGACGGCTTAAGTAGGTAGGACTGATGAGCAGGATATCATCAACAGCTGAGTACCTGTGGAGAGATAGGAGCTGGCAATTAGCCAACAGCTGAGCGGCCAGCTCAGAGAAGGAAGGGCTGAGCCCAACCCTGACACACTGGCTGGGAAGGGGTTAAACATCTAGGGTGATCAAAGGGTTACCTGTGTGCCTAGCCAGTGTTTATGTTTACTTTGTGTGGTGCTTCAACCTATGATCCAAAGAACAACCCAAAATAAATTTCCCTGCTCCTGATGATACCACATATGTGTATATACTTTGTTGTTTGTACACATAGTATGGACCAAAAACAATAGTGCACATTTTGCTTTTTTTAATCCTACCTAAAACACACTGACATTGACACTAACTGACACTATTTGTCATGGTCTGGGGAGGGCTCAGAGACCAGTAGCTATAGCAATGGAGAGGCTTCTACCGACCAGCTGGATAAATGAACAAGAAGGTCACCCTGGCGGATGATGCTGGCTCACCCACGGTGCAGCATCTAAGTACAAAACCAGGGTTCATCAGACCTGATGGTGGAGATGAGTTTTGCATGTTAGTACCAGGTTGTCATCCTCGGAATCGCCCCACTAGGAGGTGAGCAAGCCAAGGTCCCGTAGCAGATATAGCAGGTAGGGACCAAGCAGAAACATAGTTAGTAAACAAGCAAAAGGTCAGTAACAATTGGTTGCAGGTTGGGATCAAGCGGAAGCGTAGTTGAGGAACAAGCCAAAGGTTGGTAACAAGTGGTAGCGATACCGATGGCAGCAGTAGCGACCTTGAGTGAGATATTGGCTGGAGAGGGCACAATAATCTGGCAAAAAGGAAGTGCAGAGACATAGTTTAAATACATAAATTCATGGGAGAAGAAAAGATTTCAAGGTTTTACGAGAAACAAGACACAAGGCAAGGTTGTCTAAGGAATATGGCAGGGAGCTGTCCAGCATCTCAGGTGGCTCAGTGAGAAGAGATACTGCAGAGGTCCCCGGGTTCAGGCCCTGACACTGATACTGAATTAGGGATGAGCTTCGACTCCAACATCGAGTGTTCGCCCATTCGCCGAAAAGCGAATTTTATGGGGAGTTCGCCGCAAATTTGAGCGCCCCATAATGCACTGCAAGACCACAGTGCATTGCTGTATGACGATTGGCCAAAGCCAGAACCATAATCGGCCAAAGGCAGGGTGCTTTTGGCCAATCATGGCTCAAGGGGACCAAGTCCACGCCCCACACTATATAAGGCTGACTACACAGTGCCCGTATAGTGTGTTATAGTGGACGGAGATAGAGAGATTGAGCTAGGTTAGGCAGGCAGGTTAGTGGCAGTGTACTTGAGATATATATATATATATATATATATATATATATATATATATATATACACACACACATACACAATATATATATATATAAAATATATATACTCTGCATTCAATGTAGCCTATATATATATATATATATATATATATATATATATATACAGGCAGTGTATTTGACATATATATATATATATGTATATATATATATATATATATATATAGACAGTCAGACTAATATATATATATATATATATATATATATATATATATATATATATATATATATACTCTGCATTCAGCGTAGCCTATATATACAGTGCCTTCGGCAGTGTACAGTTTCTAATACAATGCAGGTGGTGTACACAGTATACTGTATAATACAGTGTAGTGCAGTGTTAAAAAAAAAATACCCATCATGTCTGGAAGGCCTCCAAGGAGAGGCAGACGCTTACAGGCCACTAAAAGAGGGCAAGCAGGCTCTGAAATAATATTTAACAGCAGGGACCGTTCCTGCCCCCAACAAGAGTAACTGTGAGTGGTTACCGTGTTCTGCCACCACCAACACCTAAGGCCCAATTTTTCAGCAAACTATATAGTGCAGTCCATATACTGAGGTTCAGAGTATATAGTGCACTCAGTGTAGTATATATAATACAGTGCAGGGTATATAGTGCAGTGTACAATATATAATATAGTGTATTGAAGTGGTTAAGGGGAGCCCTATGACAGTATTAAGAAAAAAATGGCATGGGTTCCCCCCGTCCATAGCAGGCCCTTTTTAAAAAAAAAAAAGTTGGCGTGGAGTTCACCTTAATATCCATACCAGACCCGAAGGGCCTGGTATGGACTGGGGGGAGGGGGGGACCCACACTGTTTTTTCAAATTATGTTTTATGTATATTGCCGAGATCTGTCAATACATTACAGCCGTGAGCAATTTTACATGCCATTTTTTCCTTTAGAAATGTAATTTTGCTGCCGTACTTTTCTAAACATGGGGAAATTGCGCTACTTTACAGGCAGACTAGGGGGAACCCCCAGGCACAATATTTAAAGGAATATTTCATTTTTATTGTTTCACTTTAAGCATTCTTAAAATCACTGCTCCTGAAAAAACAGCCGTTTTAAAAACTTTTTTTTTGCATTGATCCATGTCCCCTGGGGTAGTATCCGGGTCCCCAAACACTTTTTATGGCAATAACTTGCATATAAGCCTTTAAAATCAGTACTTTTGATTTTTCACATTCGTGTCCCATAGACTTTATCGGTGTTCGCATGTTCGAACAAATTTTTTGTCTGTTTGCAAGTTCTGGTGTGAACCGAACCGGGGGGGGGGTGTTCGACTCATCCCTATACTGAATTAAAACTAATTTTTTTTACTAGCTAAATTAGACTGACTCTGACCATTGACTCCGGCATGATCTTTGACCCTAACACTAACCCTTGCACTGGCCTAGATCAAACCCTGATCTAGCTTTTTTATCGCTATTTAAAAAAAAAAAAAATTTACACACACACAAACTTTTTTTGTTCACAATTTTCTTCTCTAGCAGGAAGAAAAACATACAAAAACAACACAGGGGCGGTGACTGATCACTGCGATAGCCAATCAGAGGCTATCACAATGATCAGATGATTGGGAACCAGGATTCCCGGTTCCCGATCATTAGTACAAGGCCTAGAGCTGCCTGAACACTTTAGCGACGCACAGCAAGTTTTATTCTTTTTTGTATACACTAGAGAATTATAACAGACCTGGGACACCATTGGGTGCTCCAAAGAGAAAGTAATGTGCCACGGCACAAAATATTCATGCTGCCCTACCTAATCTTGGGACATTTATACGTAGTGACTGACTGGCTGGTATGTGTGCTGGAAATGTACAGATATACTGTGCAGGTACCTAGTCCTAAGGGCACATACCTGTAGCAACCTACAGT
Source organism: Aquarana catesbeiana (assembly GCF_042186555.1). Classification (NCBI taxonomy): domain Eukaryota; kingdom Metazoa; phylum Chordata; class Amphibia; order Anura; family Ranidae; genus Aquarana; species Aquarana catesbeiana. The sequence goes on along the minus strand of NC_133327.1, from coordinate 670,782,729 downwards.
CCCCAGAACTCTGGCCAAATCTTGTGCCACTCTGAGCAAAGCTGGGCTTTCTCACGGACCATTAGGAAAATGTCAGGATGGGTTGTGCAAGTTCAATACTACCTCAAAGTGTCAGAGCTTTACTCGGTCAAAATACCCAGAATTCAGGGTAACAGTGGGGACTGTAGACTACTAAAGGTTCTGTGTAGCCACCTTACGTCAGTCCCAATGAAATTAGCAGAGAGGTCAACTTGATTTAGCTAAACTTCCAAAGTCCAAACCAAAGTTGTCAGTAAACACAGGTTCCTGAAGAACCTAGTCTTCATGGTCTCCCTTTCAGGTCTATGGCACTATTTATTTGCACCTCTAGGAAGCATGTCCCACTAAAGTTTTCACAAAGATATCTAAGCTTGCTCACCCCTCACTAAGAATTTTCAATTTTCCAGAAGTCTATGGATAACCTCACATCTAGCAAGGCCCTAACTTTCCTATACCTAATACCCGGGGCATCACATCACGCTTAGTTCTCTTCCAAATGTTGAATGCCTCTCCCATGCCCAACCAGTATGCCCAGTTTTACAGACCGCGCAGCTCCATGTCAAATCCAGACACACTACATCTTTGTGCTCCCCCATATTAAAAGCTAAGAGTCCTAGAAGATCCTAGTCTTGCCCTCCCTTTCAGGGCTATGGCACAAAGTATTTGCACCTCTAGGAGACATGTCCCATTGTCAGTTTTCCGAGAGGTATCTAAGCTTGCTTGCCCCTTACTGATAACCAGTGATCCCCCAGGGGAACATCTCACCTAACAAAGTCACAACTTTAAAGTAGTTCACTCACATAATATCTTGGGCATCAAGTCATGCTTAATTCTCTTCCAAATGTTGAACGACTCTCCACTCCATGTAAAACTAGTATGTCCAGTTCTACAGGTGTCAAATCCAAACACACTTCATCTTGGTGCTTCCCCCTATTAGTAACTAAGAGTTCATCCTATCTTTCACACATGCGGACGGTTTGTCCGTTTTTCATCTTTCCATTGATGAAAAGCAGACATCAATGCATCTCTATGGAAAAACTGATGTAAATGGATGATCATCCATTTACATCGGTTTACATCCGCTTCCGTCAAAATCTGTCTTTTGGAATGGATCAAAGTCCTATTCTTCCGTTAAAAAAATGGATCAGATGAAAAATGGATGTAAGCGGACAAACGATCCGTTTTGCATGACAAAATGGCTCCGGACTCAAGTGGTTAAGGACTCTAGCTGGAGGATGTAAAAAACTGACGACTGATGAAAAACCGATGTAAACTTCATTCGCTTTTTTTCTTTGAAAAAACTTAACTGAACTGATGGAACAAACGGTCTGCATGTGTGAAAGGGGCCTTAAGCCTCGTACACACTATAAAAAGTCAGGCAAACATTTCCGTCTGAGAAACGATTGTACGATTTTCTGATAGTGTGTACACAACTCTCGACAGCCGATTCCGTCCTTCCGAATGAAAATTTCTGAAGGGGCAAACTCCACATTTTTTTCTCGTACGGGAACCAAACGATTTTCATTTAATGTGTAACATTTTCAGACGAGAAAAATCAGAAATGAAAGACTGCGCATGATCAGAAACAAACAAAAAAAAGCCTTTGTCGTACAAGAATTTTTCCGTCCATTATTTCGGTTGTTCGGACGATTTTCTTTTATTGTGTTCTCCACTTTAGTCACCCTTTACATGATTTGCTGGATATGACCTCGATAAAAAAAAAAAAAAAAAAAAAAAAACTACATCATCAGCATTCATTAACCTCCTCATGCCCGCGCTATAGCTGAATGATGGCTACAGCGCGGGCCTTAATTGTCGGGAGGGCGTCAATAGACGCGCCGTGCTTTGTGATCACCGAGTCAATGAGACTTGGCTGATCACAGATCGGAGAAAGGGGTCGTTCCTGGCCCTTTACCACTTGATCAGCTGTCAGCCAATGACAGCTGATCACGTGATGTAAACAGAAGATCGGTAATCGTTTTTTTTTCTCCTCGTGCTGACAGCGTGAGGAGAAAAAAAAGCCGATCACCGGCTTCTGTGAAAGGGACATCAGTCCTGAAGAGGGAAAGCCACAGCCACCTCATATGTGCCAACCAGTGCCGCCTGCCAGTGCCCACCACTGCATATCAATGCCAACAATCAGTACCCACCAGTGCCACCTATCAATGCCCACCAGTGTCACCTATCAATGCCCATCAATGGTGTCAATCAGTGCCCATTAGTGCCTCATCATCAGTGCCACCTATTAGTGTTGCCTATCAGTGTCACCTACCAGTGCCCACCACAGCCATCCATCAGTGCCACCTTTTAATACTCTTCAGTGCTGCCCATCAGTGCCACCTTTTAATACTCTTCAGTGCTGCCCATCAGTGCCACCCATCAGTGCCCATTAGTGCCACCTATCAGTGCCACCTATCAATTCCCTTCAGTGCCGCCCATCAGTGCCACCTCTCAGTGCCCACCAGAGCCACCTATCAGTGTCCAACAGTGCCGCCTATCAATGCCCACCAGTGCCACCTATCAATGCCCATCAATGGTGCAAATCAGTGCCTATTAGTGCCTCATCATCAGTGCCACCTAGTAGTGCTGCCTATCAGTGTCACCTACCAGTGCCCACCACAGCCACCCATCAGTTCCCAGTGCCACCTATTAGTGCCATCTTTCAATACCCTTCAGTGCTGCCTATCAATGCCACCCATCAGTGCCCATCCTTGCCACCTATCAGTGCCACCTATTAATTCCCTTCAGTGCCGCCCATCAGTGCCACCTATCAGTGCCACCTCTTAGTGCCCACCAGTGCCACCTTATCAGTGCAGCCATGCTCCCTCATCAGCGCACATCAATGAAGGAGAAAAATGACCTGTTTGCAAAATTTTATAACAATATATAAAACTGTTTTGGGTCTTGTTCAAAATTTTCTGTCTTTTTTCTTTCTTTTTTTTTTTACAAAAAATAAAAAACCAAGCAGTAAATAATTACCACCAAAAGAAAGCTCTATTTGTGGAAAAAAAAATTATAAAAATGTCATTTGGATACAGTGTAGCATGACCGCGCAATTGTCATTCAAAGTGTGACAGCGCTGAAAGCAGAAAATGGGTCTGGGCAGGAAGGGGGTGAAAGTGCCCGGTAAGGAAGGGGTTAACACACGATATGGACGGATACAGTAGTAATGACGATTGCTAACATTAACGCATTCAACAAGAAAAAAATGAAGCTTTGATGGCTACAAGATGGGTTGTGGTTTCACAGCTGCGTATCTTCAGGCTATATTAACGGGTTCATGGCCTTCTAACTCAGGGTTCTGAAGGATTTGTTCCAACGCTACGCCTGTTCACTTCCCCAAGTGTTTTTCATCTCATAATAATTGTGGAGTATTGGAATGAGTAGAAAAATGACCTATGACCACTTTTTACATAAGGCTAAGGAGAATGTCTTCATATACTATTGAATTCTTGGAACCAAAGAAAAGTCAGTATGCACTGACACTGTAGCTATATAACAAGGCCTCTTATAGAATACAGAACAGAAGATGAATGGAGGGAACAAAGAAATAAGAATAGAAAAGGAAAAGAATAGAAAGACATAAGTATAAAATGTTAGATGACAGTTGCATTTGACAGTTGAATAAAAACATGTATAATCAGGTAATATTGAAAATACTCAATCTCAATCATTCTCTCATCTCAATACTATCTCAATCATTCAATCTCTCAATCATTGTTAACTGTTTTTAATCCTTATGCTGCTAGCATTAGTAAACCAAAAGGAATGTCTATTATATTTACTTATTTTAAAGTTATTTTAAAGACCATTGCCCGAGTGGCTCAATGGTCAGTCCGCCCCTGCTGCCTAATGATCAGAGGGTGTCAGTGGACATCGAGTCTGCAGTACCCGCAGATCAGCTCCTGCTGTGTATAATCACAGTGGGAGCGGGATGCTGGCAGCGTGCATGCGCGCCCCAGACCCAGAAGTGCAAGATCAGATACTAGGATTATATTAATTATATCCCCTGCTTTGCAGGGAAAGAAAATCAATCACTTCCCCCTTGTCAGAACGGAGCTCTGCCTTGCTTACACAGGCAGAGCTCTGTTTTATGTGTTTTCCCGATGATTTGCAGGAGCCGGCGGACATCCATTCACTGGCACCGGCTGATCGGCTTTTGCTGTGACAAATCACAGCAGAAGTGGTGCACATGCCCGCCCCCTACATGGAGGTGTCACATCACGTACTAGGTTCATGATCTGGCAAAGAAAATCCACTTTGCCGTCGTGCATCCTCGTGATGCGATCGGCAAGCGGTTAAAATAATCTTGCACTTACAAAGATATCACTTTAAGAGAGCTCATATACAGTACAATAGGCTATCAAACCAGCAGTCTGAGATGGCACCGACGTTCCGCCCAACGTGATGACGTCACAAAGCTCCTCTCACCTTACTCGTATCGTCCGTACCGGACTTTCTTAAACCCAAAAAGTATAAAGGTGAAAGGATAAAGGTGTATAGGACGGTTCTGTGTGAGAAGGACCTCTAAGGTATCCTGGTCCTCTGGGTCACCATCCAAGGGAACAAGCCTGGAAGAAGCCTGGACAGTAGTTAAGCAGCACTTTATGAGAAAGAATCAGGACTCTAATAAGTATAAGAAGAGGAGGTGCTGCTATGTGCAGCAACACCAGTAATTTATTAGAAAAAGCAACAAAAAAACACTCACTTGAGAAAGTAGTATGAATAAAGCTCATCATCCCAAATACCTGTATATACTCGAGTATAAACCGAGTTTTTCAGCACATTTTTTAGGCTGAACCCCCCCCGCCTCGGCTCATACTCGAGTGAGGGTGCAGCCTCACTGTGCCCATCTACAGCTGTACCTTTGATAACTAAAACAGAGGGTGTCTCCCGCTGTGTCATGCAGTCTGTTCGGTGGCCATCCATTGTAGCAAAGCCCCGTCTCCTCCTCGCCCGTGATTGATAGATGGACCACTAACACAATGCTGGGAAACTGTATCAGTGTTCCGTCTATCACGGACGAGGAGGAGGCGGGACTTTGTTACAATGGACGGCCACCGAACAGACTGCATGACACAGCAGGAGACACCCGCTGTTTTAGTTATCAAAGATACAGCGGCAGATGGGCACAGTGAGGCTGCAGATGGGCACAGTGAGGCTGCAAATGGGCACAGTGAGGCTGCAGATGGGCACAGTGAGGCTGGAAATGGGCACAGTGAGGCTGCAGTTGGGCACAGTGAGGCTGCAGTCGGGCACAGTGAGGCTGCAAATGGGCACAGTGAGGCTGCAGTTGGGCACAGTGAGGCTGCAAATGGGCACAGTGAGGCTGCAAATGGGCTGCAGATGGGCACAGTGAGGCTGCAGATGGGCACTGATGATACATGTGGGCACAGTGAGGCTGCAGATAAGCACTGATGATACAGGTGGGCACAGTGAGGCTGCAAATGGGCACAGTGAGGCTGCAGATGGGCACAGTGAGGCTGCAGATGGGCACTGATGATACAGGTGGGCACAGTGAGGCTGCAGATGGGCACAGTGAGGCTGCAGATAGGCACTGATGATACAGGTGGGCACAGTGAGGCTGCAGATAGGCACAGTGAGGCTGCAAATGGGCACAGTGAGGCTGCAGATGGGCATTGTTTACCCAGTAGCTGTTGCATTTCCCACCCTAGGCTTATACTGGAGTCAATAAGTTTTCCCAGTTTTTTGTGGTAAAATTAGGAGCCTCGGCTTATATTCGGGTCGGCCTATGTTCGAGTATATACAGTAGATGTAATGGCAGGTCTTCTATGACAGCTCTCTCTGACCTCACATGCCGGCCAGCAGCTGAAGGGGGGATGGAATCCAGAGGCAAGATGGCTGCCAGACTTCCGGGACCAGCATGGAAACACACAGTGGAAGTGATGTCAAACAAGGAGTTGTTACGCGTTTCGGAACATGCGCAAAGAAGCATTGCACATGCTCCAAAACGCGTTACCTGCCGTGACAGGAGACTTGCCATTATGTCTATTTGGGATAATGTGCTTTATCTAATAAGTTACAGGTGTTACTGCACTTAGAAGAAACCTTCTCTTCTTCTCTTATATTTTCTGAAAGCAGATACCCTGGAGAATAAATTGAGATGCCCAGGTCACCTTTATCTGAAAGAACTTTGCCAGCCTGCTGAAGCCGGTACCAAGTGCAGGGCTGCAGCAGTAGCCGTGAGCTTGCATTAACCCCTTGTCTGCCATGCCGTTCATAAACGTACCTTGGTAGAAAGGTGGTTAAGCAATTGGGACTTCGGGGCCTTCACTTACAGCATGACATACAATAGCTTTTTAATTATAATTGCACTACTTTAGTACATTGTGGGAGGACAAAAGATTCTTTCTCTTTCTTTACCCAACAATCTAAGCAAAGGCACAGTAGCTCCGTCTTTAGGGAAAGAATGGTAACAATTAGGAAGTCCCGGGAAAGCTTTCAGCTTCTGTTTATTCTCGGGAAAATGAGCTCCCTTAATGGCTTTCACGTTGCATCCATGGATTCCATTAGCGTTAGCTACCCTAGGAACTCCGCAATGGGCACTCCAAAACGTATTTTCCGATTTAAAGTTGTAACCTATCAGCAGCAAATCCCCGGAGCCATTTGGTTAATGTTTCATTGGAGTCTTGTATGATTTAAACATCATTAAAATATGGAACCACACCTGAAAGAGCTGAAAAAGAAAAAAATATCATCTGAAATGTTTTGGCACAGTTGTGGTGCACCGCACAAACACCAAACTACAAGTGCCCCCCCCCAATCCAGTGATGTTCACAACAGCCTTGGTTATATGGGGACTCTTCCTCCTCATTGGCCGAGGTAGCAGCGGGAGCCTATGAGGAGAGAGCGTGGGGGGGGGGGGGAGTTGCAGCTCTATGTGTGTTATGGACAGCAAGGGCAAGCAGCTTTCTCTGGGGCACTGCTTGAGGGGGAGGAGCCAGGAGCCTCGGCGGGGGGGGCAAACAGCAAAGGATCGGGTTGCTTTGCGCAAAACCACTGCACAGAGCAGGTAAGTATACCATGTTTGTTATTTAACCCCTTCCCGACCAGCTTGGCACTGCTGCGCGAGCTGTCGTAGCTGTGCGTTGGCTCTTTAAGACGCTGTAGCAGGCGCGCGCCCGCAGTGTGTCCCCGGAGCCGAAACGCGTGCCCGCCGGGCACCCACGATCGCTCGTAACAGAACTGGGATCTGTGTGTGTAAACACACAAATCCCGCTTCTGTCAGGGGAGAGGAGACAGATCGTGTGCTCCTACTAAGTAGGAACAACGATCTCTCTCCTTCTCTAGTCAGCCACATTCCCCCCTACAGTTAGAACACACATAGGGAACACATTTAACCCCTTGATCGCCCCCTAGTGTTAATCCTTTCCCTGCCAGTGACATTTATACAGTAATCAGTGGCTATTTATAGCCCTGATCGCTGTATAAATGTCAATGGTCCCAAAAAGTGTCAAAAGTGTCCGATATGTCCGGCGCAATGTCTCAGTCCCGATAAAAATCACAGATCACTGCCATTACTAGTAAAAAAATAAAAAATAAAAATGCCATAAATCTATCCCTTATTTTGTAGACACTATAACATTTGCGCAAACCAATCAATATACGCTTATTGCGATTTTTTTACCAAAAATATGTAGAAGAATACATATCGGCCTAAACTGATGAAGATATTTTTTTTTTCGGGATATTTATTATATGTACAAAATATTGTGTTTTTTCAAAATTCGCTCTTTTTTTGTTTATAGCGCAAAAAATTTAAAACGCAGAGGTGATCAAATACCACCAAAAGAAAGCTCTATTTGTGAGGAAAAAAGGACACACATTTTGTTTGGGTACAGAGTCGCACGACCGCGCAATTGTCAGTTAAAGCGATGCAGTGCCGTATAGCAAAAAATGGCCTGGTCAGAAAGAGGGCAAATCATTCCAGGGCTGAAGTGGTTAAAAAACAAAAAAAAAAAAACAAAGCTTTAGCATCACTTTAAGTTATTACTGTTGTAGCAAGGTCCCGGGTCCCCAGAGACCTAATGGCGACCTCAGGGGTTAGGGAGAGCTGCCATCCTTCCTTGGAGAGTGGGTTACCAGGCATGGTGGGTGTGATGCAAGAAGAAATGATGGGCGCCAGTCACTTTTGGATGCGAACAAGAGATTTATTGTATCTTAACAGAACTGGGGGAGAGAGGGTTAGGGACAGGGCACCCTTGAGTAGATGCAATGGTAATTGGCAGACTTTGAGATTTCTATAGGTAGACAGCTATACAGTGGAAGGCCTCCAGCCAGATGACACTTCTGTATAGGTAGGACCGCTGTCTCCTATGGCAACTAATCTTGCAACAGTCACTAACGGTAGTTGTACGTAACTCTTGGTAACACAGAGAAGTCAGTTTCTTATCTCACTATAGAACTTCACTCACTGAGCTCCCAATCTCTCACTAGACTTCAGGATCCCAGTCGTCACTGGATTCCCTAAGCTCTTCCACAACTATCCCGCTATACACTCCTCAAACGTCACCGCCGCTATCCTGCTGGGTCCCTGGCCTGACACTTGCTGATGCTTTCAGTACTGCTCAGGTACTTGCTTCAGCTTACTCACTGTAGTCTCCGGTAACAAGGTGGATGGTCCCTTAGTGGCGACAGCTTCCCCTTCTACCTCCGACCACAACTGGTTCCCTATCCGGCTGAACCTTTACAACATGGTTAGACTCCAATCCTGCAGTCCCAACCCTACGCTGCTTCTCCTGATCCTGGATAGGCCCCAGGCAGCTTAGCAGCCAGGTGTCCCCGGGATAGGCCTCAGGCTTACGGCCTAGCAGCCCAGGGCGACAAAACACACGTCCACCCACACAGCCGTCCAGGTGACACAGAACAACAATCACCTGACTCCACCCAAATAAATAGTCTTTCCCAGCAGGCCAAGGGGCTTACAGAAACCCTTGCCCATTGGCTGAGACACCCCATTCATTCATATTCTGTCCTTGCTATGCCCTTGTCTAATGTCACCAGCTACAACGCCACCTAGTGACAAAAGAGAAAAGTGCAGCAATTCCAGAATTAGGGGGAAAATCAGTGGATCTCCTAACAATTAGCCAGGACAATTACTACCTGGCAAACTAACTTGGTTAGCAACCCTGCCTAAACGTCAGGGTGCTACATCGTTATCACATCTACAGCAATATCATTCACGAGTAACTTCTGATAGGCTCATGCTAGGTTCAGTTTAGCAAAAACATTTTTTTGGCTAATGCTGTCAGTTTGGAAAAGGAATCTAAATAACAGCTATAATTAAATAGCAGCTATGATTAAGGCTTGACGGTCAAAACGCGTCAGTGTATTTATACTGTACAGTCCAACGTGTTTCGATCGCCGGATCTTACATAGTAGGTAATGTTGAATAAAGATAATAGTCCATCCAGTTCAACCTGTGTAGGTGCACATGTGTCAGTGTCTATAATTATTACCAATATCCCTGTATGTTGTATTTTTTAAGATGCACATCTAAGAGTCTCTTAAAAATATCCATATTCCCCGCAGCCACCACCAATTGTAGAAGAGAGTTTCACATCCTTATTGCCCTGACAGTGAAAAACCCCATATGCAGTTTAAGGTTAAACCGCTTCTCCTCCAATCTCATTGTGTGTGTCCGTGTCCTCTTACACTCCTTGAGACTGAATCGGATCACCATGGGATCACCATCACTCAAAACAGTTCATGTTGAATGAGAGAGTTTAGCGCCACTTTAAGATGATGCACATCAAGCTGATCACTTTCACACATACTATATATCTAAAACAATAAAAAAAAAACAAAAAAAACATATACCGGTAAACCCTTTACAGAATAAATATTTTTTATGTATTCTCCCAAAATAAAGAGGATACAGATAAAAAAAACAGTTACCTTCCAGTAGCCTAATCAGTTGCTATAAATGCTATTAATAAAAATTATATGTAGCACCCTCCTAGCTAGGCTGCTAGGTAAACAAAAATGTTGGCTCTTTCTGCAATCAGGGGAGCAGTGATTGTTTAGTCTGTTCTGTTCAGCTCTTCAAAGGCTGGGAGTTTGATTGCTTCCCCCTGCCTCTAAAAGAAGTTTCTATAACTAAGGGAGGGAGGATTCAAATGACCAGCCTGAATAATGAGCAGGGCCTAGCTAATCCCTTCGGAAGTAAGCCCAGATGGTGGATGGGTTGCTGTTAAACAGCCTGAAGCCCTGAAGAGATTGTATTGTTCCCCCTCCAGAGGGAATGGATCAGTGAGCTTAGGGGGGCTGCTTGCCCCTGGCGTGCCTGCGCCTGGATTACTTCACAAGTTCCAGGATTCTATGAGTAGAGCCTCCTGTCTGTGCTGCTCTTTAAAGCTACTTCATGGTCCCCAGCTGTAAACCTCTAGACTGTTGCCGTTTAGCTCTACCTGTTCTACAAGCTACTTCATGGTCCCCAGCCTTGAACCTTTCGACTGTTCCAATATGGCTACACCTGCTCTACAATCTATTTTACGGTTCCCAGCTGTGAGTGAAAAGACTGTATCGCTCCTGTTTAGAGAGAGTTTTCTGCAGAATTGTGCTCAACGGTTTTTAGAGTATCCCACATCACCCTGCATCCCCTCCCCAGCAAAAGACAAATTCCTAGACTATTCAACAAGCCAGAGTGAATGGACTATTGCTGTCTGCTGTGCCTGCCTGGCTGCCTCTGCACTATTTTAGGGGGAAAAAAAAGGTTCAATGTACAGTGGCCCCTTCAGCGGTAGTGCTTTATGCTGTATGTAGCACCCTCTAGTGTGCTAGACTAGGCTGTACATAGTTGGTGTGTAGTGTAGGAAAATTTAGCCTGGCTAAGAGCCAGGCTGGGTTGAATCTGGGTCAGGGTGAGTGACTCAGGGAGGCTGGATGACTTATCAGGCAGCACCTCTGGTACCTCCCCCTACTTGCTGGAACCTTGGAGAAGGTTAAAAATCGGGAAGAATTCGGTTGGAAGACATAATATGAACATTTGACATTTCACATTATATAAGACCTTTTTCTTTGGTTTAATATAAATACATATCATATATTATTATTTATTATTTGAGAGTATAGAGGATTTACTATAGAAATTTCATATATATATATATATTATATCTAAAAATAAAAAAAAAAATTTTTTGAGCTTCACCTGCACATTACCATTGAGGGGTGGGGATATTATTTTGTTTTTTTGTTACACACTATTTGAAGCTTATTTGTACATTACCTAGTAGGGGTTGTAATACCATTAATTGGTCTGCACCTGACACTTTGCACTTTATCACTTTTGGTTTGTCTATTCAAATAACAGACCGATTAATACATTATGGATCACCATATAGGCCAATAGTGCTTATATTTTGTGTATGGGATCAAGATTACACTAACAAAAATAATCAGTTTATAATTTTTTCTTTTTTGACTTTATGGTTGCACTAACTGATATCATTTATATTATTTATTTTTTCATACTAATTAGCACTTATCACTTTTTATGTGTGGTATACACTATTGCATTCAATGTTATATTGCTAATTGATATTCCTAAAGAATATTATATAGACACGCCAGTCACTTTAATTAAGAAGATTATTATATACCAACACTCCCTCCTTTATGCACAGCGCCATTCCCTACCTTTTGAATCAATGTTAGGTATCTATTTACTCGGCATAACATCGTCTTTCACATTATACAAAAAAAATTGGCTAACGTAACTGGTTTTTTTTCTTTCTTAAAACGCGTTTGAAAAATCGCTGCGCAAAAACCGTGTGACATAAAAAGTTGCAATGGCCACCATTTTATTCCCTAGGGTCTCTATAAAAAAAAAACATATATAATGCTTGGAGGTTCTGAGTAATTTTCTAGGAAAAAAAATGATGATTTTTACATGTAGGAGTGAAGTGCCAGAATTGATGGGAAGTGGTTAAAGTGCCAATTTAAAAAAAGAACTCACTACTTACCTTTTTCCAGCAATCTTCGCTACAGTCTGATGATGTCACGGATCCTCTTGACATGTTAAATGTTGCGGAGAGCTGCACCAAGTAATGAATATTCCCCTGTGAGTCCAGGGAAGTTGACAGAGACTTGAATACTTGGGCGCACAGGAAGTGGGTTGAATGACCCTTGGGTTCTTTTCCTATTTTTTAGCTGATTTCAAGGTCCTCGTCTTGAAAAGGTTGAACACCATTGACCTAGATCAGGGGTCTCCAAACTATGGGCTGCAGGCCAAATCTGTCCCACAGCAAGGGTCAGTCAGTGGCCACTCACACAGGTCTTCAGATCCCCAACTCCCCCCCCCCCCTCCACTAAACGTTCTGTGAGCCCAAAGCTGCTGGTCAGTGCGACTTCAGGTGCAACCTGGCTGACATCTGTGTGACTTCCTGCACAGATGTCTATGCAAGTCGTACACGGAAAAAATAGTGCAGGAAGCTTTTTTTTTTTTTGGTGTGGCACTGCAAAGTTGGAGTCGCACTGGCTTGAGCAGTTCCATTGCCGACTAAAGGGTGCCACTTGTCAGATGATTTGGACCTGTCGCATGACAAGGGCTTGCAAATAGGGTTGCCACCTGTCCAGGATTCACCCGGACAGTCAAGGTTTTGAATCATGTGTCCAGGTTTCAGTCCACCCGAAACCCGGACACAATATTCAGACCAGGCTGTGGCTCCCCAAGTAACCGAGACACAAATCTGTTGCCGTCCGGGAGCTGCAGGCAGCTGTCTGGGGGCAGGTTTGGCATCACCGAAGAGTGGGTGCGTGCCACATTACTACTCTCCTTGGGGCACCCAAATGTGTCCCGGGTCTTTTATAATCCTATAGTGTTTACTGCAAAAAAAAAAAAATTGCCCTGTGCCACAAAAGTGTTCGGGTTTGGCTTGAAGAAAAGGTGGCAACCCTACTTGCAAATCAAATTCGGACTAAATTGACGTTATTCGGATGTATCGCCAAAGCTCTGAATCACAACAGTAATTAATCTCAACAAATCCGAAATAAAACGAAAACAAGGGAGGGAGGAAATGGAAGCCGCCGCAATGCCGTGGAGAGCAGGGGAAGGGAAAGCCGTCGCTGCCGAGCAAGGCAAGCCTGGGAGAAGCGCTGCCCACTATAAATGGGGTGAGTGCATCAGACCCCCCTGACCGACCGACTGGGGGGGTGTTACTGGTTGCTGCCCCCCCCAAAAAAATTAATACCACTGGTAATCTCCCAAAATAACGAATTAATACTTTAAAACAAATATATTCAATATTCCAAAATAACTTCTGAAAATACAAATCAATTCGTAACTAATAAACAAAACAAATTCCAAAAATGAATCATTCTAACATAACGAATAAGACAAAACAAAATGATTTACATAACAACAGTGCTATTTAGCTCATCCCCCTTTGGTCAGTTTACGTGCCTCTGTCAGCCGCAGCTCCCCTCTGTCTCTCCTCTGTCCTCTCTCCCCCCCTCCCTCCCTGCCTGTCAGCTCTTCCCAGTGCCCACCTCCTCCCCTTCTGCTGCTGTAATAACTGTGAAAAAGTACATGCAATCCCCTCTGTTAGAAAACGTCCTATGCTCCAGTGTATATTCTTTGTAAAAAATATGCCCATTACTACCTTATTTCAGAGCACCGCTTGGCGTTCACGTGACTCCTTGCTGCTCTCCTCCTCTCTTTCCCTCCTCCCCAGTTGATGTCTCGGCTCTCTCCTCCTCTCCTCCCCTCCTCCCCAGCTGATGTCTCGTCTCTCTCTACTCCTCTCCTCCCCTCCTCCTGACTGACGTCAGTGAGAGATTGTTGGCCCCTCCCGCTGTAGCTGTCAGATCGGGAGAGGGAGCACCGAGGAGTCACATGAGCGCCGAGCGGCACTCTGAAATAAGGTAGTGATGGGCATATTTTTTTACAAAGAACATACACTGGAGCCTAGGATGTTTTCTTACAGAGGGAATTGTGTGTACTTTACAAAGTGGCTTTACAACCAGTATAATACATTCCATTATTTTATAAAAACTGATTCTTTTACGCCCATGAATATTTGTAAAATATATGATGTGGCCCTCATACTAAAATGTTCGGAGACCCTTGACCTAAATGGTTGCTATCTTTAAATCCCCAATTCCTTCAGCATTGAAGATGATGTTTTCTCCCTGGTCGGGTTTTCATGCGTTTTCTTCCATTGCCCAAGCAGTTCATTTGCTTCAAACCAAATTGACTGTAAAGTGTTTATGGGTGCTTGCATGACTGTGTTTGGATATTATATGTAAGCGCTCTTGAGGCAGAGGCTGATGTGAATAATTCCAAGTAACCATGCGATAAGCTTTCATTTATGTGGTAGACTAGACTTGCTAAGAAGTGAAATACAACTTTGTACTGTTTATTAAACTAAAATAAATGCTTATGTGTGCTCTGTAAAGCAGCCTTTCTCAACCTTTTCAACATGGAGAAACCCTTGAAATAAATTTCCGCTCTCAGGGAACCCCTGCTAAAAATGATCTACAATTCATGATACATTAGTGTTATGGTCAGTGAGAAGAATGATCCTTACACTCGTGATCATTGTGAAGAATTACCCCCTTACAGATAGCTATAAAGATCAATGGTATCATTAAATTCTTTGGACCAAATTGAACCAAACTATTAAATTCTATGGACCAAATGGGAACATTTCAAGTTTTTGATGGACTTTACGTCATACCTGTAAAACCTATAAAGTGATGTAATATTATTTATTCATTTTACCCCACCCCCACTTTTTTTTTATTTCTTCCTCTTTTTTTCCCTGAGATTCTAGACTGCATCATACTATTTTTCTTCTCCACCCTCGTGTTGACTTCCTCCAACCACCTCCTTGCTCTCCTCACCCTTGATCTCCCATCCACATAATACCACTGTGAGACACATGTATGGTCCAGTCTGAACCAGTAACCAACAGATCAGCCTTTCTTAATCTTTTAAACACAGAGGAACCCTTGAAATAATTTTCTGGTCTCAGGGAACTTCTGCTAAAATTACTATATCTAAGACTCATGATACATTAGTGTGATGGTCAGTGGGAAGAATGCTCTTACACTTGTGGTCATTGGGAAGAAAAACCCCTTACACATAGCTAAAAAGATCAACGGTGTCAGTGAGAACTTATCTGAGAGGCATAGACTCCTCATTCGTCAAGGAACCCTAGGGTTCCATAGAACCCTGGATGAGAAACCCTGCTGTAAATTATTGTATTATTTTTATTGTGTTTATTTTTCCATATGGTCAATACTGATGGATATGGCATTATTGATAGACCTGTTCCAAGGCCAGTATGCTAAGGGTTAGCACTGGCCATTGGCTGCTTCTGGGTTCATTCAGCCACTAAATTTTGGGTGATGGGGGGGCTGCAGAAATAACATAACAAGAAACTAGACAGATGAAAACCTAATTGATTGCCATTGTGAACTCTTGTAATAACACTAAACAACATCCTTATTCTTCACAAAGAATACATACACTACTACTTAATGGCCCTGTAATCTATTTTCCATGAAATTGTTTCCTCCACACTTCGTTTTCTGGAACAAGCATGTTAGTGCACTGCTCTATGCATACTACAAGCCCCACAGCCCATAGTCCATATTCCATCTCTGGAGTGAGCAAGACATTCTTACATACAGTGGGACCATGGATAATGAATGTAGCCACCCTCTAACAAGAAAATGGATCACAACACCGAAAAAAAGGGGGGGATTTGGAATTTGGAGGAGGCCGAGAGCATTAGAAGGTGCTTTTTGAGTTAGAAATATATACTTGAATATATATATATATATATATATATATATATATATATATATATATATATACTGTATATATATTTTTTAAACCAGAGTTTCGTGTCACTTTAACACCTTAGTTTTCTTAGTTTTCCAGGTTCCCCAAAACAATCCCATGACCAAATTTTGTAGAGTCTGGACCCCATGGATCGATGTCTACATGCCTTCAACCTTCCAAAAACTCTCAGTCCTTCTTGAAATTTAATGACATCATATCTTGACTAAAGCCTAGTACACACAATGAGAAAATCATATGAAAAATACCACTTTCGAATCGATCATATGATAATCTGATCGTTAGTACACAGCTTTCGAGAGCTGATTATGACAGTCCATCCGAAATTATCCGAAGGCACAAACACAAATATTTTCTCGTACGATACCAGATCGGATGGTTTTTGTTTAATCAGTATTTGTCTGAAAAAAATTAGAAGAGCAAGACTACACATGCTCAGAAACGATAGAAT
The DNA here is from genome assembly GCF_042186555.1 of Aquarana catesbeiana. Classification (NCBI taxonomy): domain Eukaryota; kingdom Metazoa; phylum Chordata; class Amphibia; order Anura; family Ranidae; genus Aquarana; species Aquarana catesbeiana. The sequence goes on along the minus strand of NC_133327.1, from coordinate 670,766,431 downwards.
ACATTACAATACCATACAACACATTATATCACTTCTGAAGTTGTATTTTGTCGTATGAGAATTTTCGTAAATTAAGTAACCTCTTAAAAGAGAAGTATGTTTTTTTTTTTTTTTTTTTTTTTTTTTTTTGCTAGTCATACTTACCTAGGTGGATGCAGCCTCAGACCGACACTGAGAACCGAGCCACCGAACACCGCCGATGGCTCGGATCTCTCGGCTCCCCAAGAGGAAAGCTGCTGTCAGTCAGCTGCTCTCCTGCTTTGTTCCTCCACACTCATTGGAGCGCTGAGCTGTGGAGGGGCGGGGATCGGCCGTCTCAGTGGCTCGCTGAGTGGCTGAGACGCCTATCGGTCCAGGCAGATCAGGACTTCGGAAGTTGGGATGACGCGCTGGCTCGACTGATTGCAGTGAGGTCAGCAGAGAGCGGACTTCAGAACGCTCTCCTCTGAAAACGGGTCACAGGATTGCAAAATGAAGTGCACTCCTGTGACCCTTAGGAGAAGCCCAGCCTAAAAAGCTGAGGCTGGACTTCTCCTCCTAATTTTTGATATGAGACTAGCATACAAAAAAAAAAAAAAATGGACGATATTCTCATCTCGTGTACGAAGCTTAAGCATGACCCTCTATACCCACAGTGCGATCCTCTTAAGCTGGTAATACACTAGTAGAATTTTGAACAAAAATTGGTGCGAAAATTCTTAGGAAAATTTGAAGGTCGTTCAAAAGTAGTTAAAGATTTCATTTGCTTTTAAGATTTGATTTTGGAATGAATAGACTTTATCAAATGAAATCCACATACACTGTGGTCAAAAATAAACATCCATTTGACCCCACTAATAATTAGAACGACAAACTAATATTCTTACAACATTCTTACAATGAAAATATTCTTAATCTGGAATTCTACTAGTGTACTGTATTCACAGTTTTAGTCCTGTTCCTAATGTACTGTATACCCCTCAACACCATTTTTTTCTTCTCTGTCCCCCCATCCTGCTCCATTTTACCACCACTCCATCCCTGAAGAACAGTTCATTTACCCAATGATCACTGACACTGTTACAATTTGTAAATGAGTCCCCGTTGTCATTGAAGTTCTGATGCATACAATACTACCTGTCTGTGTTTGTATTTCTCTGAATATGCTGTTTTGAAGCAATATATACAATATTATCAAAAGTATTGCGACATCTGCCTTTACATGCACATGAACTTTAATGACATCCCAGTCTTAGTCCGTAGGGTTCAATATTGAGTTGGCCCACCCTTTGCAGCTATAACAACTTCAACTCTTCTGGGAAGGCTGTCCACAAGGTTTAGGAGTGTGTCTATGGGAATGTTTGCCCATTCTTCCAGAAGCGCATCTGTGAGATCAGACACTGATGTTGGACGAGAATGTCTGGCTCACAGTCTCAACTCTAATTCACCCCAATAGTGTTCTATCGGGTTGAGGTCAGGACTCTGTGCAGGCCAGTCAAGTTCCTCCACCCCAAACTCACTCATCCATGTCTTTATGGACCTTGCTTTGTGCACTGGTCTAAATCATTTGGTGGAGGGGGGATTATGGTGTGGGGGTTGTTTTTCAGGGGTTTTTGCTTGGCCCCGTTAGTTCCAGTTAAGGGAACTCTTAAGGCGTCAGCATACCAAGACATTTTGGACAATTTAATGCTCCCAACTTTGTGGAAAGAGTTTGGGGATGGCCCCTTCCTGTTCCAACATGACTGCACACCAGTGCACAAAGCAAGGTCCATAAAGACATGGATGAGCGAGTTTGGGGTGGAGGAACTTGACTGGTCTGCACAGAGTCCTGACATCAACCCGATAGAACACCTCTGGGATGAATTCGAGCGGGGACTGCGAGCCAGGGCTTCTCGTCCGATATCAGTGCCTGATCTCACACTGAGCTTCTAGAAGAATGGTAAAACTTTCCCATAGACCGGTATTTCCCAACCTTTTTTTCAGTCAAGGCACCCTTTAAAATGACGTTTAATCTTGAGGCACCCCATTCTGAAAAATAAAAAAACGAAACTAATAGTTTTACATATCGCAGCACATCCACACACAAAGGACACCCAACATTAGAGATGATTTATCCTTGCAATGTAAATACACTGGTACTGACTAGTATTCCAATGTTTCTCTTCTCCCTCAGTTTCTTTCCCTCGCTCTGCTATTGTGACCCCAGTGAGGACGGAGAGGTGCAGTGGAGGGGGATGCTGTGACGATTTTCCTTATCATCCCATGACGTCATTGGTTGTTATGACACCAGTGGCCAGAAGGTTGTAATGGTGGACAATGAAAACCTGTGGCTTGTGTAACTAAAAGGCTTCATCCACCTGCTGGCTTGTATACAATTTTTGTGCAATTTTTAGGTATTTTGCCAAGGCACCCCTGAAGAAACCTGAAGGCACCCCAGTTGAAAAAGGCTGCCATAGACACACCTAAACCTTGTGGACAGCCTTCCCAGAAGAGTTGAAGCTGTTATAGTTGCAAAGGGTGGGCCAACTCAATATTGAACACAACGGACTAAGGCCGCGTACACACGGGCGGACTTTTCGACTGGACTGGTCCGACAGACTTTCCAGCGGACTTTCGACGGACTTTTGACAGACTTTTTAACGAATGGACTTGCCTACACACGATCACACCAAAGTCCGACAGATTCGTACGTGATGACATACACCGGACTAAAATAAGGAAGTTCATAGCCAGTAGCCAATAGCTGCCCTAGCGTGGGTTTTTGTCCGTCGGACTAGCATACAGACGAGCGAATTTCTGGGTCCGGCGGAGTTACGACGTAAAGATTTGAAGCAAGTTCCAAATCTAAAGTCCGTCAGGTTTGCGACTGGAAAAGTCCGCTGAAGGTCCGGTGAAGCCCACACACGATCGGATTGTCCTCCGGATTTGGTCCATCGGCGTCTGTCGGACAAATCCGGTTGAAAAGTCCGACAGTGTGTACGCTGCATAAGACGCCATTAAAGTTCATGTGTCCCAATACTTTTTGATAACATAGTGTATGTCCTGCAAAGATTTTTGATAGATTATTGACTTTTTTCCCCATAAAGCTCTTCATACAATGAAAAAACAAGCCACAGCTGGCAACATAAACCCTACAATTTGTGTTCAGTTAAACCATCAAAGAAAAAAAAAAATACCCATAAAATGTCAATGAAGGCATAGAAGCAAAATCATTGCTGATGTACAATAGAAAAAAGAACATGATGTTATACTATGCATCGCACTAGTAACTAGACTGAAGGTTCCTGATATCAGTTGATATCTTGTTTCCACGACAACAAAGGTTTTGTAACTTCACCCCCTCAATATTCTAGCAGATTGTTAAGATTGTAAAGCAACCACAAAGTTAAGAACGTCTGGTGGAGAATAAGATTTACATGTGATTGAGATGCACTGTAGGTGGAAGAAAACCTTCCTGCAAATGATGCGCTTCTGAAATTGACTTAAAAGACTAATACATAACACAAACCCACACAGACCATCCAGACGATTACACAATCTGATTATCCAACATCATGCTCGCTAAAGATATTGCTGGAGCCACTACAGAAGCAAATAATATGGAATAAGTGACTCTGCAATCAATACGGAACTGTGAAATGACTTGTTACGGCTCTAGACGATATGGATACTGACTGCAGGTCAAGATAGAAGTTCATATATTGAAAGGTCATCAGTATTCTGGAGGAAAGTTATTACCCTATGGACTCATGCACCCTGGGCATTTACCTCTGGTGCAAGAGGCTCTGGCATTTTGGTGCGGGTGGAAGGCAGAGTCCCATAGGTAGCCTCTAAAACTCTATTGCCCTGTACACACGACCGGTTTTCCCATAGGAATAAACTCTGAAGGTTTTTCCGACGGAGTTCCGACGGAATTCCGCTGAAACTGTCTTGCGTACACACGATCACACCAAAGTCCGACCGTCCAGAACGCGGTGACGTACAACACGTACGACGGGACTAGAAAAGGAAGTTCAATAGCCAGTAGCCAATAGCTTCCATCTCGTACTTGCTTCAGAGCATGCATCGTTTTTGGTCCGTCGGAACAGCATACAGACGAGCGGTTTTCCCGAAAGGAATTGGTTCCGTCGGAAATATTTAGAACATGTTCTCTTTCTAGGTCCGTCAGAATTTTTGACAGAAAAAGTCCGATGAGGCCTACACACGATTGGAATATACGATGAAAAGCTCCCGTCGGAGCTTTTGGTCTGATCCATATAGTTGTATCTAAAACGCACTTTTTATCTTTCAAAATAGTTTCCCAGTGCTAAACCTTTCATCCAATTTCTAAATTGCTGCAGTTGTAAATTTAAAAGCCAATATAAATTTTAATCCATATTATTTCATTTTCACTTAATCCCTGCAACAATTTATTCATGCAATAACACTTATGATATAGACCCAACACTACCTTTTTGCACTATTTAGAATAATATTTTTACCTCCTATAGAACTTACTGGGTTCATTATTAATTAATATCCTAAGCACTACTACTACAAATTATACATATACTCAATATTTTGTTCCCAGGTATGCTTGTTTCAACAACTTTACTTCAGCTCCGTTTGACGAGATCTTCGCCATTTTTTTGCACTTCCCTTCTCTGCCCGATTGTTGCATCCATCTATATGCCACCTCAGCTCCCGTGGAGAGGTTATGTTCCTAGCCCACCCTGCACCCACCGCCATGCACTGCACTGAGGTGGTGAGTGTGTCTGGTTCAATATTTATATACACTAGATGTTCATTCACCTTGTTACTCTCTCTACATTATCAGTATGGTTTATTTTACTTCTATACATATTCCATAGGAATTTTTGGACGCATCAGCTCCTGATGAGTGGAAATACATCTATCCATGAAACACGTCGAGCTTTACTGTGTTCCCCCGGATACATCTTACACGCAACCATACTTTCTGAACCACCAGCTTATGTACTCAACCATATTATCTGTTCTGTGAATGCAGCCAGATTGGAGGATATGGAAAACCGCCTGCGCAGAAATAACGTGCGGGCGGTCAGTATTCCAGAAAGAGCTGAGGGCAAGAACCCAGTGGCTTTTATTGAATCTTGGCTGAAGGACACATTTGGCAGCACCGTGTTTTCTCCTATGTTTGCGGTTGAGAGGGCCCACCGAGTCCCCTCGCGGCCACCACCACAGGGAGCTCCAAAGCGCCCTTTCCTTTTTCGGCTGCTCAACTACAAGGATCGGGATGCCATCTTGAGTAATGCTAGAACAGCTGGGGTCCTGAAAGTGGACAATGCTACGGTCTCATTATTTCCAGATTTCTCTGCAGAGGTGCAGCAGCAAAGACCCAATTTCACTGATATCAAGAAAAGGCTAAGGATCCTGAATCTCCAATACTTTATGTTGTATCCAGAAAAGTTGAAAGTGATTGCTAATGGCACGTCCAATTTCTTTGAAAATCCCACTGCTGCTATGCACTGGTTGGATGGAGAAGAGCGTGCTTTAGCACAACTTCCTGCAAGTGCGGTTTCTCTCTCCTTTACTGCACCTTGTTCAAGCGGTGCTCTGTTGAAATTTGATCCCTCCTTTTTCTTTTATGGCGGAGTTGGTTCTAACCCCTTTTATTTTTGCAGAATATTTTTTCTACTCTTGAGTTTTCCCTTTTGCACGTCACTTTTGTATGCTGATACTTTGGCACTAGTAACATACTGTTATAATTTTGATGGTGCAAGGTTTGATAATATTTCATGCCCCTTGGGCTATGCAAGAGCCCCCTCTACAGAGTCCTGAGAAGACTGAATCCCCCAAGTTGTTGGGGTTTACTATGATTATGTGCAGCCATGTTGGTCAGACACTTTGTTTACTTTAAGGATGTACTTTTCCTTTTCCCCTTTCCAGGTGTGACCCTCTTCCTCCTACAGGTTGAACGTTTATATGACTGTTTAATTTCATTCCTACTTACACCCTCCAAGCAGTGGCGGGAATTGCTGAATAGGAAAATTGTGGTAATTAGGGCAGGCTGGGATGTTTACTGTTTGAAAATGGTAATGCGACATAAAATGCATGATAGCTTGATGATACTCTGGGTCGATGTGGGCTCAACAGCCCTCAATTTTGCTTCTAAAACAGATTGGAAATGGCGAATCAAGGTACTGGGGGGTTAATGCTCCTTTCTTGGAATATTAGGGGACTGGGGGACAAAACAAAATGGAGTGCAATGTTCAAATATTTGTCTAGGATGCAGCCACATCTGGTCTGTCTTCAGGAGACTCACCTGCAGCTCAATTTGATCCACCTGTTGAAATCACGTAGGTATCCTACTCAGTTTCACTCAGTGCACTCCTCCTACTCCAGGGGGGTTAGTGTACTGATCTCAGGGAGAATATCTTTTGAATGTCTGCAGCAGAGGATTGATGGGGATGGCAGATTTGTGTTTCTACTGTGTAAGCTCAATGGATTTGTGTGTATTGTTGCGGCCATGTATGTTCCTCCCCCATACTCCTCGAACCCTCTCAAGAAATTTGCCCAGTTCATGGCCTTATACCCTAATACTCCTGTTCTAGCGTTGGGAGACTTCAATAATGTGTTAGATACAAACTTAGATAGAATATCCTTAAACCCCAGACAAATTGGTCGCTCCCTGGGTAGTACCTCATTTGCACTTATGCTTACTGAATTGGGTCTGAGAGATGTGTGGAGGGAGAAGCATCCAATGGATAAATGTTATTCATGTAGATCGAGCACACATGGTGGTCTTTCACGTATAGACCTGGGCCTGGACAACATTTCCTTTTTGCAGAGGTTGTTGGATTCAGCATATGAACCTAGATTACTCTCTGATCACTCTCCCTTTTGGGTAGGGATAGATGTAGGAGCCCAGGAGGTTCAACCCCTCTGGAGGATTAACCCATTCTGGCTGGTGCTATTGCCAGAGCCGGATGAGATAGCTGATGCCTTGAGAGAGTTCCTATGTTTCAACAGAGGATCCGCGAGCGCGACTGTTGGTTGGGACTCTCTGAAGGCGTTCCTGCGAGGATGCCTGATCAGAGGAATCAATGGAGTAAAGAAGAGATCGGGAGAGTGGGAATCCAGGGTTAGAGATGATTTACAAACTAGAGAGCAGAAAATGATTTCAGACCCATCCCAGGAGAATAGGGAGGCATGGATTGAGGCCCAATCATTATACAACTCAGTAGTCTTATCAGCGGCCGGGAAACGGAGGTTCTTCCTACAACAGGAATATTATGAAGAGGGCGAGAACACGGGTCATCTCCTTGCCTTATTGGCCAGGGAGCAAAGAGAAACGGCTTCCATTCTAGCTATTGAATCGTGGACAGGGGAGACTTGCTCCACGAAGGCCGACATTATGCAGATATTTTATCAATTTTATATGGACTTATATTCCTCTAGGACTGCGTCTAGTTCCTTTGAGCTGGATTCATTTCTACAGGATTGTCCCTTCCCTCAGGTCTCAGAGACTGAGAGGAACATGTTGGGTGCTCCAGGGGGCTAAGAAGCATAAGTCTCCAGGCTCGGATGGTTTACCTGCTGAGGTTTATAGGAGATATAGTGATGTTCTACTTCCACCACTGCTGCAGGCTTTCTCTGCGGTGGTGGAGGAAGGATTCCTGCCGGATAGTATGCAAGAATCCCTCATAGTTGTGATCCCTAAACCGGATAAGGACAAATTCCTACCGGATTCATGCAGACCCATATCCCTCTTGAACCTAGATGTCAAACTTCTAGCACGAGTACTGGTGAATAGATTGTCCAAGGTGATCGGGGGGTTGGTGCATAGAGACCAGTCTGGGTTTATACCTACTAGGTCTACAACTAATAATATTAGACGCCTCCTTATGAACCTGCAAACCCCAGGTGGAGGTAGGGCCAAATTATCCTTGGATGCCGCTAAGGCTTTTGATAGTGTGGAGTGGCCCTACCTCTGGGAGATCCTAGCTCGTTTTGGCCTAGGTGACAGGTTTGTTAACTGGGTGAAGATTCTATACTCAGCCCCTAGAGCGAGGCTTCGCATTAATAACTCCCTTTCTCAGTCCTTTGCATTACACAGAGGCACTCGGCAGGGGTGCCCATTGTCACCCCTGCTGTTTGCTTTGGCAGTTGGACCGTTGGCTATCATGATCCGTAGTTCCTCTGAGATAGTGGGATTCCATAGAGGCCTCTCAGAGGAAAAGATCTCACTTTACGCTGATGACGCACTGCTGTACCTGGGAGAAACAGATAATTCTTTGAGGATACTAATGTCACATATAATTACATTTGGAGGATTCTCAGGTTTTTCAATAAACTGGTCCAAATCTATTGTGATGCCTCTAGACCCTATAACTAAACCCATGCCCCAGGAGGCAAGACAAATCACCATCTCCGAATCATTTCGATATCTAGGAGTGGTGGTGACTCCGGACACCTCTAAGTACCTTAAACTAGATTTGGAACCCCTGTTGGAGAAACAAAAAGAGAAATCCCTTAGCTGGTGTAAACTTCCCTTATCGGTCGTGGGGAGGGTAAATCTAATAAAAATTATTTGGGCCCCGCAATTATTGTATGTCACTCAAAACTCCCCTGTGTGGATTTCTAACAAGTGGTTCAGGAAAATAGATACACAGATGGGGGATATCATTTGGAAAAGGAAGGGGGCTAGAATCAGTTTAAATACCCTACAATATTGTAAAGACAGAGGAGGTCTAGCGGTACCACACCCCAAAATATATTTTTTGGCCTCTCAAATACAGCAGCTAATGGGGTGGGGGAAAGATGATATCTCAGACGATCCCATAGTACGTTTAGTGGTCCGTGCAAACCCAGACTTGAAGGCCAGTTCCCATCTAAAAATGGACCTCCCCGGCTTACCCCCGAATTCACCAACGGCGGGTCTTCTTAAAAAAGTGTGGGGCGCAGTTCGAGAGGCACTGAAGGTTGTGGGCCCCCTGGAATGCACCCCCTTATGGGATAACCCCAGATACCCAGAACTTAATAAATTAGAGGGATTTACCCTGTGGAAGCGTAAGGGAATTTGGTTTCTCTCACAGATACATATAGGAAATGTATTAAAATCTTTTGCGCAACTATGTTCGGAATTTGCACTCCCCAGTAGATGCTTTTTTCAATATCTACAACTCCGACATGCCCTACAGGCCCAGGGTCGGGCAACTCCCATGTCAGTAACGTCATCCCCACTTCTGAGGGAACTGTTGCATGCGACTGTTAGAAAAGGGCTGACTGGGATGATATGTGGGACCACACATTTGGAACTTTAGTCTCGGCTAGAGACAGACTTATTCAATTCAAACTGTTGCATAGAATATATTATACCCCCGCAAGGCTAGCTGGCATATATGGCACTGATGCAGGTGAGTGCTGGCGCTGTGCAGACAGCCCAGCTGACTTTGACCACGTTTTTTGGCACTGTCAGGAGATCAGGGAGTTCTGGACAGGGGTTACTCGCACTGTTCAGACCTTACTGAAAATACCTATTCCACTCACAGTGTCGGTATGCTTGCTGGGCTTGCTGGAAGGGATTGCTCCAAGAATAGCTCAGAGGACCTTGATCTCTATTTCTCTGTTTTATGCCCGTAAAGCCATTATATGCTATTGGAAGAGGTCTGAGTCACCAACGGTATCCTTTTGGAAAGACATAGTAAACAAGGCACTCCCTCTATACAAAGCTACATATCTAAGTAGGGGCTGCCCCACAAAATTTGAGAAGGTGTGGCAGTGTTGGATTGATGCTAATGAGACTTTAGCATAGTGGCTGTATATGATAGGACCCGATTGAAACTATAGTGATTAGAAAGTCTAGGTGTGACCAGCTAGAAGATTTTTCTTCCTTTTTGTAAGATTGGTGTAATACTTTATTACTAAGAATTTATGGTCACTGTCCCCAAATATCATGGAATTGAATATGTTCATATAATGTAATGGATTGTTGCACGAGCTGGGGGAGGGGGTGTTGGGGGGGAGGGGGGGGGGGGGGTTGGTATTCAAGTTATGTTATGTCTTGTATGTATTTTTTAAAAAATGTGAATAAACATAATTTTTCAAAAAAAAAGAAAAGGACTGATATCTACAATATACTTGCTTTCCTCCAATCAGGACCATACCTCCTTGAAATGCAGAGCTAAATGGGTCATAGATATTGGAGAGATGTTGATCAATGGCATATGGCACTGGAATCAATCCCTAATATCTCCATTTCATCGGGCGGCACAGTGGTGTAGTGGGTAGCACTCTCTCCTAGCAGTAAGAACGGTCACTGGTTCGAATCCCAACCACGACACTACCTGCCTGGAGTTTGCATGTTCTCCCTGTGCCTGCGTGGGTTTCCTCCGGGTACTCCGGTTTCCTCCCACACTCCAAAGGCATGCTGGTAGGTTAATTGGATCCTGTCTAAATTGTCCCTAGTATGTATGAATGTGAGTTAGGGACCTTAGATTGTAAGCTCCTTGAGGGTAGGGACTGATGTGAATGTACAACCTATATGTAAAGCGCTGCGTAAATTGACGGCGCTATATAAGTACCTGAAATAAATAAAGAAAGAAAGAAATTTCAGCCTCTCATAGGTAGTCGCAGCTGTTTATTCTGCATAGAACCTATCGGACGCCAACTAAACTGTTTGCTTGGGGCCTGAGAGATTCACCCCTGTGCCCAAAATGTAAAATACATCAGGGTGACCTCATACATATGCTCTGGCTGTGCACAAAGCTTAATAGATACTGGAATGACGTCACACAGATTGTATCCCAGTTGGCGCAGGTTCCAGTGCCCTCCACCCCACTAGGTGCGATTGATGAGGAGATGTACCAGAGGGGAATGTACATTATGCTTACCAGGCTATTGTATCTGGCAAGAAAACTTATAGCTCGACACTGGATGGCGCACACTGTGCCAACAGGAAAGCAATGGATTGCATATGTAAACTCACTCCTGATCAGGGAACAATTAGCATACCGTCATACAGGGGCGGACTGACCATTCAGGCACTCGGGCACTGCCCGAGGGCCCCATGCCACTAAGGGGCCCCATCAGGGTTGCCAGCCTCAATAAAACCAGGGACAGTATGTAAAAATGTGTGTGTATGTGTATTCTGTGTGTGTATACTGTGTGTGTATATTGTGTGTCTGTGTGTGTATACTGTATGTGTGTGTGTGTATACTGTGTGGCTCCATAATCTATTGCCTGGGGGCCCCATAATCTTCTATTGCCCAGGGGCCCCATAATCTTCTCCTATTGCCCGGGGGCCCCATAATCTCCTATTGCCCGGGGGCCCCATGAGTTGTCAGTCCGCCCCTGCCGTCATAGAAATGCTGGCAATAAATTTGAAAAGGTATGGGAGCCCTGGTTGTCTGACCCAGCTCTTGCCAACCCCCCCCCCCCCCCCCCCCCACAGCTTGTGATGGATAGACTGTTACGAATTTAGTATGCAGAATGTGAGAATGTGCAGCAGATGGAGGGGGAGGGGGGAGGGGACAACACCCTACAATTTTATGTTAGCTACGTTAAACACCTGTTATGTATTATTCAATAGCAGACAAAAGAAGAAAGAGATGATGCCTTAGTACATAGGTTATTTACCTAAAGTGTTCAGTGATAATTGGGTTTTTTTTTTAAGCTCTGATGCAGTATAAACTTTTATTCAGATGTATGAAGACTTGCATTGTATAATTTTTGGATGGAATCTGATCTATTTAACCCTTACTACAATCTGTATCATCTTTGTATGATTATTTTCTGCATCGGAAAGAAGTAAAAAAGTTTTGATTAAAAAAACATTCCATGGTGAAATTCAAACATGGTGTGATTTACCTCCACTATCCAAACGCTTCATGTAAAGTCCCGATTTCCCTTTATTATTACCCATATACCAGGATGGAGGCACTTTGCCGTGCTTCATCTAAAGTCCCAACTCCCCCTCTTTTTCATTGTTAGGATTGTAAAGCGACTACAAAGTTAAGAACGTCTGGTGGAGAATAAGATTTACATGTGATTGAGATGCACTGTAGGTGGAAGAAAACCTTCCTGCAAATGATGCGCTTCTGAAATTGACTTAAAAGACTAATACATAACACAAACCCACACAGACCATCCAGACGATTACACAATCTGATTATCCAACATCATGCTCGCTAAAGATATTGCTGGAGCCACCACAGAAGCAAATAATATGGAATAAGTGACTCTGCAATCAATACGGAACTGTGAAATGACTTGTTACGGCTCTAGACGATATGGATACTGACTGCAGGTCAAGATAGAAATTCATATATTGAAAGGTCATCGGTATTCTGGAGGAAAGTTATTACCCTATGGACTCATGCACCCTGGGCGTCTACCTCTGGTGCATGGGGGTCTGGCCTTTTGGTGCGGGTGGAAGGCAGAGTCCCATAGGCAGCCTGTAAAACTCTATTGCCCTGTACACACGACCGGTTTTCCCGTCGGAATAAACTCTGAAGGTTTTTCCGACGGAGTTCCGACGGAATTCCGCTGAAACTGTCTTGCGTACACACGATCACACCAAAGTCCGACCGTCCAGAACGCGGTGACGTACAACACGTACAACGGGACTAGAAAAAGGAAGTTCAATAGCCAGTAGCCAATAGCTTCCGTCTCGTACTTGCTTCAGAGCATGCGTCTTTTTTGGTCCGTCGGAACAGCATACAGACGAGCGGTTTTCCCGAAAGGAATTGGTTCCGTCGGAAATATTTAGAACATGTTCTATTTCTAGGTTCGTCAGAATTTTCGACGGAAAAAGTCAGAAGAGGCCTACACACGATCGGAATATACGATGAAAAGCTACCGTCGGAGCTTTTGGTCTGATCCATATAGTTGTATCTAAAACGCACTTTTTATCTTTCAAAATAGTTTCCCAGTGCTAAACCTTTCATCCAATTTCTAAATTGCTGCATTTGTTAATTTTAAAAGCCAATATAAAGGAATAGGAGTGGTAAAATAAAAGTCATTTTTTTGGTTGATTCTCCTTTAAGGGGGTGTGTCAGGGGAGCGTGTCTTATGCCTACATACGTTTGCAAGTAGGTGTCCCTCATTCCCATCTCAAAATGTTGGCAGGTATGCCGCTTAGTGTACCGTCTGGCTGCAGCAGCTGTCAGCCTCTCTAATGCCCCGTACACACGGTCAGACATTGATCGGACATTCCGACAACAAAATCCATGGATTTTTTCCAACGGATGTTGGCTCAAACTTGTCTTGCATACACACGGTCACACAAAGTTGTCGGAAAATCTGATCGTTCTGAACGCACTGACGTAAAACATGTACGTCGGGACTATAAACGGGGCAGTAGCCAATAGCTTTCGTCTCTTAATTTATTCTGAGCATGCGTGGCACTTTGTCCGTCGGATTTGTGTACATACGATCGGAATTTCCGACAACGGATTTTGTTGTCGGAAAATTTTATAGCAAGCTCTCAAACTTTGTGTGTCGGAAATTCTGATGGAAAATGTGTGATGGAGCCCACACACGGTCGGAATTTCCGACAACAAGATCCCATCACACATTTTTTGTCGGAATTTCCGATCGTGTGTACACAAATCCAACGCACAAAGTGCCACGCATGCTCAGAATAAATAAAGAGATGAAAGCTATTGGCTACTGCCCCGTTTATAGTCCCGACGTACGTGTTTTACGTCACCGCGTTCAGAACGATCGGATTTTCCGACAACTTTGTGTGACCGTGTGTATGCAAGACAAGTTTGAGCCAACATGCGTCGGAAAAAATCCTAGGATTTTGTTGTCGGAATGTCCGATCAATGTCCGACCGTGTGTACGGGGCATAAGTGTAGGGCGGAACCATGAAATATCCAATATTTTGCATGTTCATTATCTCTAATTTGTTTGGTAGAGTTACTAGGACTTGATTTTTTAATCCCAATCATCAGGGCTTTTTTTTTCTCAGAGAATAGGTGCAGGAACTCCCTCTTTCTGAGTCAGTTCTTGTCCCGCCCCCTATTTATCGCCGGGCACCGTTTTTTGATTCCACCCCCCACCCATCTCTCAATGCCTCTCCTTTCAGAGAATACAGAGCCAAGTATAATTTTGTGGTGCTAAGTAATTTGTATGGAATTTGGTAATGCTAACCTGTTCCCGACTAGCTGCCGTCGTTATACGGCGGCAGGTTGGCACGGCTGCGCAAACCGCCATAGGTGTACTTAAGAGCTGTAGGAGGAACGCGCGCCCACAGTGCGACGCAGGAGCCGATGTCCTCCGGCCACCCACGATCGCTCCACAGAGAGCCAGAACGGGGATCTGTCAATAAAAACAGACAGATCCCCATTCTGACAGGGGAGGAGAGAGAGATCTGCTGTTCCTAGTGATCAGGAACAGCGATTTCTCTCCTCCTCCAGTCAGTCCCCTCCTCCCACAGTAAGAAATACCTCCCAGGGAACACATTTAACCCCTTGATCGCCCCCCTAGTGTTAACCCCTTCCCTGCCAGTGACATTTGCACAGTAATCAGTGCACTGATTGCTGTATAAATGTTGGTGGTCCCAAAAAAGTGTCAAAAGTGTCCGATCTGTCGCAGTCCCGCTAAAAATCGCTGATCACAGCCATTACTAGTAAAAAAAGAAAATTATAATAAAAATGCCATAAATATATCCCCTATTATGTAGACACTATAACTTTTGCGCAAACCAATCAATATACGAATACATATCGGCCTAAACTGAGGAAGAAATTAATTTTTTTAGTTATTTTTATATTTATTATAGCAAAAAGTAAAAAATTTTTTTTTTTTGTTTTTTTCAAAATTGTCGGTCTTTTTTTGTTTATAGCTCAAAAAATAAAAACCGCAGAGGCAATCAAATACCATCAAAAGAAAGTTCTATTTGTGGGGAAAAAAAGGACGTCAATTTTGTTTGGGTGCAACGTCGCACGACCGCGCAATTGTCAGTTAAAGCGACGCAGTGCCATATCACAAAAAAATGGCCTGGTCAGGAAGTGGGTAAATCCTTCCGGGGGTTAAAATGGTTAACAAGAAAAGCAGTAAAATGGATCCCCTGTAGCTAGCAGCAATATACCCCTCCCCAGTAACCACAGATCTCCAATCAGCCCGCATCAATAGACCCCTCTCTTAACAGCAGATACTTTCCAGCAACAATTGACCCCCCCCCCCCCAGCAAACCAGCAACAATAGATCTCCCCAGTTACAATAAACAACCATGCTAAAATAGATCCCCTCCAGCAGCAATAGATCCCCCAACAGCCAGCATCAATAGACCCTCCAGCACGCCCCAGCACCCCTTACCATTACATACAGTACCATTGAGTACTGACGGTGCTGGAACTGCATTCCCCCAGTTCCCCCACTGAAAAAAAGCCCTGTCAATGGTATATCGGGACTCTTGATGTTGAAATTGGTGTGGAGGAAAGTGGGGATGGTAGGAACATCATTGGGGTCTTCAGATGGTCACCCTCCTTCATTGAAATGTTTATAAAGCAGCTACAGTACATCTCCAGAGGGCTGAACGGTAATACCTGGCGCATATTACTCTTAGGAAAATGTCTCTTTGCGTCAACCTCATTTAGGAGTGCTCAAGGATCCATCAAGCTAAATAAATCAAAGATCCACCTCTAGTAAAAAAAAAACTGTATTGCACCAGAATACAACCGTGGAAAGCACAAAAAACGCCAAAGACGTTCTTTAGAATTCCGTCACTCCTCCATGTGACAAAACTCAGAGCGAGCCACAGATTCATGTACCTAGAAGGCACAGATACATAAATTTGGCCCATGGAGGGAGAGTGGCACTGAGGCTGCTGTGTCCATACCATGGGCACTTCCTCTTCAGTGCATGGTCAGCCCTATGCTAGCTATGACACTAAAACTGGAGCATGCAAAATATGGTGAAGCTCTGCATAGAAACCAATCAGCTTCCAGGTTTTATTATCAAAGCTTAATTGAACAAGCTGAAGTTAGAAGCTGATTGGTTACTATGCACAGATGCACCAGATTCTGAGTGCTCCACTTTTAGTAAATCTTCCCCATTATGTCATAACAACTGATGACTCACCTCTAGCTACATTCAGCTGACAACAAAAAATAGCCTGGTCATGAAGGGGCTAAATCTTCCGTAGGTCAAGTGGTGTAAGACTATGTCCTAAATATTCCTGATATGTGCCTGCTGTACCATGTACTTGTATGAAAAGTATCCTGTTCTCTTTTTTATTGCTTCCTTTGTGTGAAATTCCTGGTGCTTAGACATGGGCCGAACACCCCCTGTTCGGTTCGCAGCAGAACTTCCGAATAGGAAATACTTTACCTGGCCAATCCCCAGACGACATCCAGTAGTGACGAAACGTGTAGGGCGGAGCCAGCGACGGTGACGTCGTCACGTTTTTTCCTCTCAGGAGGTTGATGGACAAATGAACCAGGAAGTAAAGCAAAGCCTGTGGAGGCGCCGCGGTTCTTATCACAAGACATGCTGCTGTATTGCTTATGAACGGCTTTTATCTTGTAAGTGCAACCCACTTATTTTTTATTAAATTCATTTATATAAAGTACTGCACTATGGGAGCAATTATTTTTTATATTTTCGAGTCTTACTAGCAAAGCTGCAGTTCCAGACAATATTAAGGGTCCTGGGGAGACCGATTTCCCTGAGCTTGGTGAGACTACTATTCTAGTGGTCACGGAGAGCTGGTAAGCAGGCTACTTATTCACTTGGGTGCGGAGCTGAATGCACATTGTGTGAAGGATCTTTCACGGTTTCTTCCTGTACAGCTTATCATCTCTACTTAACACGGATGGTTGTTATCATTTTCTCATTTATGGACTGAAATTTTTGGTACTCTGCCTTTCGTTTTTCTTTTTGTTTTTCACTTGTAAATTTTATAATCTTGCTATATCACTAGCGCCGCATCTATTTTGAATATAAGGAAATGTTCTAACCCAAGCGGCGAACCCCATTAAAGTCTATGGGAGCCAAACAGTAAAAATCAAAAGAGCCCATTTTGAAGGCTTATATGCAAATAATTGGCCATAAAAGGGGTATGGGGGGGGGGGGGGGTCTGGATACTGCCCTGGTATCAATATCAATTAATTTTTTTTTTTAGGAGCAGTGATTTTAATTATGCTTAAAGTAAAACAATAACAATTTAAAATTCCTTTAAATATAGTGCCTGGGGGATCCTCTTAATGTGCCTGTAAATGTGCCTGTGCTACAGCAAAAATGACATTTCTAAAGAAAAAAAAGTCAAGAGTCAAATCCCATTTAAAATAACTCGTGGTTACAATTGCCGGCACCCGGCTATTGAAAAAATAAATAAAAAAACGGTGTGGGGTTCCCCCCAGTCCATATCAGATCCTGCGGGACTAGAGGGGATTTGGAGGGGAACCCCATGCCAATTTAAAAAAAAAAAAAACAGCGTGGGGTCCCCCCAAAATCCATACCAGATCCTTATCCCGGCATGCAGCCTGTCAGGAAAAGGCAGGGACAAGCGAGCGCCACCCCCCTCCTGAACCATACCAGGCCACATGCCCTCAACATAGGGGCCCCCCCCACCTCAAAGTACCTACTCCCCATGTTGATGCCTGCTCTGTGCTTTTTTATTTCTTATATAGGTAAGGGGTGAGGGCACCTGGCCCACGTCACCCAGTGGCACTGCCCCTTCTGACGTCACGGACTGGTGCATGCTGGGCATGTGACATCAAAAGGGGGCGGTGTCAGGTGGCCCCGCCCCTTACCTATATAAGTAATAAAAAAGTGCAGAGCAGGCATTTGACAGGAGGCCTCCCAGAAGACAGGAGCGTTTTTTTTTTTTTTTTGGGGGGGGTCGGCGGGCGGTGTGATTAACGATGGATTTACATCAAGCAACACAATTTTTTTATTTTTAGATAAAGGAATTGCCAAAAACTTGTCTCTTGTGTTTATTACTTTTTGACACTTTTTTGGTGAATGGGTAGGGGTACTATATACCCAATACTCATTCACATAGGGGGAGGTCCGGGATCTGGGGGCCCCTTTGTTAAAGGGGGCTTCCAGATTCCGATAAGCCACCTGCCAATAGACCCCCACAACCACCGGCCACGATTGTGGAGATGAAGCCCTTGTTCCCATCAACCCAAAGAACCCCCCCCATGTTGAGGGCATGTGGCCTGGTAGGGTTCAGGAGGAGGGGGAGCTCGCTCATCCCCTCCCCCTTTCCTGACCTCCAGGCTGCATGCCTTGATAAGGGTCTGGTATGGATTTTGGGGGGACCCCACATTATTTCTTTTAAAATTTTGGCGTGGGGTTCCCCTCCAAATCCATACCATATCCGAAGGGCCTGGTATGGACTGGGGGGAGGGGCACGCTGTTTTTTTTCTTTATTTTTTTACTGGCACTTTTTTTTAATTGTTCCACTGTCAGAGGAGAAGCCCGTTGACAGCTGATGACTCATCGGTTGTTAGGGACACTGCGGCCGGCTTCCCAGCCCCGCTCATTAGCAACCAGCTTACACTGCACCCTGATTGCGCAAAGCTCCAATCAGGGCACAAAATGCACTGTGCAGCGCTCAGTGCATTGCAGGATGTTCGTCGAAGCGAACACGCAGTGAACACCCTGCAAATTTGGTAGTTCGGTGAACGGCCGAACAGACAAATGTTGGGCCCAAGCTCGTGCTGGGGCCTAACCATTTGCCCGTCCCTACTGGTGTTCCTGCCACTCCCTCTGCTTTTCTATTAAAAACTCACCACACTAAGCAGGAGAACACACCATGGTCAGTTCTCTAGCTGTGCTGGGAACTCAGTTTATTCTCCTACAATGATCCAACGTGTCCTGACACCCCCCCCCCTCCACCCACACAGCCTTTCACTGGGAAGCTATATGTGCTGCTGATTCTCTGCCCTCAGCTCTCTTATGCAGAAATGAACAGAATGGAAAAGGGGAAAAATGGTATTTATTTGGGATGTAGCCCGGCAGGTCAGGAAAGGGGGGGGGGGCCAAGCCGATGAGCCGATACCGATATTTGTACTCGTTAAAATGCTCCCGATACCGAAATTGTTACTTAGCAATGCAATTTGTGTCCATACAAAATGAATGGGTGCAAATCGCATTGCAAAGACTTGCATTCAATTTGAAAAGGGAGGCGGTGCAATTCCTGTCTGAATCGCATGTGTTTTCCCACAGTGCTCCTGTGTGAACCTAGGCTGAAATCACTATGACTATGACGCAAATCGCACCCCAAAGTATCAGTATTCGGCATCAGCGAGTACTTGACTAAAAGTATCGGTACTCGTAGTCGCTGAGAAAAAAACAGTACTGATGCATCCCTACTATTTATAATGTTTTTTATATCTATACACACATGTTTTGCCTTTCATTTCTATTTAAAACTGAATGGGTCGTTTTACAAGGTTACATAGTTACATAGTTAGTCAGGTTGAAAAAAGAGACAAGTCCACCTAGTTCAACCATAAAAAAATTATATATATATATATATATATATATATATATATATATATATATATATATATATATATATATATGTGTATATATATATATTATCATACAATCCCATATACATAATCCTATACCCACAGTTGATCCAGAGGAAGGTGAAAAACCCCCAGAAAAACATGATCCAATTTGCTACAGCAGGGGAAAAAAATTCCTTCCTGATCCCCCAAGAGGCAATCGGATTTTCCCTGGATCAACTTTACCTATAAATGTCAGTACCCAGTTATATTATGTACATTTAGGAAAGAATCCAGGACTTTCTTAAAGCAATCTACTGAGCTGGCCAGAACCACCTCTGGAGGGAGTCTATTCCACATTTTCACAGCTCTTACTGTGAAGAAACCTTTCCGTATTTGGAGATGAAATCTCTTTTCCTCTAGACGTAAAGAGTGCCTCCATATCCTCTGTGTTGACCGTAAAGTGAATAACTCAACACCAAGTTCACTATATGGACCCCTTATATATTTATACATGGTGATCATATCCCCCCTTAATCTTCCCTTCTCAAGAGAGAATAAATTCAGTTCCTCTAATATTTCCTCATAGCTGAGCTCCTCCATGTCTCTTATGAGTTTGGTTGCCCTTCTCTGCACTTTCTCCAGTTCCCGATATCCTTTTTATGAACTGGAGCCCAATACTGAACTGCATATTCCAGATGAGGTCTTACTAATGATTTGTACAGGGGGGGCAAAATAATATCTCTCTCTCTGGAGTCCAAACCTCTCCTAATACAAGAAAGGACTTTACTCTCTTTGGAAACCACAGCTTGGCATTGCATGCTATTAATGAGCTTATGATCTACCAAAACCTCCAGATCCTTCTCCACCATTGATTCCCCCAGTTGTACCCCCCCCCTAGTATGTATGATGCATGCATATTCTTAGCCCCCAAGTGAATAACTTCACATTTATCAATTTATCATTAAACCTTCTCTGCCACATAGTCGCCCAATTAGACAGAACATTGAGGTCGGCTTGTAAATTGGAGACATCCTGTAAGGACGTTATTCCACTGCATAGCTTGGTGTCATCTGCAAACACTGAAATGGTACTTTTAATCCCAGACCCTATAACAATTATAAAGATATGAAAAAGTAAGGGTCCCAACACTGAACCTTGGGGTACACCACTAATACTGAACCTTGGGGTACACCACTGATACTGAACCTTGGGGTACACCACTAATACTGAACCTTGGGGTACACCACTAATACTGAACCTTGGGGTACACCACTAATACTGAACCTTGGGGTACACCACTAATACTGAACCTTGGGGTACACCACTAATACTGAACCTTGGGGTACACCACTGATACTGAACCATGGGGTACACCACTAATACTGAACCTTGGGGTACACCACTAATACTGAACCTTGGGGTACACCACTAATACTGAACCTTGGGGTACACCACTAATACTGAACCTTGGGGTACACCACTGATACTGAACCATGGGGTACACCACTAATACTGAACCTTGGGGTACACCACTGATACTGAACCTTGGGGTACACCACTAATACTGAACCTTGGGGTTCACCACTGATACTGAACCTTGGGGTACACCACTGATACTGAACCTTGGGGTACACCACTAATACTGAACCTTGGGGTACACCACTAATACTGAACCTTGGGGTACACCACTAATACTGAACCTTGGGGTACACCACTGATACTGAACCTTGGGGTACACCACTAATACTGAACCTTGGGGTTCACCACTGATACTGAACCTTGGGGTACACCACTGATACTAAACCTTGGGGTACACCACTAATACTGAACCTTGGGGTACACCACTAATACTGAACCTTGGGGTACACCACTAATACTGAACCTTGGGGTACACCACTAATACTGAACCTTGGGGTACACCACTGATAACCTTAGACCGTTCTGAGTAAGAATCATTAACCACTACTCTCTGAATTCTGTCTTTTAGCTTTTGTTTACAATCACTTTAAGTAAAGTGGGTGCTTTGTTTAATGGATAGTTGAATCAGGGGTATACGCACACATGCACTATTTCATAAAAATGGTTTAAAAGTAATAGATGAGTAGGTGAAATGAACAATATGAAGCGGCTCTTTTGATATTGGTAGTATGGGGATGTGTCATGGTTCATTGTTTGGTTTAATTACACAGCCGGGCTTATTGACGATGACGCAGTAAAAACAAAACCTTAAGTGCCCAGGGAAAAGACTTCCAGGGACGTAAAAATGTCAGAACGCTCCGAGAGCAGAATGCCGGTTGGTTACCATGGTTTAATGCACCGTGCTCCTCGCCTTTATGAATAAGCATCAGCTGAATGGTTGTGTCCTTTGCACAAACAAGTAACACAAGACTAAAAGCCACAGGCCTTGCTGCATAATTTACATTTATTTATTTTAAAAACCTTTTCAAGCTCCCCTTTTAACTCTGCAATGCAAATGTGTAATGAAATGTTGTAAGACATAATCTTCAATCGATATAAGCCCAATAGGTGTTTTTTTTTTTTTTTAACTCCAGCCAAACAGATCAATACTCACAGACTGCTTTTGATTGTGTTACTCCTTCCAGGCTACATTATGATTGATTAACATGGAAAGGTCTATGCCCTACCTAATGCTATGATTGGCAGTGGCGGCCCATCCATTAGGGGTGCCCGGGCACTGCCCCACTCTATCCACAGCCACCACAACCTAACTAAAAGAGAAGAGTCCCAATTGGCCGCCGAGGAGGAGGGAGGAAATGAAATCCGCCACTATGACCGTGGAGAGCAGGGGAAGGTGAAGCTGCCGCCGCCGCTGAGCAGGGGAAGCTGCCAGTGAAGCCCAGGAGAAGCGCTGCCCACAGTGTAACTGTATGACGTCACCCCCCAAAAAATTACCACCGGCTGCCACTGGTGACTGGGCCATGAAGGAGCAGAAGCACATTGAGGAGTACATAGCTCCCAACTGTCCCTGATTTTGAGGGACTGTCCCTGATTTGGAGTAATGTCCCTCTGTCCCTCTTTCCTCCTTATTTGTCCCTCATTTTGGTCTGATCTATATAGTTGTAGATGTAGCCATAGCTCCCAACTGTCCCTGATTTTGAGCGACTGTCCCTGATTTGGAGCAATGTCCCTCTGTCCCTCATTCCTCCTCATTTTGGTCTGATCTATATAGATGTATATAAAATGCACTTTTTATCTATCAAAAAGTGTTCTCCAGCACTAAACCTTTCATCTGATTTCTAAATTGCTGCATTTGTAAATTCCAAAAGCCAATATAAAGGAAAAGTAGTGGTAAAAAAAAAGCAATTGTGGGTTTAACCAATCTTGTTTTTTTGTAAAATTCTCCTTTAAGGGGGCGTGGCAGGGGGTGTGTCCTATGCCTGCATACTTTTGCTGATAGGTGTCCCTCATTCCTATCTCAAAAATTTGGGAGGTATGGATGTAGCACCCTGGTGTTTAGGCAGGGTTGGTAGTAAATTTAGTTTGCCAGGCAGTAGTTGCCCTGGTTGATTGTTAGTAGATCCACTGATTCCTCTCTAGTTCTAGACTTGCTGCACCTTCTCTATTCTGTCGCTAGGTGGCGTTATGCTGGTGACATTAGACAAGGGCTTAACAAGGTCAGGTTACAAATGGATGGGGTGTCTCAGCCAATGGGTAGGGGTTTCTTTAAGTCCCTTGGCCTGCTGGGAGAGCCTATTTATTTGGGTGGGGTCAGGTGATCGGGGTTCTGTGCCACCTGGACGGCTGTCTGGGTGGACGTGTGTTATGCTGCCCCAGGCTGCTAGGCCAAAAGCCTGAGGCCTGTCTCCAGGACATCTGGCTGCTAGGCTGTCTGAGGCCTATCCAGAAGCAGGAGAATCAGCGCAGGGTTGGGACTGTAGTATTGGAGTCCAACCAAGAGTAAAGGTTCAGCCAGACGGAGAACCAGTTAAGGTCGGAGGTAGAGGGGAAGTTGTCGCCACTAAGGGACCATCCACCTTGTTACCAGAGACCATTGTGAGTGAGCTTGAGTAAGTACCAGAGCAGACTTCTCACCAGCTGGGGACAGTGAAGAAGTGGGAAATCTTGAGCAAGTGCCAAGTCAGGGACCCAGCGGAACAGTAAAGGTGACGCTTGAGGAGCATCAGTGAGTGCCAAGCCAGGGACCTAGCGGGTCAGCAGGGGTGACACTTGAAGAGAATCTGTGAGTACCAAGCCAGGGACCCAGCAGGGAAGCGGGGGTGATGCTTGAGGAAGATACTGTATAATAGAAGTAGAAGAGCTCAAAGGATCCAGTGGCAATTGGGTCTGAGAGTCTAATGAGAGATTGGGAGCTTGGTGAGTGAAGACCTACAGTGAGAGACGGTAGCATGTGAGGAGAACTATTTGTGTTACCAATACTTAAGTACAAATACCATTAGTGACTGTTACAAGATTTGTTGCCATAGTTGACAGCGGTCCTACCTATACAGAAGTGGTGTCCGGCTGGGGGCCTTCCCCTGTATAGCTGTCTGCCTATAGAAGTCTCAGAGTCTGCCAATTATTATTGCATCTACTTAAGGGTGTCCTGGCCCTAACCCTCTCTCCCACAGTTCTTGTTCAAGAGACAATAAATCTCTTTGAATTCAAAAAGTGTCCGGGCTCCCATCACTTCAGCTTGTATTACACCCACCGTGCCTCATAACCCACTCTACCAAGAAGGATGTCTTCCTTTTCTGAATGGGGCATAGAGAGTGTTCATTACCGATCGCTCTCTATGTCCCGTGATAACTGAGCAGAGTAAACTGTGTGTTACTTTACTTTAGTTTATGAATTCATCTTCAGTGGTGAGAAAGGGACTGGGGAATCTGTGTCCTCTGTATCTTTCTCTGTCTCAATGGGGAGATGTCAGAGGTCTGTTTAGACCCCTGACATCTCACCAAAGCCCCCCAACAGGGCTGATAAATAAAACAAAATATTACAAAATAAAATTGTAAAAAAAAAAAGAACAAATTAAAATGTTAAAAAAAACAAAACATAAAAATAAAAAAAAACTACTGACACCGTCCTCTGCCCTACTGACACCATCCACTGCTCTACTGACACCATCCACTGCTCTACTGACACCGTCCACTGCCCCACTGACACCGTCCTCTGCCTCACTGACACCGTCCACTGCTCCACTGACACTGTCCACTGCTCTACTGACACTGTCCACTGCCCCACTGACACCGTCCACTGCCCTACTGAAACTGTCCACTGCTCTACTGACACGTCCACTGCTCTACTGACACCATCCACTGCTCTACTGACACCATCCACTGGCCCACTGACACCGTCCACTGCCCCACTGACACCGTCCTCTGCCTCACTGACACCGTCCACTGCTCCACTGACACTGTCCACTGCTCTACTGACACTGTCCACTGCCCCACTGACACCGTCCACTGCCCTACTGAAACTGTCCACTGCTCTACTGACATGTCCACTGCTCTACTGACACCATCCACTGCCTCACTGACACCGTCCACTGCTCCACTGACACTGTCCACTGCTCCACTGACACTGTCCACTGCCCCACTGACACCGTCCACTGCCCTACTGAAACTGTCCACTGCTCTACTGACACGTCCACTGCTCTACTGACACCATCCACTGCTCTACTGACACCATCCACTGGCCCACTGACACCGTCCACTGCCCCACTGACACCGTCCTCTGCCTCACTGACACCGTCCACTGCTCCACTGACACTGTCCACTGCTCTACTGACACTGTCCACTGCCCCACTGACACCGTCCACTGCCCTACTGAAACTGTCCACTGCTCTACTGACATGTCCACTGCTCTACTGACACCATCCACTGCCTCACTGACACCGTCCACTGCTCCACTGACACTGTCCACTGCTCCACTGACACTGTCCACTGCCCCACTGACACCGTCCACTGCCCTACTGAAACTGTCCACTGCTCTACTGACACGTCCACTGCTCTACTGACACCATCCACTGCTCTACTGACACCATCCACTGCTCTACTGACACCATCCACTGCCCCACTGACACCGTCCACTGCCCCACTGACACCGTCCTCTGCCTTACTGACACCGTCCACTGCTCCACTGGACACTGTCCACTGCTCTACTGACACTGTCCACTGCCCCACTGACACCGTCCACTGCCCTACTGAAACTGTCCACTGCTCTACTGACACCATCCACTGCCCTACTGACACCGTCCACTGCCCCACTGACACCGTCCACTGCTCTACTGACACCATCTACTGCCCTACTGACACGTCCACTGCTCTACTGACACCATCCACTGCTCTACTGACCCATCCACTGCCCCAATGACACCGTCCTCTGCCCCACTGACACAACCTCTGCCTCACTGACACCGGCCACTGCTCTACTGACACCGTTCTCTGCCCCACTGACACCTTTCTCTGCCCCATTGACACCATCCTCTGCCACACTGACACCGTCCACTGCCCTACTGACACGGTTCTCTGCCCCACTGACACTGACCACTGTCCCACTGACACTGCCCACTACCCCATTGACACCGACCACTACCTCACTGGCACCGTTCACTACCCCACTGACACCGACCACTGCTCCACTGACACTGTCCACTGCCCCACTGACATCCACCACTGCCCCACGGACACCGACCACTGCCCCACTGACACCGTCCATTGCCCCACTGACCACTGCCCCACTGACACCGTCCTCTATCCCAATGACACCGACCACTGCCCCACTGACACCATCCTCTGTTCTACTGACACTGCCGACTGCCCCACTGACACCGTCACCGTCCTCTGCCCCACTGACACTGTCCACTGCCCCACTGACACCGTCACCGTCCTCTGCCCCACTGACACTGTCCTCTGCCCCACTGACACAGTCCACTGCTCTACTGACACCGTCCACTGCCCCGCTGACACCGTCCTCTGCCCCGCTGACACTGACCACTGCCCTACTGACACCGTCCACTGCCCCACTGATACCAACCACTGCCACACTGACACCGTCCACTGCCCTACTAACACCGTCCACTGCCCCACTGACACCAACCACTGCCCCACTGACACTGTCCACTGCCCCACTGACACCAACCACTGCCCCACTGACATCGTCCTCTGCCCCACTGACACCGACCACTGCCCCACTGACACTGTCCACTGCCCCATACCCCCACCCCCAGCCCCTTCCCCAAAAGCACTGTGAAAAAATATATTTAGAAAATAAAACCCCAACCCCCATCATTGTGAAAAAAATTGTACAAAAATAAATTGTAAAAAATAATAAAAATAAAAAATTCTGACACTGTCCATTGCTCTACTGACACCATCCACTGGTCCCCAAAAAAGCATTTTGAAAAAAATAATTCCTAAAAATTAAATTGTAAAAAAATAAAGAAAGAAAGAACTACTGACACTGTCCACTGTACTACGGACACCATCCTGCACATACTACCCACCACTGTACACTCCGCATTCCTCACCTGCCCATTATACCCACCTACATACACTCTGCACTCCTCTCCTACACATACTACCCACCTCCACGCACTCCACACTCCTCTCCTGTACATACTACCCACCTCCATACACTCCGCACTCCTCTCCTGTACATACTACCCACCTCCATACACTCCAAACCCCTCTCCTGCATTTACTACCCACCGCTGTCCACTCTGCACTGTACATTCTCTATTTAACATTACCACATTCTGCAGTGTAAGTCATCTCGGACTGTATTAAACCACACCCCTTTAAGCCAACCTCCAATATTTTACGCAAATTGTAGCACCCTCTAGTAGTGTAGGTGCTAGAGTGAGAGTTGTTAGTGTAGGTAAATTTAGGCCTGTTTGTTTTTGTTTGATCTGGGCTGGGAGTGGCTCGGGGTAGAAGCTGGGTGACTCACAGGCAGCATCACCAAGACCTCCCTCTTCTTTCCAGAGCTCTCTAGAAGGTTCTGGAAAGAAAGGAGGAGAAAGGGAGGTGGAGCTGCCTGGGGTATTCTGAGGAGCCCTGACCAATCCCCAACTTGGAATTGGCAGGGGGCAGGCCTCCTCAAATACCAAGGGTCAGCCCAGTTTGGGCGAAGTTGTGGGGTGGAAGAGTTGGAGATGGAGTACTGAGGCTGTTGGGGCCTTGGAGGGAGCTCCCCAGTCTGGGGGGGGGGGGTGACCTTGAGTCTGGGCTCAAGTGCGGACAGGGCTCTCTAAGAAAACGTGGAGGTGTCCTGGAGAGGAGGCACAGGAAAAGCAAGAGAGGACAGTGGGAGAGAGTACTGCCGGGCAAGTTTTCAGGGAGAGGAACCATCGGTTGAAGCCAAGAGGGCTGGTGAGTGGCATGCACAGTCAGAAGGATGGGGGGCACACCTGAAAGGACTGGGAGAGTGCAGTTGGAGATGGGTGCAGAACCAGAGGAGAGGACTGTGGTGTCATGGGCAGTGGAGTCGGGCAGCTAGGAGGGCCAGGAGGGCTAGCAGGGCCTGAAGAGGGCTGACTGGGATCAGTAGCCGCATGTGGGACAGCTAGTACCAGAACTTACTATTTTCTTTTTGCTACACCATAGGGGCCCACGGTCCCTGCCTGTGAAGGGCATTTGCTTTAGGCCTAGCTGAGTCAGTGTCAGGCCTACAGTGCTAGCTAGTCTGGGGAGCGAAAGAGAGGAAGCAATGTGCAGGAGGAGTATGGAGCGATACTCAGAAGATAGGAAACGATGTGCAGGAGGAGTATGGAGTGATATTCAGAAGAGAGAAAGCGATGTGCAGGAGGAGTATGGAGTGATACTCAGAAGAGAGGAAGCGATGTGCAGGAGGAGTATGGAGTGATTCTCAGAAGATAGGAAGCAATGTGCAAGAGGAGTATGGAATGATACTCAGAAGATAGGAAACGATGTGCAGAAGGAGTATAGAGGGATACTCAGAAGATAGCAAACGATGTGCAGGAGGAGTATGGAGCGATACTCAGAAGAGAGGAAGTGACGTGCAGGAGGAGTATGGATTAATACTCAGAAGAGAGGAAGCGATGTGCACAAGGAGTATGGAGCGATACTCAGAAGATAGGAAGCAATGTGCAGGAGGAGTATAGAGTGATACTCAGAAGAGAGGAAGTGATGTGCAGGAGGAGTATAGAGTGATACTCAGAAGAGGGGAAGCGATGTCCAGGAGGAGTATAGAGGGATACTCAGAAGAGAAGAAGCGATGTGCAGGAGGAGTATAGAGTGATACTCAGAAGAGAGGAAGTGATGTGCAGGAGGAGTATGGAGTGATACTCAGAAGATAGGAAGTGATGTGCAGGAGGAGTATGGAGTGATACTCAGAAGATAGGAAGCAATGTGCAGGAGGAGTATTCTTTTAGAAAAAATTGGGGGGATAGTTTTGATCCTGCCCAGATAAAAAAAGACATCAATATATCTTCTATATAAGAAGTAACTCCTCTCCTTTTACAGAAAATATAGTTTTGTCTTCCCATTCCCCCCATGAAAAGGTTCGCAATGCTGGGTGCTAATTTTGCGCCCACAGCTACTCCCCTTTTCTGGGAGTAAAACTTACCATTGTACCAGAAATAATTGTGAGATAAGCAAAAATCAAAAGCAATACACAAGAATACCTTCTGGTTATGTGGAATGTCGTTCCTTTGACATAAGGCCCAATTTAGGGCCAATATTGCATCATCGTGTCGAATTATCGTGTACATCTGCGGTTACCAGGTATACTTCATCTTTCCCAGTTAAGTCTACTTCCAGAGTAAGCTGCAGAAGATTTTTCCTATCCCTAAGGTAAGCCTTGGTTTGGACTACACTTTTCTGAAGGACTTGGTCAAGGTATTGTCTCATCCTTGATGTAACTGACCCAATTGTATTCACTATTGGGGACACTGAACATCCTTATTTTTTTTTAGGGAGTGTGTATATTGTGGAAACGGCTACTGCTCGGTACTAGAGATTTCCTCTCTTTATTGGACAGGACTCCTGTTTGATACCCTGTTTCTACTAGCAATCTCAATTCCACTTCGTATTGTGTGGTAGGGTCTCTCTCTAATTTTTTTTATATGTTTACCCATCTGTCAACATTTCTGTCAATTGGTTATGGTAGAATTCCTTCGATAGAATCACTACTCCACCACCTTTATCCACAGGTCTCACTATTACGTCTTTTCTATTTTCTAGCATTTCAACACCTTCTTGGATATAGTGCGGATTCACATTCTCTTTAGGTGCGATTTATTCCAGATCACGTAGGACTAAACCTTTAAATACCTCTAAATGTTGATTGGCTACATTAAGCGCGTTAAAGAGTGATTTATTCCGTAATCCGCTATCTATTGTTACAGATGAGTTGCCATTATTGCTCACAGGGTTGAAGTTTTTATTTAGATAATACTTCTTCATGTTAAGCTTCCTCATATACTCATGAACGTCTATAAAGACATCAAATTTATTTATGGGTCTTTTGTTTTCAAATTGCTGTCTGGTGTATGGTGCACGCGCTGACAACTATCTAGGATCACCCACTATCTTTTAGAGCTGTTTTTATGCTGTCAATGTACAAGTAACTTTCTGTATATAAAACTGTAGTTGGTCACAAGTTGGAATGGACTAATGCTGCGTACACACGGTCGGACTTTTCGGCTACAAAAGTCCGACAGCCCGTCCGACAGACTTTCGACTGACTTTTGGCGGACTTCTGGTGGACTTGCGGTGGACTTTCTAACGAACGGACTTACCTACATACGATCACACAAAAGTCCGACGGATTCGTACGTGATGACGTACACCGGACTAAAATAAGGAAGTTGACAGCCAGTAGCCAATAGCTGCCCTAGCGTGGGTTTTTGTCCATCGGACTAGCATACAGACGAGTGGATTTCTGGGTCCGACGTAGTTACGACGTAAAGATTTGAAGCATGTTTCAAATCTAAAGTCCGTCAGATTTGCGGCTGGAAAAGTCCGCTGAAAGTCCGGGGAAGCCCACACACGATTGGATTGTCAGCCGGCTTTGGTCCGTCGGCGTCCGTCGGACTTTTGTAGACGAAAAGTCCGACCGTGTGTACGCGGCATAACCGCTATTAAACCATGAGACTGATACAGCAATTGGACTGAACATTCTTCTGTTACTTCTTGCAATTTTACTAATCTATAATAGCAGTTTCTAATGTTGAGTGTCTTCTATCTGCTTGATTACTGAGAAGTGATTAAGATATTTTCTCATGTTCTATTATCATATCATTTATTTTGACTTGGGAACTGTAAAGTAATTTGGCGCTGAGCAGTGTATTTAGGC
This sequence comes from Aquarana catesbeiana, assembly GCF_042186555.1. Lineage (NCBI taxonomy): Eukaryota > Metazoa > Chordata > Amphibia > Anura > Ranidae > Aquarana > Aquarana catesbeiana. The sequence continues at coordinate 670,735,736 of NC_133327.1, read as the reverse complement.
CGTGTTTTTACACTTATTTTTTTCATAATTTTATAAGTTTTTCTCAGCAGCCATGGATGCTTTCCTGTTTTTGAGCAATGGGAATATTGATATTAATAATGTGTTCGCTGTCAATGAACAAACTACTGTACAAGCTAATTATAATGGGACCATTACCGCTCTGGGTAATGTACTGGAAAAACAAGTAAGAACTTGGTGAGGCATCTGTACCCTAGAACAGTATATGAAAGAGAAAATTATAATAAGAAGTTTAAGATGGGAAGTAGTGCCTCAAGATGGTCTTGATGACCCAGAGTCCATGAATGAATGGCTCGACTTTTTTAATGGAGTAGGGTTCAAGTTGCAGGAGTTGATCTTGAAAAGAAAAAAGAAGAAAACTACGAAATTAGAAATTAGGATCAATGATCTACAGCTGCAACTTGACCCTAATAAAGATTCACAACAGGTTATTGATTTTAATAATCTCATAAAGAAAAAATTAAAAAAGGTTGATAAAGATACGCAGAAGAAAAAGACCAAAAAGTTCCATCGAGATCTTGGAGATTGTAGGTCTAATGCTATCAACTTATGGCAACATGCGGCGATACCGAAAATCAGCATAAACAACATAGAGGGGGAGCATATTAACAGTATTCCAGGTAGATCACAACAACCTATACCCTATGGGCCCCCTATGAATCTTAATCGGAGGGAGGAGTTACCTACCTATCCCCCGACAGGCCACTCTACCCCCAAAAAGAGAGGGACAAGTTATGGAAGAGGTAGGACTGCGAGAGGAGGACAAACAAGTTCCTATCACCACTCACCCTATAATAACCACTACCATGTTCCGGTCCATAACAGATATGACCGACTGTGGGGATATGAAGATAAAGAGAGATTTCAATCACCACGTCCTTTTTTAGGGAGAGGGAGAGGTGGGCAGAGAAGGGTTCGAGGATACCCACCCCGCAGAGGGAGACCCCCTGTACATTCCCAATTAACACCGACCGGCAGGGAATCTCATTAGAAAGAACAGCCATACCGGGAGAGGGACGGGGCCCATCAACTAGGCCCAAGGAGAGAAGAGCCAGGGGCTGTAGAGCAAGACGTAGGGTCCAAAATAAGAAGAAGGAGGGAGAGTGAATAGGTGGTATATTCAATTTGACTAATGTATCTTTAACGCATAAAGAGACAAATATTCTACATCTGGGCCTAAAATGTGGTCTGAAAAGACCAATAAATAAATTTGATGTCTTTATAGACATTCATAAGTATATGAGGAAGCTTAACATGAAGAAGTATTACCTAAATAAAAACTCCAACCCTGTGAGCAATAATGGCAACTCATCTGTATCAATAGATAACGGATTATGGAATAAATCATTCTTTAACCGCTCGACCGCCTCACGCAGATATACTGCGGCAGAAGGGTACGTACAGGCAGAATCACGTACCTGTACGTTGCCCTTTAAGAGGCGGCTTGCGGGCGCGCGCGCGCCCTCCTGGAGCTTCGTGAGCGTGGTCGCGGGTCCCGCGGACTCGATGTCCGCAGGGATACCCGTGATCGTCTCACGGAGAGGAAGAACGGGAAAATGCTAATGTAAACAAGCATTTCCCCGTTCTGCCTAATGACACTGTCACTGATCACAGCTCCCTGTAATCGGGAGCGGTGATCAGTGTCGTGTCACACACAGCCCCTCCCCCTCACAGTTAAAATCACTCCCTAGGACACACTTAACCCCTACAGCGCCACCTAGTGGTTAACCCCTTCACTGCCAGTCACATTTACACAGTAATCAATGCATTTTTAATTGCACTGATCACTGTAGAAATGTGAATGGTCCCAAAATCGGGCCAAAAGTGTCCGATCTGTCCGCCATAATGTCGCAGTCATGATAAAAATCGCTGATCGCCGCCATTACTAATAAAAAAAAATTATTAATAAAAATTTCATGAAACTATCCCCTATTTTGTAAACGCTCTCACTTTTGCACAAACCAATCAATAAACGCTTATTGCAATTTTTTTTACCAAAAATATGTAGAAAAATACATATCGGCCTAAACTGAGGAAAAAAATTTTTTTTATAAATTTTTTGGGGATATTTATTATAGCAAAAAGTAAAAAATAATGCGTTTTTTTTTTCAAAATTTACGCATTTTTTTGTTTATAGCGCAAAAAATAAAAAACGCAGAGGTGATCAAATACCACCAAAAGAAAGCTCTATTTGTGGGAAAAAAAGGACGCCAATTTTGTTTGGGAGCCACGTCGCGCGACGGCGCAATTGTCAGTTAAAGCAACGCAATGCCGAATCGCAAAAAGTGCTCTGGTCTTTGGCCAGCCAAATGGTCCGGTGCTTAAGTGGTTAACGCGCTTAATGTAGCCAATCAACATTTAGAGGTATTTAAAGGTTTGGTCCTACATGATCTGGAATAAATCGCAGCTAAAAAGAATGTGAATCCGCGCTATATCCAAGAAGGTATTGAAATGCTAGAAAAAAGAAAAGACGTAATAGTGAGACCTGTGGATAAAGGTGGTGGAGTAGTGATTCTATCGAAGGAATTCTACCATAACCAATTGACAGAAATGTTGAGAAATGGGGAAACATATAAAAAATTAGAGAGAGACCCTACCACACAATACGAAGAGGAATTGAGATTTCTAGTAGAAACAGGGTATCAAACAGGAGTCCTGTCCAATAAAGAGAGGAAATACCTAGTACCGAGCAGCAGCCGTATCCCCACAATACACACACTCCCTAAAATACATAAGGATGTGCAGTGTCCCCCCGCGAGACCAATAGTGAATGGAATTGGGTCAGTTACATCCAGGATGAGACAATACCTTAACCAATTCCTTCAGAAAAGTGTAGTCCAAACCAAGGTTTAAAAAGTGAGGAAACGGTGCCACCAGGGGCATTGCTAGGTCTACAAAAGATCTGGGGCTAGAGCCCATAGCAGCGTAGTAAAGAAAGTCATACGCTTGGGCGGGCATACACATGTATATAATATATGTGTGTGTTTGTGTATATATGTCCCCAGAGAGCCCTCCTTACATCAGGGTCCACAGAGAGCCCCCCACTTACATCAGGGTTCCCAGAGAGCCCCCTTAAATCAGGGTCCCCAGAGAGCCTCCCCCTTAAATCAGGGTCCCCAGAGAGCCTCCCCCTTAAATAAGGGTCCCCAGAGAGCCTCCCCCTTAAATCAGGGTCCCCAGAGAGCCTCCCCTTAAATCAGGGTCCCCAGAGAGCCCCCCACTTACATCAGGGTCCCCAGAGAGCCTCCCCTCCCCTTGGGGACCCCTGCAGAGACTCGGGGCTATAGCCCCAAAAGCCACCCCCTAGCAACGCCACTGGGTGCCACATATATTAATCTAAAATATTCTAATGCAGCACCAAAAATTAGTAATAACTAATAAAGTATGTGTAAAAAGTGATTAAGGGCGCAAATAGAACATGTACTAGTATATTATAAAATAAAGTGCATAATATATCATATAAAGGTAAATATTATATTTGTGTCAAAGTCCAAAGTTCAGAAATAATTTATAAATATAAATAAACAATATATTATAAAAATAAACAAAATATTAATTCGGGTCTTCTGTGCAAACTCCAACACCGTGCCTCCTAAAGTGCAATGTGCTTCAATCCCTGACAAAAAAAAGTGCTTCACCCAAAGTGACATATAAATGTGCTCACCAGATATCTAAGGCCACAAAGTGACCACCAGGCATATAAATGAAAGGATTCCTTCTTCCGTTGGCTAGATACTTCCAAGCCATACTCAGCCCTAATCAGCTGCCTCCAAGATAAGCCTGGACCACACTCCAGTCATAAATGGCATGAAATAGTACAGACTTCAGTCAACTATACTCTTGAGTATGTATCCACAGCTCCCTTTCATTCAATCTGTAAAGTTAGGCTCTGCTTCCTTCAGGCTCCTAGGGCACTGCGCTGGGCTGCTTCCATCCCATTCATCTTTTGGTGGCACCTTCCAGCAGGACAAGGACCCTAAACATACAGCCAGAGCTACAATGGAATGGTTTAGAACAAAGCATATTCATGTGTTAGAATGGCCCAGTCACAGTCCAGACCTAAATCCAAATGAGAATCTGTGGCAAGACTTGAAAATTGCTGTTCACAGACGCTCTCCATCCAATCTGACAGAGCTTGAGCTATTTTGCAAAGACGAATGGACAAAAATGTCCCTCTCTAGATCTGCAAAGCTGGTAGAGACATCCCCAAAAAGACTTGCAGCTGTAATTGCAGCGAAAGAAGGTTCTACAAAGTATTGACTCAGGGGGGCGCCATACAAATGTACACCACACCTTTCACATATTTTTTTGTAAACAATTTTGAAAACCATTTATCATTTTCCTTCCACTTCACAATTATGTGCCACTTTGTGTTGGTCTATCACATAAAATCCCAATAAAATACATTTACGTTTTTGGTGGTAACATGACAAAATGTGGAAAATTTCAAGGGGTACGAATACTTTTTCAAGGCACTGTATTTACCCTCTATTTGTACTGGTGACCGTTGTAAAAGAAAATCCCAATTTTTTTTAAGTTGTCAATACAACAAAGGGTAAGAGCAAACATTTCAATAGGGACAGCCATTCTGGGGTCAACTGTCTAAAAAGGGAACTCCCTTCACTGGGAGATTTCCACTGGCTTCCTGTTGCATCTCTGGAACAGGAAATGAAGGGAAATATCCCAATGATATGCAAACAGAAAATAATAAGCTGGCAGGGCTTTTAATCCTTCCAAACGCAACTCAAAACTAAAATTAAGGGGTTTTAGCTATTCATGCACTTTAAAAGGAAGGGCGCTACTTATTTTAATGTAAAGGGCCATTATATCTACCATAATAATCCTGTTACTAACTACATACTAATTATGTTAACAGCTAAAAAATATGACATACCTTCACAGTGAGCTATTTAAAGCGGTTGTAAAGGCTCCTTTTATTCCCTTAAAATAATAAACATGTCATGCTTACCTGCTCTGAGCAATGGTATTACACAGAGCGGTCCCGTTCCTCCTCTTCTGGGGTCCCCTGCCAGTGCTGACCGCTCCTCCTCTTCTGTGTCTGCTTGCTATGGGGGCAGGTGTGTGCGCTCGATCCCAAGCCAGGCTGCTGTGTACCTCCATAGATAGGGGGTGCAAGTAGCAAGACACTTTTTACCTTACCCACTTCCATCCGCCCGCAATGTACTGCAGATGGGCGGCCCGCACAGGCAAAGCTACGTACCCGTACATTGCTGTCTGCTTCCGGGTTTAGGGCATGCACATGCCGCTAGCACCCGCCGCAACCCACTGTGATTGAACACAGCGGGAGCCTGTCAGCAAGTGAATTATTGGCCGAGACCTGTTTATCGGCTGTGTCCAATCACAGCCCAGAGCTCTGTGTTAACAATCAATACAAGGCTCAGTACAGAGGGAACAATCTCTCTGTTTCTCATCCCTGCAAAGCAGGGATGAGAAACTAAGAGATCTAATAGTAAAAGCAGCACACTATACACATATTACACATTGTAAGGCACACATTTAACCCCTTGATTGCCCCTGATGTTAACCTCTTCCCAGCCAGTGTCATTAGTACAGTGACAGTGTACAGTATTAGCACTGCTACATAGTTACATAGTTAGTCGGGTTGAAAAAAGACACAAGTCCATCCAGTTCAACCATAAAAAAATAAATAAATAAAATAAAAAATATCGTACAATCCAATATACCCAATTCTATACCCACAGTTGATCCAGAGGAAGGCAAACTGCATGCTCCAATTTGCTACAGCAGGGGAAAAAATTCCTTCCTGATCCCCCAAGAGGCAATCGGAATTTCCCTGGATCAACTTTACCTATAAATGTCAGTACCCAGTTATATTATGTACATTTAGGAAAGAATCCAGGCCTTTCTTAAAGCAATCGACTGAGCTGGCCAGAACCACCTCTGGAGGGAGTCTATTCCACATTTTCACAGCTCTTACTGTGAAGAAACCTTTCCGTATTTGGAGGTGAAATCTCTTTTCCTCTAGACGTAAAGAGTGCCCCCTTGTCCTCTGTGTTGACCGTAAAGAGAATAACTCAACACCAAGTTCACTATATGGACCCCTTATATATTTATACATGTTGATCATATTCCCCCTTAATCTCCTCTTCTCAAGAGAGAATAAATTCAGTTCCTCTAATCTTTCCTCATAGCTGAGCTCCTCCATGCCTCTTATCAGTTTGGTTGCTCTTCTCTGCATTTCTCGAGTTCCTCGATATCCTTTTTGTGAACTGGTGCCCAAATCTGAACTGCATATTCCAGATGAGGTCTTACTAATGATTTGTACAAATGATATCTCTCTCTCTGGAGTCCATACCTCTCTTATACAAGAAAGGACTTTGCTCTCTTTGGAAACCGCAGCTTGGCATTGCATGTTATTATTGAGCTTATGATCTACCAAACCCCCAGATCCTTCTCCACTATGGATTCCCCCAGTTGTACTCCCCCTAGTATGTATGATGATTATTCTTAGCCTCCAAGTGCATAAATTTACATTTATCAACATTAAACCTCATCTGCCGCATAGACACCCAATTAGACAGAGCATTGAGGTCGGCTTGTAAATTGGAGACATCCTGTAAGGACGTTATTCCACTGCATAGCTTGGTGTCATCTGCAATGGTACTTTTGATCCCAGACCCAATATCATTTATAAAAATATTAAAAAGTAAGGGTCCCAGCACTGAACATTGGGGTACACCACTGATAACCTCAGACCATTCAGAGTAAGAATCATTAACCACTACTCTCTGAATTCTGTCTTTTAGCCAGTTTTCTATTTATTTACAAACTGATATTTCCAAGCCTGTAGACTTTACCTTACACATGAGCCGTGTGTGGGGAACTGTATTGAACGCTTGGCAAAATCCAAGTATACCACGTCCACAGCCACCCCTCTGTCCAAGTATACCAAGTCCACAGCCACCCCTCTGTCCAAGGTTTTAATTACCTCTTCATAAAAAGAAATCAGGTTTGTCTGACAACTTCTGTCTTTCATGAACCCATGCTGTCTGTTGCTTAAAATGTTTTTTTTCCAGCAAGAACTCGTCTATGTGGTCTTTTATTAAACTCTCCAGTATCTTCCCGACCATAGAAGTTAAACTAACAGGTCTATAGTTACTTGATAAAGACTTTGTTAACGTTTTAAATATAGGCGCCACATTGGCCCTGCGCCAATCCAGTGGTACTATTCCCGTCATTAATGAGTCCCTAAAAATTAGATACAATAGCTTTGCAATTACAGAGCTCAATTATTTTAGGATCTGTGGGTGGATGCCATCTAGAGTTGCCACCTCATCCCTTTAAACCCGAACACATATGTATTACACAGGTTCTGAGGCTAATTTAATGCAGATAAGGCACCAAGTGAGTTTAATTACTACCTTAATCAGCCACAGAACCTGTGTAATTCATATGTGTTCAGATTTAAAGGGATGAGGTGGCAACTGTAATGCCATCAGGTCCAGGTGCGTTATTCACCTTTATTCTGTCTAAATATTTCTAGACCATATCACGTTTGAGCCATTGTGGATCATTCGGGGCTGTGTCACTACCACCCCCATGCTCTTTTGTATACACAGAGCTGAAGAAAATAGTTAATAAATTAGCCTTCTCTTTGTCCTCAGTCACCCATTTGCAAAGATTTCAAACAAATTTGTTTCACATTGTCATTATGGGGGATTGTTTGTAGAATTTTTAGGAAAATAATTAATTTAATCCATTTTGGAAAAAGGCTGTAACATAACAAAATGTGGAAAAAGTAAATGTGAATACCTTCTGGATGCACTGTATGTAAAAGGAACCAGAGACGTGTGTGTGTTAAATAAGATTGCAGCAGTGGGCCTTTGATTAGTTGCAATTGGGCAGAACTCATGACCACCAGTGTGGTGATCTCATTCCCAGGCACAATGGAGAGCAGGCCTTCCACTTGTCCACAAATATGCTGGGAAAAGTGAAAGCCAAGTAAACCCTGATGCTTTGCCTCACAAAGCTTTCACACACAAATTTTGATGGATTACATCACATTTACAGCTGGGTTTAATTCTTTTATTTTACTTCTGCTATGTTTTAAACATCTTCAAAGTTGGCATTGCAGGACTTTTTAATACACAGTGGGTTATTGCCTTAGGCAAGCATTCACCTTGAGTCAACCGTGACCAGGTGCTAAGAGTCCAAATTACTTAGGTAAAGCAGCTGAATCAACAAGGTGAAAGTCTTAGTCAAGGTCAAAATCACCAGGAGAGGCTCGGTTTTCAGAGAAGGTCAAATGACTGGTAAACCTAAGAATCATTTTCGGATGAACAATAATTGAATTAATAGCATCTGTAATTTAATTTGACACAGATTCCTAGCAGGTTCAAAATGTTGTCTTCTAAATGGCATGATTATATATTTTAGCTCCCCATTGAATTTTCTGCAATGGTTTCCTCTATCTAAAGATGTACTGTACATACAGATGCGATATGTTGTCAGTGTCACCTGCATTCTGTTAAGAGCTTAATGGCTTAATTAAAAAAACGGTTCATCTCCTGGTATTATCAGTGAGATCATTTGCCCCACAACTTCGGTTCTGACAACATAAAAATGGTAGCACATAGACCCCAGGACCCCATATGCATACTGAAGATGATTTACATAGCATGTAGAAATTATTGGCTTGAGTTGCCGAGTTTATTATCCAACTTCAATCAGGTTGTACAAGATGGAAATTATGTGAACATCAGTTGATCTACTGGTATTGAATACAAATAAGCCATTACTTTTTTACTCGTTTTTAACATTGTATTTTATTTTAAAAATAAAATGAGCAAGTCGGACTTCGAACATACCTGCCAACATTTACCGGAGTCCCCTAGTCTCATCTCTGCCCAACACACTTCTTTGAACAATTGAGCGCAGTCAGCACCCCTCTCTTATGTAATGCAGTGGGAACATGACTTGTGCACTCGATCAAAGGTATCGGAGTAGTGTAATGGGCAACTGTAGTGAAATGTTCCTTTAACCCTCGAACCTGCATACAAAGTTCTTTTGTGATGGTACTGGGTTCCTGCTGGGTTAGCCCATGCACATCCTGGATGCATTGATAGATGCTTCAGAAATTGTGGCCAGCGGTGGATATGTATTAAACATCTGGTGGTCTTGCCCCCCGAATTGACTGGTTTCTGGTCCAGAGTCCTTGGCCTGCTGCACACCTTATTTCATCTGACGATTCGTAAAGATGCCAGACTAGCTCTTTTACGTTGCCCTATACCGGGCCTCTTTGCGTATCAATAGAAATTAGCGTCCTATTTACTCCTGTTTGCTAAACGGACCATTGCTCAGGCCTGGAAGAAACCATCAGTCCCATTTCATGGAGTAAAGGACTGCATGACTGTCCAGTATAGTATAGGATTCCCACTCTAAATTCCTTAAAGTTTGGGAACCTTGGATTAATTATTCCCTATTTCTTGTCTCTCTTGGGTATGGCTTATGCGGGGATTCTTAAATCTGGAGAGCATATTGACTTTGGATCATTATAACACCAGCCCAAGATCCCGAACAAGTTAACTGTATATGATTATATATGATTGTAATTGTTCTGTTACTTCATATTCTGTGTAATTATAATGTCTCTATGCGTGGGTGAGCTTTGAAAACTCAATAAAAATTATTGCACAGAAAAATAACAACATGTAACAAGAACAACATGTAATATATTGCCACCTACTAATGCTTAGATGCGGTGGATGCATTTGTTTTCTCTTTTCAGACTTTCTTCCCTTAATTTAACCGGTGATCTGGCCAATAACACTTTGTCACTTTGCAAAGGGATTTTTCTTTAGCGGGGGAATAGACAGAGAATTTGCATGAGGTGAGAAATTGCCCCCAGAACGAGTTAACTGTAATACCCCGTACACACAATCGGATTTTCCGACAACAAATGTTGGATGTGAGCTTGTTGGCTGAAAGTCCGACCGTGTGTATGCTCCATTGAACATTTGCTAGCCAAATGTTGGCTGGCAGGTTCTCAAATTTTTCGCCAACAAAACTTTGTTGTCGGAATTTCCGATCGTGTGTACACAAGTCCGACGCACAAAAGTTCACGCATGCTCGGAATCAAGCAGAAGGAGCCGCACTGGCTATTGAACTTTCCTTTTCTCAGCTCGTCGTACGTCTTGTACGTCACCGCGTTCCCACATTCGTAATTGCTGGCCAACATTTGTGTGACCGTGTGTATGCAAGACAAGTTGGAGCCAACAACCTTCGAACAAAATTTTGTTGTCAGAAAGTCTGATCGTGTGTACAGGGCATGAGTCCAAATGTTAGTTCTTACCTCATTGGAGTCTTAGAGTCAGCTGGTAGGGAGGAACCACAGAAGTAGGAGTTACAGGAACAGCCGGCAGTTCTTTTCAGAAGGTTGACATGGGAAGAAAGTTGCCCCACTTCCCTTTCCTTGCCAATGTTCCAACAATTGCCTTAAATGTCATGTGATTGTCACAGCGGCTTGGTGGGTTAGGGTTTTTTTGGGTGTCTCTGTGTAGCTCCCTCCTATCTAGGTGCTAGGTTAGGTAAATCCAGTTCTTTAGCTCTCCTGTAATCAGTGGAGCTGCTGGTGATTGCTCTGGTCTGCTTTTAGTTTCACCGGCTGTGGGTTTGGCTGTGTTTCCCCCTGCCCTCTGGATAGTTCTGGAAAGTAGTGGGCTGGATGAAGCAGACCAGCACCTGAATATTTATGTTGTCTCAGCCAATCCCTGGGAAAGGGGGCCCAGATAGTGGCTGGGAGTGAGCATAAATAGTCTGAAGCCTAGAGCTGCTGGGTTCTTGTTCAAGAGGAGAAGATTCCAGCCTGAAGGGCTACCGCCCTTCTGGGCAGTCCAGCTGTATTTCTTTATTTGCTCATCGAGGCCTCAGCTGTGCTAGCTGGGGGGCCTATTCTGCTGAACTTTGCTGGAACTGACAGAGTACATTGGAGAAATGTCTGGCTGATATTGAAAAGAGACATCCAACTATCCAGAGACATTTGAGGGTTACAGACCGGTGTGTAAGATCCAGTGTTGCCAACCTACGAGATTGAAATTCACTGACACAACACGCAACATTTACTGGCATAGCAACATTTTTACTGGCATTTCCAAAATGTACAAAATTACAGTTTTAAGTGCAAATTTCAGTATTTAGACTACAAACAAGTACAATATGTAGATAGAAATGTGATTTAAGGTGAATATTAAGGCAAAAAACATTTAATATTTTATTTTCGAAATAGTAAGTGGGTAGCTCAGGGACAGGACAAGAAATTAGAACGGGCAGGCACACATGCATGAAATTGACTCTCACAGTGACACTGACAGCAGCACAGATGATGACACCTCACCGACATGACACGTCCCCTTTTAAGTCACAGTGACAGTCTCTCTCCATGACAGGTGGTCCCTTCGGTCCACTCCAGTCCAAACTGCCCTGACAGTCCCGCTCCCGGCTTGCCTTGCTCCCGTACCGCAGACCCGCACACGAGGCTGCGGCCGCTCCCCTAGGCCTCCTTGCATCACATGACATGCTCAGGCACTGCCTCCACCAGAAGCACCCCCCCCCCACTTGCGCCGCCCAAACACACTGTAGCATGCACTCGGATGGTCGCGGCTGGCTCCGAACCAGACCTGTGCATGCGCAGTGCTGAGCTGAGCATCACAACCATATTTTTAACTGGCAATCCTTTCCTTTTACTGGCATTTACTGGCAGGAGAAAAATGCCTGTTTTTTACTGGCTGGCAGTACAAATACTGGCGGTTGACAACACTGGTAAGATCCCAGTGACTGTGTGCTGCAGCTGTCCCTCTTCCCTCATAGTCAGCTTGTACTAAAAGTGGACATTGCTCATTGTGTCCCTGTGTAGCTCAGTTCATCATTTGATGCTGCAAGGACTGTTTTAGGAATCTTCAGGAGGAAGATAGGTTCCTCAAGTTACTACTTAACGTTGCTGGAGTATCTCACGGTTACCCTGCACCCATCCAAGTTCAGATTTTAAAAAAGCACCAAAGAAGGATACCTCTAGACTAATCATTGAGCCAGAAGAGTGACTGAGACTGTATACCTGGCTGTTAGTGCACCTATTGAGAAAAGAACCTGGGGCACAAAATCAGCAGCTCCTCATCTGTAAAGCAGGCAGCCCATCTAGTGGTTTGGTGCTACCCTCATATGTGTCAGATGTTTTAACGAGGGCTCAGTCCCTTGGAAGCCAACTTTAGTCAATTTTGGCGCTGTCCTTAAGTGGTGGAGTGTGGCTGGGGACAAGGATGGATTTTAGCCTTTTGTCTAACGGACACCAGAGACCCTTTATTATAACCAACAGTCATTATGCTACCTGATAATTGGAGCTGTTAGCTGTTAATTGTTTTGATGGAATAATTGTTAATTGTTTAGTTAAAAAAAGGGCTAGTGTGGCTGTTTAAACTTATGTTGCCCAATCAGCAGGTTTTTTCCATCAAGGGGATGGCAATTAACAAATCCATCAGTCATGTTTTTAGCCTGTAAAATGTTATCAATTTACAAAATGCAAAGTGAGCAAACAGAGGAAAAATCTAAATCAAAGCTATATTTGCTGTGACCGCCCTTTGGCATCAATTCTTCTAGGTACACTTGCACACTGTTTTTGACGGAATCCGACAGGTAGGTTGTTCCAAACATCTTGGCGAACTAAACACAGATTTTCTGTGACTGTAGGCTGCGTCAAATACTTCTGTATCTTCATGTCATCCCAGACAGACTTGAATGATGTTGAGTTCAGGGCTCTGTGGGAGCCAAACCATCACTTCCAGGACTCCTTGTTCCTTACGCTAACGATAGTCCTTAATGACATTGGCTCTATGTTTGGGGTGATTGTTCTGCTGCAGAATAAATTTGGGGCCAATCACACACCTCCCTGATGGTATGGCATGATGGATAAGTATCTGCCTGTATTTCTCAGCATTGAGGACACCATTGATTGGGCAACGTTAAGGGCCGTAGAGAGTAGTCTGCCAAGGTAACTTTATGCAGCTTACTTCCCTTCGACTTCAGAAGGTGCCCAGCAGTGCCATCAGCACAGGACTGGCAGAAACCAGTGGGACCCAGGTACACCCATCTACTGCCCAGAGAAGTCTGACCAAAAGTGGTCTTCATGGAAAAAAAGCCACACCTCTGATGTGAAAACAAGGCTAAGCATCTCAACTATGCACAAAACCATAGGAATTGGGGTGCAGAAAAATGGCAGCAGGTGCTCTGGACTGGTGAGTCAAAATGTGAAATATTTGGCTGTTGCAGGAGACAGTTTGTTGGAGAAGGAATGGAGAGCAATACAATAATGAGTGTCTTCAGGCAACAGTGAAGCATGGTGGAGGTTCCTTTCCAGCCTGGGGCTGCATCTCTGCAAATGGAGTAGGAGATTTGGTCAGGATTAATGGTGTCCTCAATGCTGGCTGTCAATGAGAGTCTGTCTGGGATTACATGAAGAAACAGAAAGATTTGAGGCAGCCGACATCCACAGAAGATTTGTGGTTAGTTCATCAAGATGTTTGGAACAACCTACCTGCTGAAGAAGAAATTACGATATTTTGAAGGCAAAGGATAGTCACACCAAATATTGATTTGATTTGAATTTCTCTTCTATTCATTTACTTTCTTTTTTGTTAATTGATAAAAATAAACTTTTAACACTTCTATTTCTGAAAGCTTTCTTAATTTACAGCACGTTTTCACACCTGCCTAAAACATTTGCACAGTCTTACCACTTTAAGACCAGGCCTTTTCTAACACTTTTTGTTTACATGTAAAAATCTTTTATTTATGCTAGAAAATCACTTAGAACCCCCAAAACATAAATATTTTTTTTAAAGCAGAGGCTCTAGAGAATAAAATGGTGGGTGCTGCAATTTATGTCTCACGTTATTTGAGCAGCGGCCTTTCAAACGCAATTCTTTTTTAATACACTTTTTTTTAAATTTTAACGCACAAAAACACAATATAATACCCAATTGTTTGGTAAAAAATAAAATATGATGTTGCGACAAGTAAATAGATACCAAACATGTCACGCTTTAAAGTTGCGTACACCCATGCAACGGTGGCAAACTTATATAAATTTTATTATCCATAGGCGACACAATAAAAGACTTTACAGGTTACCAATTTAGATTTACACAGGAGTTCATGTGCTAGAATTACTGCCCTCAATCTGGCGTTTGCAGTGATACCTCACGTGTGTGGTGTGATCGCTGTTTGTGCGTGAGCGGGACCCTCACGTGCATTTGCCTTTGCACGTGAGCACGGTGGGGCAGGGGCTCTTTAAACAATTTTTTAAATTAAATTAAAAATTAAAATCTTTTAATCGCTTTTATTGTTATCAGAAGTAGGGTTGGACCGATACCGATACTAGTATCGATGCCGATACCAAGTATTTGCCCAAGTACGTGTACTCAGGCAAATGCTCGCGATGCTTCACCCAATACCTTTTACATGCAGTCTCCCGGACGTCAGTGGGTGGAGAAGGCGGAGCGGAGCCATGGCACAGTGAGAGCGAGTCCTTGCAGTGGAAGGTAAGCTAATGGGGCAGGGATGTGGGTCGCAACCGCATGTGCCGCCCATCAGATTCGGTGACCCGGGCCGTCAGAATCGTTAACGGAAGTCTCCGTCAGAGACTTACACCGCAACGCTCATCTTGGCACACCCTGCACTCGGCCTCAGTAAGCCTTCAGTCACAAGGCAGAAGCGGACGTCTTGTTACACCCAGCCCATATAGTTCACTAACTATATGGACTAGGTGTAACAAGATGTCCGCTGTTGCATTCTGACTAGGCTTACTGAGGTCGAGTGCAGGGTGTATCAAGATGGGCTCTTGTATACTCTACTCTTTATCGATTTAATTTTATCATGCCAGGCTGCCAGCAATTATCAGTGCTGCATTTCAGCGCCACTGCCTACCAATCAGTTTGACCTATCATTGCCAATAAGTGCCACCTATCAGTGCTGCAAATCAGTGCCCATCAGTCAGTGCCACATACCAGTGCCCAGCAGTGCTAGCCATCAGTGCCGCATATCAGTGCCCATCAGTAAGTGCCACATATCAGTGCCCATAAGTGCCACCCATCATTGCCGCAAATCAGTGGCCATCAGTCAGTGCCACCTGCCAGTGCTGCAAATCAGTGCCCTTCAGTCTTCGTAATTATAAAAAATATATTGTCATGCCCCGTACACACGATCGCACATTCCGACAACAAAATCCATTTTTTTTTCCTTCGGATGTTGGCTCAAACTTGTCTTGCATACACACGGTCACACAAATCTTGTCGGAAATTCCGATCGTCAAGACCGCGGTGACGTACAACACGCACGACGAGCCGAGAAAAATTAAGTTCAATAGCCAGTGCGGCTCTTCTGTTTGATTCCGAGCATGCGTGGAACTTTGTGCGTCGGAATTGTGTACACGCGATCGGAATTTCCGACAACGGATTTTGTTGTCGGAAAATTTGATATCCAGATCTCAAATTTTGTTTGTCGGAAATTCCGACGAAAAATGTCCGATGGAGCCTACACACGGTCGGAATTTCCGACAACAAGCTCACATCGAACATTTCCCGTCGGAAAATCCGACCGTGTGTACGCGGCATTAGTCTGTGTTGTGCTTTTAAAACCATCACTTGACATTAAAAAAAAAAGTATCGGTAATCGGTATCGGCAAATACTTGAAAAAAAGTATCGGTACTTGAACTCAGTCTTAAAAAAGTGGTATTGGTGCAACCCTAATCAGAAAGAATGTACATACCCTGTTTCCCCGAAAATAAGACCTAGCGTGATGGTCGGTGATGGCTGCAATATAAGCCCTACCCCCCAAATAAGCCCTAGTTAAAGTCCTTGTAGGTCTTATTATCAGGGTAGGGCTTATTTTCGGGGAAACAGGGTAGGGCTTATTTGGGGGGTAGGGCTTATATTGCAGCCATCACTGACAATCACGCTAGGTCTTATTTTTGGGGAAACAGGGTAATAAACATCACTTGTGATAACAATAGGCAAGGGCAGGTACTCTTTACTAAGAGATCTGGGGTCTAATAGACCCCAGATCTCCCCTCTGCCCTTCAAAGCTTCTGATCATAACAAGATTAGTATGGTCCAATGCTTTTTTCAAACCACTAAGGGTTTGTTTAGATCTGGCGAAACCGCGATCACGTGAAAAGTGATGAAATGCTCATCGCTTCTGGTTTCCTAGGCCATACAGCTGGCAGAGGAGGAATGTAAGTCACAATACCTTAATATACCGTATTCGAAAAAAAATAAATGATCTGAATGACATTGAATCATAAACCACAGATCTGGTCAAAAGAACAGATGGAACAAATTTCTGGCAGAGTATATTTTTCCAACTGTAAACCTTTTTTGTATTATCTTGGAGGGGGTTATTTAACGTTTAATTCTTTCACCCAACCTGCATTAAGAGCCAAAACATGTGGTTGGGGATAGATTCGGAGCCTGGACGCATTTGTCTGCTGAGTGTGCTGCTATAAGGAAATAGCAAAGGCTCCTCTCAGCCTTTACATTACATTGTACAAGATGAGTGGCCACCAGCTGTTCCCATACATGAAGATAAAGGGAAGCCAGCAGCTTGATCTTCCACAATGAATAGATTTATTTACTAACCGCTTTTACTAACCACCGATTTACCCCCTTCCTGATCAGGCCATTTTTTGCAATGTGTGTTACTTTAACTGACAATTGCGCGGTCATGCAACGTTGTACGCAAACAAAATTGACGTCCTTTTTTTCCTACGAACAGAGCTTTCTTTTGGTGGTATTTGATCATCTCTGTGGTTTTTATTTTTTGCGCTATAAACAAAAAAAGAGCAACAATTTTGAAAAAAAAAAACAACAATACAGGCGGTCCCCTACTTACAAACATCTGACTTACAAACGACTCCTACTTACAAACGAAGGGAGACAACAGGAAGTGAGAGGGAATCTATCCCTAGGAAGGGAAATTCGCTCCTGTAAGCAGCAGGGCTACCACTAGGCAAACTAGGAAGCCGCCTAGGGCACCCTACTGCCTAGCGCAACCGGCCAATGGTGTTCCTACTCTCTTCTCTCTGCAGCAAGCAACTCAGTCTCAGCATCAGCAGGCAGCCACCGCTCCGTTTGCACATAGTGTCAAGGTCGCAGCGGCGGCGAAGGACTGTGTCTGTGTCCTGACTCCTGAAAGAATGGAAGCAAGCAAACATTCATTAATGGGTGCTGGTGAGGCTGCATTTGATGGGCAACGGTGAGGCTGCATTTGATGGGCAGTGGTAAGGCTGCATTTGATGACACTTCATTAAAAAGGTGGGTTATACATGGGCAGGGGAAAGGGGGTGGAGTCAGTGGTGGAGCCAAGGGGGGCAGCAAAATTAGGTTTCGCTTAGGGTGTCAAAAATCCTTGCTCCTGCACATGTGAAAAGGCATGTGGGAGACTCCCAAAATGTATGGAGGAAGGTGCTCTGGTCTGATGAGACTAAAATTTAACTTTTTGGCCATCAAAGAAAATGCTATGTCTGGCGCAAACCCAACACATCACATCACCCAAAGAACACCATCCCCACAGTGATACATGATGGTGGCAGCATCATACTGTGGGGATGTTTTTCAGCAGTCGGGACTGGGAAACTGGTCAGAGTTGAGGGAAAGATGGATGGTGCTAAATACAGGGATATTCTTGAGCAAAACCTGTATAACTCTATGTGTGATTTGAGGCTAGGACAGAGGTTCACCTTCCAGCAGGACAATGACCCCAAACACACTGCTAAAGCAACACTTGACACGCAACATGCAACACGCAAACCATCCAACTTTAAGGAGCTGGAACAGTTTTTGCAAGGAGGAATGAGCAACAATCCCAGTGGTAAGATGTGGCAAGCTCATAGAGACTTATCCAAAACGACTTGGAGCTGTGATAGCCGTAAAAGGCGGCTCTACAAAGTATTGACTTTAGGGGGGTGAATAGTTATGCACAAAGAGGAAAGTACTGATTGTGCAGGAGGACAAGGAGTGTAATGTTAGGGAGATATCTGTAGAGTGGAGATCTCGAGACGAATTGTCTCAATCTTATTTTTGAAGAGATTAGCAATCTCCTGGGCAGTGAGTAAGTTAATGGGTGGAGGTAATGGAGGACGAAGTAGAGTGGTAAAGGTAGAAAAGAGTTGATGGGGACTGCGTGAGAGAGTGTTAATGAGAGTGATAAAGTAGTTCTGTTTGGCAGTGTGGAGGCAGGAATGGTATTTTTGGAGGGCAGATTTATATTGGCTGAAATTTTGCTGTGACTTTAGTCTTATGCCACAGACGCTCAAGAGCGCGGGTACTTTTTTTGAGGCTTCTGGTATTGTCTGCCTGCCAGGGTTGTAGCGGTCGGGGCCTGATTCTGTGTGTAGTGAGGGGGGCCAAGGTATCCAGGGTGGATGACAGTGTACTGTTGTAGACAGATGTGGCCAGGTTGGGGTAGGACAAGGATGAGATTTTGTTGCAGAGACAATCTGTAGCAGAAAAAAGAAGAGAAGGGTTAAGATGGTGAAGGTTTCTGCGGGTAATAGTTTGGTAGTTGGAAGGCAAGGAGGAGGAAGATAAGGAGAGAGTGAAAATAATAAGGTGGTGATCAGAGAGAGGAAAAGGAATGTTGGAGAGGTTGCGCGGAGTGCATAGGTAGGAGAATATGAGGTTAAGGCAGTTGCCAACAGAGTGAGTAGAAGCATGTGTCGCTTGTTTTAGGTCAAAAGAGTGGTTAGGCTTAGCAGTTTAGAAGTAGCGGGAGTGTTAAGATTAACAGGGATTTTGAAGTCACCAAGAATGATTGTTGGAATTTCAGAAGAGAGAAAGTAGGGTAGCCAGGCAGAGAAGTCATCAAGGAAGCTTGATACCGGTCCAGGAGGCCGATAGATCACAGCAATTCTCAATGAAACTGGAGAAAATAGACAAATACAGTGAGCTTCAAATGAGGAGAGGGACAGAGAGGGGGGTGGATGAAGAACCTGAAAAGTGCTTTGAAGGGATAGGAGGATTTCACAGGAGGCCACCATGGGAGAGGGCAGCAGGAGAAGGAAAGTCAGATTCTTGAATCCAGGTCTCAGTAATTGCAAGTAGGTTCAGGGATTTTGTGATAAATAGGTCATGGACAGTGGTGAGTTTGTTACAAACAGAGTGGGCATTCCAAAGGGCACAGGAGAAGAAGAATAGAAGTAGAATAGAAATGAGATGGTGTGGATTCCGCCTGCTATCAGAGGATAGGGGGTGCCGGGTATGTTGGCCGAAGGTAAATGATGGCGGTCCACGATTTGGGGAAATATCTCCAGAAGTTAGGAGAAGCGTAAGGGTGAGAGAGGTGATATGGGAGTGTGACTTATGTGGGGGGACTCGTCCCAATGTCCTGGAGGCTCAAAGAGTACAAAGTGTCTCAAAAATACATTTATGATTTCAATAGTCTATGTATGGTATTTTGTCAAAAAAGTGTGTGTTTGTTAGGAGCAGCATCACTTTGTTTTATTTTATCATCCAATCATATGCAAGCAAAAGTTGCAAGTTTTTTTTTTTTTTGCCTTGATCGTGGTTGGGTGTATTTTGCAAAATTATTTTTCACTACATTCACTAAGCTAGGGGAAAACGCAAAATGAACAGCTTACTGGTTTTCAGTAAGTTAACCCCTTTGTGCTGCATCTTTTAGTGTGCAATGCGTTATATGTTCTTCATATGGTACTTATTAGTCGACGTGTCTGTCTTCTTGTCACTGTTCAGTCTCAGGAACCGCCATTGTGCTGTTTGGATAGCTGTAGCCTCTGCCTTTGTTTGTTTTGCTATATGGAATGTCATTATAAGCTACTATGGGTACAATATCATGGCGGGAGCAATAGGTCACGTTCTGCTGTAAAAATAAAGGGTTTGTTTTCTTTCCCACCACAACAACGACTTGTTTATTTTTTCTCTGACAACCATTTAAGGAGTAAATGGTGATTCTTCCCATTTAGTAGCTATTCGTGAAGCATTAAAATGTCTTTTGTAGAATAGACTCTTGTAGAGTGTAGTATCTTGGTGCTAGGGAGACTTCCCCAACTACTGCAGTTACCAGGTCTTTTTATAAAGCTTAACCACTTGTCTACTGGGGCATTTTATCATTATTATTATTCTTTTTTTTGCTAGAAATTATTGTTAACCTTTAACCGCATGCCGACCAGCCACCGCAGGTGGCACGGCTGGGCGAAACGACGTTATGTAACATCGCTTCGCCCTGTGGCCACTAGGGGGCGTGCGCGCCCCTCGCTCGTCCCTCGAGCCGCGATCGCTCGGGGCACACCGAGAACCGGGATCTGTGTGTGTAAACACAAAGTTTCCGGTTCTCTGAGGGGAGAACAGACAGATCGTCTGTTCATACAGAGTATGAACAGGCGATCTGTTATCTTCCCTGCACAGTCCCCTCCCCCCTTCAGTTAGAACACAAACTAGGACGCACTTAACCCCTTGATTGCCCCCTAGTGTTAACCCCTTCACTGTCAGTGAAATTTTTACAGTAATCAATGCATTTTTAATCGCACTGATCGCTGTATAAATGCCAATGGTCCCAAAAATGTGTCAAAATTGTCCGACGTGTCCGCCATTAAGTTGCAGTCATGATAAAAATCGCAGATCACCGCCATTTACCAGTGAAAAAAAAAAAAAAAAAAATAAAAATGCTATAAATCTATCCCCTATTTTTTAGACGATATAGCTTTTGCGCAAACCAATCAATATACGCCTATTGCGATTTTTTTTTTAACCAAAAATATGTAGAAGAATACATATCGGCCTAAACTGAGGAAAAAAGTTTTTTATAGTTTTTTCTTTTTAATATTTTTGGGGGATATTTATTATAGCAAAAAGTAAAAAATAATAAGTTTTTTTTTTCAAAATTGTCGCTCTTTTTTTGTTTATAGCGCAAAAAATAAAAACCGCAGAGGTGATCAAATACCACCAAAAGAAAGCTCTATTTGTGGGGGAAAAAAGGACGTCAATTTTGTTTGGGTGCAACGTCGCACGACCGCGCAATTGACGGTTAAAGCGACGTAGTGCCGAATCACAAAAAGTGCTCTGGTCAGGAAGGGGGTAAAATCTTCCGGGGCTGAAGCGGTTAAGAAGTGTATATTTTCTGAAAGCATTGAAACCATTGAAAAAAAATGGTGGTAGTTGCAACTTTCTATGTCGCACAATATTTGCGCAGTTATTTATCAAACACATATTTTCAGTAAAAAAAAAAATACCGCACACTAAATTGAATTGGAGTGCAAACACAATACTATTATTTGGTAAAATATAAAAGATTGGGTTGTGTCCAGTAAATAGAGACCAAATATGTCAAGTCTTAAAATTGTAGGACTGCAGAAAAATGATTGTACCCCAAGTTCTCAATAGGTGATGCTTTAAAAGCCTTTACAGGTTATCAGTTACCCTTGAATTATAGCCATAGAATTATTGCTCTCACTCTGACGTTTGTGATGATACACGAGTGGCACAACTGATGTCTACATACACGTGCTCACCCTACAGTGCGCTTTTTATATGGGGTGTGCGGAGAAGTGACGGCGGTGCTTTAATTTTTTTTTTTTCTACATAGTTAGTCTGCTTGAAAAAAGACACAAGTCCATCTGGTTTAACCATAAAAATAAATAAATAAATATGTGATTTTGCACTCCTGAGTTTTGGGCGCGAGCGCGCACCGCTGGCGGCTCGCTCCCACTGCGATTTTACACAGCGGCAGCTGATCAGCGGGTCCCGCGGACTTGATGTTTCGCTGGGGCCCGCCAATCATTCGATACACAGGCAGAACGGCAGTCTATGTAAACAAGGCAGATTGTCATTCTGTGAGTACAGAAGGCAAAGATCCTTGGTTCCTGTGAAGCAGGAACACCGATCCATGACTAGTACAAGCACCTCCCCCTACAGTAAGCAAGCACTGGCTAGGCACACATTTAACCCTTTGATTGCCAATGAGGTTAACCCCTTCACAGCCAGTGTCGCTAGTACAGTGACAGTGCATATTTTTAGCACTGATCGCTGTATTAGTGTCAGTGGTCCCCAAAAAAAGTGTCAAAAGGTGTAAAGTTAGGTGTCCGATTTGTCCGCCGCAATATCGCAGTCCCACTTCAACCACTTAAGCCCCTGACCATTTGGCTGGCAAAAGACCAGAGCACTTTGTGCGATTCGGCACTGCGTCGATTTAACTGACAATTGCGCTGTCGTGCGACGTGGCTCCCAAGCAAAATTGACGTCCTTTTTCCCCCACAAATAGAGCTTTCTTTTGGTGCTATTTGATCACCTCTGCGGTTTTATTTTTTGCGCTATAAACAAAACAATAGTGTCAATTTTGAAAAAAACGCATTATTTTTTAATTTTTGCTATAATAAATATCCCCAAAATATATATAAAAAAATGTTTTTCTTCAGTTTAGGCCGATACGTATTCTTCTACATATTAGCGTCTAAAAAATAAATGAAATAAAGATTAAAAAATGCCTAATGTGGATGTTTAGGTTGCCCCCTACCTCATATTCAAAGTACAATGACAAACCTTATACAGAACACGACTAGGCCCTAGATTAATCTGACCAATCACTACCTATATGGATTATAAAAGGTAGGGGGCAACCTAAACATCCACATTAGGCATTTTTTAATCTTTATTGCATTTATTTTTTATCCAAAAACCTTTCTAAGGTACGGTATAGATACCTATATTAGGATTTTAATACTTCTCTATATGGTCTTAGGACCGAAATACGCCCGTATCACACAAGGGCATTGTATTAGTCACTTTTAGAGGACTTTTTGTTCTCTTTTGTTGCATATTTGCTTTTGTATTTATTTTAGATATGATTATCTAGTCACTATTGCATTTAATCAATGTGATCCGGTTTCTTGTTTGCAATTACCAAGATGGCCACCAGGGGACTATCGTCCTTTTGGACGTGTCCCCTCTGACCTATGTTTGACCATTTCCGGCCTGTGTCACGGACCGCGTTGGGCGCTGTGGTTTTAATACCTCCGACTCTGCCGCGGTCTGTTTATGTCCGGACCCAATACATCCCCTCTCTGACCCCGCTTTGTGAGTGGGCTCATGAATTTGGATGTACACTCCTCCAATGACACATTATCTCACATTTATATTTATTTTATTTTTCAGTTACTGATTTCATTTTTGGTCACCAATTTTTATCAGTTGGCTATTGATATCATATTTGATATCGATACATGTAGGGCACTCTTATTAGGATCGTGAACGATATCTTTTATGTGCCTCATGTCCTATTAACCTCTGATCCCACATCCTCCCTTCTGAGAATAAAAGTCTGTAAACTCCATGGGCTATACTGAAGCCTCATCGACTACGGGCGCAGATGCGCATTTGAATCACTCAATGTTTGCGATCCAGGACCATTATGGAAGTCCGCCGATGCAGCGGAACTCAGAGTGAGGCTTGGTTTGGTCGTTTGTTGTACTATATAGGGAGGTGACGCGACGCGACGCCCGTGCCCCTGGAAGACGTAATTTTATTACGAAACGCAGCATAGGGCGGAGCAAACGTGTTCGCGTCACCTCCCACCGCTGTTGTGACACCAGTAGGACGGGCTGTCTGTGAGCTTCCGGCCGGCGCTCCAGACCTCTTTTCTAGGCGCTCAACTTTGAACATCTATATGTGAGTGTTTACTTTTTTTGATTTAAAGAGGGAGTCCACCTAAAAAAA
Organism: Aquarana catesbeiana; assembly: GCF_042186555.1. Classification (NCBI taxonomy): domain Eukaryota; kingdom Metazoa; phylum Chordata; class Amphibia; order Anura; family Ranidae; genus Aquarana; species Aquarana catesbeiana. The sequence goes on along the minus strand of NC_133327.1, from coordinate 670,711,967 downwards.
AAATATTAAAAGCCAGCAGCTACAAATACTGCAGCTGCTGACTTTTAATAAATGGCCACTTACCTGTCCAGGAGTCCAGTGATGTCGGCAGCCAACGCCAATCACTCGCTCGATTCTCAGCAGCTGCCGCCGCCATCCTAGGTGAGGGAATCAGGAAGTGAAGCGTTGCGGCTTCACTTCCCGGTTCCTTACTGCGCATGCGCGAGTCGCTCTGCACGTCGTAACTGGTCCCCGCTATCTCCTGGGACCTGTGTGTTTCCCAGGAGACAGCGCGGAGGGACAGGAAGAGGCATAGACTTCCGTGGGAGTCTATGCCGGAAGTGGGTGCAAATACCTGTCTTATACAGGTATCTGCACCCCCCTGAAAGGTGCGAAATGTGACACCGGAGGGGGGGGGGGTTCCGAAAAGCGGAAGTTCCATTTTTGTGTGGAACTCCGCTTTAATAAAGCCATACGATTTTACACTATTGGAGTTTTTTCCGTTTATATTACATCCACTCTGCTGAGAGTTTGACGTCCCGCAAGTGTGAACCATTCCATCATTATATCAAGGCCCCTGATGTTCCATCCCAGTGCCAATGGTCGGTCTTTCGTTGGTGGTCCGGAGCAATTAGTTCTAACAGCTCACTCTGACCCTCTGTAGTGGGGGGTCATGAGTTTCTGGTAAGCGGCCAGTCTCTCTATATGTGGTGGTGGACCAAGCACTTTGTCCTTATCCAGGAGGACCTCCATTGATTTCCAGTAATTACTTGGGTGACTCATCTTGTTGTCTACACATGGACTTATATATAATAGTTTTTTTCCACTGTTGCACATGAAGAATGCATTTTTGATGGACTATTTATTCATTATTCATTCTTTTATATCGGTGGTTCATTTATATGCTCTACACACCTAATTTGTTATTCAAAGGAGGACTGATGGTTATTTGCATGGACACCAGTTTCCTCCCCAGCACGATTCCATTTTTCTAAGTTGATTTTATTGTGTCTGTGTTACATACAGGAATTCGCAGCTTTTATGTCGCTTTCTTTTGTTCACACATTTCACCTATGCGCAGTTACATTCCCCCTTTTTTTCTTCACAGTAAGAGCTGTGAAAATGTGGAATAGACTCCCTCCAGAGGTGGTTCTGGTCAGCTCAGTAGATTGCTTTAAGAAAGCCCTGGATACTTTCCTAAATGTACATAATATAACTGGGTACAGGGGCGGACTGACCATTGAGCGACTCGGGCACTGCCCGAGGGCCCTGGGCCACTAAGGGGCCCCATCAGGGTTGCCAGCCTCAGTAAAACCAGGGACAGTATGTATAAATCTGTGTTTTTTTTTTACACCTGTCTGTGTACAGGGGGTCCCCGACTTACGAACATCCGAGTTGCGAACAACTCCTACTTACGAACGGGGCCCGAATGACGTCACTGCCGGTCGAATCTTCCTCTCCTTGCTTGACTGAGCCGTTCCTCCGTTCCTGGCCTGCCCATCCACAGGCCTGGTAAGGTCCGGTGGCCTGCCAGTCCGCTAAAACTGCCCGTCGTGGCCGCGGCCTAGTGCGGCCTAGTGAAGCCTCCGGGATCCCCGGTCTTTCCTGTGCCGCTGCCCCGCTGAGGTGCACTGCGGCCGGCCAGCCCGGACTCGGATCACAGACACTGCTGCTGTCTCCATTCATCCATCTCCCTGCTGTGCCATCACACATCAACACATCGGCTCCCCTCTCTCTGGTGTCTCCTGTCCCTGCTGCCATGTAAACTGTAAGAGGGGAGAGCTGTGCTGTGCTGTGGAAATCTAGAACAGTGCTGGGACTCCTGTTTTGGAGGTGATAGGGTCAAAAAAGAGAACCTGTCACCTCCAATTGCTATCACACAGGGAATTGTTTTCTCCTGTGTGATAGCAATAAAGTTTAAATGAAAAAAAATTGATATGTAATTAAAAATTATAATTAAATTAATAAAATAAAAAAGAAGTAATTAAAAAAGTAAAGAATAAGAAAAATAATATTAAAAATAAGAAAATTATACAAAAATAAATAAAAGACTGGATTTGCACTGAAAAAAAGGTACTGTTCCGACTTACAAACAAATTCGACTTAAGAACAAACCTACAGTCCCCATCTTGTTCGTAACCCGGGGACCCCCTGTATACTGTGTGTACATGTATGTGTATACTGTGTGATTGTATACTGTGTGTGTGTATACTGTGTGGCCACATAATCTCTGATTGCCTGGGGGCCCCATAATCTCGTATTGCCCGGGGGCCCCATGAGTTATCAGTCCTCCCCTGACTGGGTACTGACATTTAAAGGTGAAGTTGATCCAGGGAAAATTCGATCGCCTCTCTGGGATCAGGAAGGAGTTTTGTCCCCTGCTGTAGCAAATTGGATCATGCTTTTCTGTTTTGTTTTGTTTTTTTTTTCGCCTTCCTCTGGATCAACTGTGAGTATAGGATTAGATATATGGGATTGTATGATATTTTTTATTTTATTTTTTTATGGTTGAATTCAATGGACTTGTGTATTTTTGGCTATGTAACTATTCAGTCCATTCCAGTCCTGACTCAGTGAGCCGCAGCCAATCTTATTAGGTGGAAACCAATAGCAATAACCTTGTAATGTTCTCTGGAGCTCTGACATAGCGAATGTTCTTGTGCTCTTCACTGAAGACCACACAGATATGAGACACAGCACTTCACAGACAAGGTCATGCCGCATCCACTATTTCTATTCATTATTATAGTTATTATGTAACATAAGTGCAGGTAAAGTGACACTGTCATTGGACCTTGATCATTTTCTGCTTTTGCTACAATGTTTAAAGTTATACTCCACACACAGTGTAAGGGCTCATACACACTGCAGCTCAAAAAAAAAGCTGCTTTTACAGGCATTTGAGCTTTTATTTCAGCTTGAAGAAGCTTGTGCTTTTTTTGTGCTCTTGCTTTTTTTTTTTTTTTATCATCAAGCTTCTTCAAGCTCCTTTGCGCTGCAGTGTGCATGAGCCCCGGACCAGCCCCCGGCTCATTTAGGTGGGGATGGGTTAGGAGTCGGGACCCCTGTCAGGTTTTATCCGACCCACCTGTAGGCAGGATGGTGCAGGGGGCCTCCCCTAGACCCGAGGAGTGATGGTGATAGCAAATGTGAGGGTTACAAATGCTGGTCACTGTAAGTTTAGAAAACTCCTGGGCACTACATTAACACACATCCCAACTTTTTGAGATGGGAATGAGGGACACCTATCAGCAAAAGTATGTAGGTATAGGACACACCCCTTGCCACGCCCCCTTAAAGGAGAATTGTGCAAAAAAAACAAGATTGGTTAAACCCACAATTGCTTTTTTTTTTACCACTACTATTCCTTTATATTGGCTTTTGGAATTTACAAATGCAGCAATTTAGAAATCAGATGAAAGGTTTAGGGCTGGAAAACACTTTTTGATAGATAAAAAGGGACAAATGAGGAGGAATGAGGGACGGAGGGACATTGCTCCAAATCAGGGACAGTCCCTCGAAATCAGGGACAGTTGGGAGATATGCATAATAATACTGAACCATGAAAACACAGTGGGGGAGATTTACTAAAACTGGAGCACTCAGAATGTGGTGCAGCTGTGCACGGTAGCCAATCAGCTGCTAACTTCAGCTTCTTCTATTAGACCCCTTCCACACTGGGGCAGTTTTCAGGTGTTTTAGCACTAAAAATAGCGCCTGTAAAACGCCTGAAAACTTGCCGACCTGCCGCAGTATAGTGACGGCGGCTGGTCAGCATGTGGTTAAAGAGGAACTTCAGTCATTTTTTTCAACGTTCCATCTATTAAATCCTCTGCCCTTGTTGTTGTTTTAACCCCTTCCCACCGAGCGTAAGCAGATGTGAGCACTCGGCTTTCGGGGGTTATACCGGGATGATGCCCGCAGCTGCAGGCATCATCCCGGTACTGTTTTTTAGAGCCGGGGATCGGCTTTCCAGGTATAACAAGCGATGCGGCTAAAAGCCGCTCGGCTGTTATACTGGAGGAGTGGGAGGGGACACCCCCCCCCTCCCGCCGCTCTTACCGGGCCTCCGGATCCACCGGGAGGCCCGATCACCAATCCGCCGCCTCCGGCGGCTAGTGAAAGCCTGGAACAAAGCTGTAAGCGGCTTCATTCCAGCCTCTTAATTGTAAACACGGAAGCGACGCCATGACGTCACTTCCCGTTTACTCGGCTGCCAATGGCGCCGGTTTTAAATTTTTTTTACAGTATTCAGAATCGTGGAAAACAGGAATCTGAATACTTTGAAGTGCAAAGGAGGGATCGGGGGTCTTTTAGACCCCCGATCCCTCCATAAACAGTACCTGTCACCACTCTTATGCCCCGTACACACGGTCGGACTTTGTTTGGACATTCCGACAACAAAATCCTAGGACGGATGTTGGCTCAAACTTGTCTTGCATACACACGGTCACACAAAGTTGTCGGAAAATCCGATCGTTCTGAACGCGGTGACGTAAAACACGTACGTTGGGACTATAAACAGGGCAGTGGCCAATAGCTTTCATCTCTTTATTTATTCTGAGCATGCGTGGCACTTTGTGCGTCGGATTTGTGTACACACGATCAGAATTTCCGACAACGGATTTTGTTGTCGGAAAATTTTATAGCCTGCTCTCCAACTTTGTGTGTCGGAAAATGTGTTATGGAGCCCACACATGGTCGGAATTTCCGACAACAATGTCCTATCACACATTTTCCGTCGGAAAATCCGACCGTGTGTACAGGGCATTACTGTCACAAGGGATGTTTACATTCCTTGTGACAGAAATAAAAGTGATCAAATTTTTTTTTTTTTTAAACACAATTTATAAATATAAAAATAAATAGAATAAATAAGAAAAACATTTTTTTTTTTTAAAAGCTCCCTCCTCCCCGCGAGCTTGGGCAGCAAAGAAAACGCATACGGAAGTTGCGCCCGCATATGTAAACAGTGTTTAAATCACACATGTGAGGTATCACCGCGATCATCAGAGCGAGAGCAATAATTCTAGCTCTAGACCTCCTCTGTAACTCTAACCTGGTAACCGTAAAAACTATTTAAATCGTCGCCTATGGAGATTTTTAGGTACCGTACTTTGTCGCCATTCCACGAGTGCGTGCAATTATAAAGGGTGACATGTTTGGTATCTATTTACTCGGCGTAACATCATCTTTCACATTATACAAAAAAATTGGGCTAACTTTACTGTTTGTTTTTTTTTTTAATTCATGAAAGTGTCCCTTTTCCCAAAAAGTTGCGTTTAAAACACCGCTGCACAAATACCGTGTGATATAAAATATTGCAACAATCACCATTTTATTCTCTAGATTCTCTGCTAAAAAAAAGTATATATATATATATATATATATATATATATATATATATATATATATAATGTTTGGGGGTTCTAAGTAATTTTCTAGCAAAAAATATGGATTTTAACTTGTAAACACCAAATGTAGGCTTAGTCATGAATGGGTTAACTTTGGATAGTAAAACATTTTTTTTTTCTGCCAGTAAATACCTTATAAAGCCCACTTCCTGTTTCTTGTCTGGTCATTAGCCTAGGCTTTTGACATCATGCACAGCTCTCTCTCTCTCACTCTCATGAGAGTTTGCTAGGAAGGAAGGGGGATGAGTCATAAGAGGGCCAATGAGAGCTGCAGAGCTGGAGGTGTGTGTCTGTGTAAATCCAGGAAGTAAACAGGCAGCAGCTTCAGCTGCCCACAGTTAAAATGGATGCAGCCAGACAGGTGTCGTTAGGGGGTGGCTATTGGGGCTACAGCCCCAGGCCTGGGGCCAATAGCCCCAAGTCTCTTTTCCGGTCCAGAATGCAGAGGATGAATGCAGGGGACAGGGGCGGACTGAGCCGTGGTAGAGCTGGCTCCGGCTCCAGCTCCGCCCCCGCCTGACTCTACTCTTGGTCACTGGTTGCTATAGCCGCCTAGCGGCTAGCAACCAGTGACATCACTGCCCACTGTGCCCACACTGCCCAGCATTCAAAGTGGAGGAGGATTGCACTTCCTCCTCCTCCACGCTAGTGCTCGTGGGGCCTGGCCTGCGAGTTCAGAACTTGAGCGTCCCGCCGCTGGTCCGGTGGAGGCGTGGAGTGCAGAGCAGAAGGGAGGGGGATACATTGGCAGCCGGGAAGAGCCCAGGAGGAAGAGAGAGAGAAGACACTGCCACCCTGAGCAGCATCCCCAGCGCCTGCACTCCTCCAATCTCAGTCCTCTCCCAGCTCGCTGTGAGTGGAACAGGAAGAAGGCTCCAGAAGGCGGGAATTACAAAGGGGCCTGCCGTGCCACATCGATCCCCGCTCGGCGCTCGGGTGGGCGGCTCTCCTCCTCTCCTCTGGCTGCCTCGCACACCGGCACCACGGCTGAGCTCCTGCTGCAGGACCTGGACACATGAAGTCTGTCTCCTCCTGGTCAGGTAGGTCAGTCAGTGTGTGTATGTCAGGTACCAGGTCAGTGTATGTCAGGTAGGTCAGTGTGTGTCAGGTAGGTCAGTGTATGTCAGGTAGGTCAGTGTAGGTCAGTGTGTGTCAGGTAGGTCAGTGTATGTAGGTCAGTGTAGGTCAGTGTGTGTCAGGTAGGTCAGTGTATCTCAGGTAGGTCAGTGTAGGTCAGTGTGTGTCAGGTAGGTCAGTGTATGTCAGGTAGGTCAGTGTAGGTCAGTGTGTGTCAGGTAGGTCAGTGTATGTAGGTCAGTGTAGGTCAGTGTGTGTCAGGTAGGTCAGTGTGTGTAGGTCAGTGTGTGTCAGGTAGGTCAGTGTATGTAGGTCAGTGTGTGTCAGGTAGGTCAGTGTATGTAGGTCAGTGTGTGTCAGGTAGGTCAGTGTGTGTAGGTCAGTGTATGTCAGGTAGGTCAGTGTATGTAGGTCAGTGTAGGTCAATGTGTGTCAGGTAGATCAGTGTATGTCAGGTAGGTCAGTGTGTGTCAGGTAGGTCAGTGTGTGTAGGTCAGTGTATGTCAGGTAGGTCAGTGTGTGTCAGGTAGGTCAGTGTATGTCAGGTAGGTCAGTGTGTGTCAGGTAGGTCAGTGTGTGTCAGGAAGGTAAGTGTATGTCAGGTAGGTCAGTTTGTGTCAGGTAGGTCAGTGTATGTCAGGTAGGTCAGTGTGTGTCAGGTAGGTCAGTGTATGTCAGGTAGGTCAGTGTATGTCAGTGTAGGTCAGTGTGTGTCAGGTAGGTCAGTGTATGTAGGTCAGTGTATGTCAGGTAGGTCAGTGTGTGTCAGGTAGGTCAGTGTATGTAGGTCAGTGTAGGTCAGTGTATGTCAGGTAGGTCAGTGTATGTCAGGTAGGTCAGTGTATGTAGGTCAGTGTGTGTCAGGTAGATCAGTGTATGTAGGTCAGTGTAGGTCAGTGTGTGTCAGGTAGGTCAGTGTATGTAGGTCAGTGTAGGTCAGTGTGTGTCAGGTAGGTCAGTGTATGTAGGTCAGTGCATAGTTGCCAACAGTCCCGATTTTCCCGGGACAATCCCGATTTTGGGACCCTCGTCCCGATTGGAGGCTGTCCCGAATTGGGATTTTCCATAAGGAAAATCGGGAATGTTGTTTTTTCTTTTTTTTTGGAGCAGCTGGCTCCAGTAAAATGGCGTCCGGCGCCGCCGCTTGATCTTCCCCCTAGTGTTGAGTAAGTGGAGAGAGGAAGGGGGCTCGATCCGTGCAGCCAATGGGCTTCTTTAGCTGCACGGCCCCTCCCCTCTCCACTGAAGCCGCCGTCGCCGTGTCTTGCCGAAAAGTTCCCCAGCCCCGTACTGTGCAAGCGCTGAGCCTGCGCAGTACAGGGGGTCCCTACATGCCGAGGGGAACTTTCTCGGCAGAACACACCGGCCGCTCCTGCACTGAGCGGGGGGGGGGGCTGCATTGAGGGGGGGTCTGCACTAATAGAGGGGGGCTGCACTGAGGGGGGCTGCACTAATTGAGGAGGGCTGCACTGAGGGGGGTCTGCACTAATAGAGGGGGGGCTGCACTGAGGGGGGGTCTGCACTAATAGAGGGGGGGCTGCACTGAGGGGGGGGCTGCACTAATTGAGGGGGGGCTGCACTGAGGGGGGGTCTGCACTAATAGAGGGGGGGCTGCACTAATAGAGGTGGGGGCTGCACTGAGGGGGGGTCTGCACGTGTAATTTTTTGCTAAGCCACGCCTACAAATGAATGCCCCGCCCCCTAATTATTGTATGGCTCCGCCTACAGCCAAAAAAGTGTCCCACATATTTTTTTGCAATGTTGGCAACTATGTCAGTGTAGGTCAGTGTGTGTCAGGTAGGTCAGTGTAGGTCAGTGTGTGTCAGGTAGGTCAGTGTAGGTCAGTGTGTGTCAGGTAGGTCAGTGTAGGTCAGTGTGTGTCAGGTAGGTCAGTGTAGGTCAGTGTATGTCAGGTAGGTCAGTGTAGGTCAGTGTGTGTCAGGTAGGTCAGTGTAGGTCAGGTAGGTCAGTGTAGGTCAGTGTGTGTCAGTGTAGGTCAGTGTAGGTCAGGTAGGTCAGTGTAGGTCAGTGTGTGTCAGGTAGGTCAGTGTAGGTCAGTGTGTGTCAGGTAGGTCAGTGTAGGTCAGTGTGTGTCAGGTAGGTCAGTGTATGTAGGTCAGTGTATGTAGATCAGTGTGTGTCAGGTAGGTAGGTCAGTTTAGTGGTCAGCTTTGATGGGCACTGGTAAGCCAAGCAGCAACCATCAAGTGAGCTTACCCCCTGCCACACAACCCCACCACCCAGGCAGCGCCACTAGAGACCCCCCCTCCCCACCCCCACCCCCGTGCCGGCCTTGGACTTCGGGCTGAAGCCCCTGGTCTTTTTGCCATCTAGCAATGCCCCTGCAGCCAGACTCAGTGGGGGGAGATTTCTGCAGCATATTTGGCAAGTACAGAATCCCAGTATATATAAAATAATATGCAAAGTGGTTGGAGGGAAGCTTCAGAATGGCAAAGATGATTTTATTACAAATTATGTGAGCAGACTGCAGTTCCTCTTTAAGCAGTCATGTGATAGAGGACCTTCTCTCCCAGGGTTACATTGAACCTCCTTAATATGGAAATATTCTTTATCATGCAGAATGTATTTCATCAATGGATGACACTTTTTTATATGTCACTTCCCCGTCTTTGCCCGTTCTTTATCGCTCAGGATTCCCCTGTGACTCGGTTTAGAAAGAGCAAAAAAAAAACCACAAGCCACTTATTCTCTCTCTGAAAATAGGAACTTGACATGCTTTTGAGGTTTTCCTCCAGCGTACAGGAAACAACAATTCACCAAGTTGACCGTGGCCCAAAAGTGACCTCATGCCGAGTTTATTAATACGGGCGATTTTGTCAACTCACGTCACCGAACAATTGCAGCAATTCTGTACTCCCTCACTGGACATTCAGTGTGAGCGATCGGGGGAAACGACTTCAATGGAAACGACTTCAATTTCAGCTTTTATTTAACCACTTACTGTACCAACCAGGCCAATTCTGACATTTCTCTCCTACATGTAAAAATCGTCATTTTTTTTTTTTCTAGAAAATGACATAGAACCCCCAAACATTATATACTGTATTTATTGGCATATAACACTCACTTTTTCACCATGAAAATCAGGTGCAAATACCATGTGCGTGTTATACGCCAATACTTCAATTTTAGCTGCCTCGGAGGGGACAGGGAGGGGGGCGGGATGAGCGCCATCACATTACATACAGTGAGAATCTCCTTTTTACTTGGCGGCCTCTGTAATAGGAAGTCCCGTCTCCTGGGCCGCCATTGGACCACTGTTCTGTCTATCATAGGAGATTCTCACTGTATGTAATCTGTCGACACTCGTCCCTCCCTGTTCCCTCTAGGCTGCAGATGGGCATCAATCAGGCTGCACTGATGGCAATGGTAAGGCTGCTGCGTTGATGGCAATGGTAAAGGCTGCTGCATTGATGTGGACTGATGAGTGAGGCTGCATTGATGTGGACTGATGAGGCTGCATTGATGTGGACTGATGAGGCTGCATTGATGGCACTTGTGAGGCTGCAGATGGGCACTGACCCTTTTTTTTTGCTTCAAAGTTCCTTATTTAAAATGTAAGTTTTTTTTCCTGAAACTTCCCTCTTAAAATGAATGTGCGTGTTATACGCCTGTGCGTGTTATACGCCGATAAATACGGTATGTTTTTTTTTTTAGCAAAGACCCTAGAGAATACAATGGCGGTCATTGCAACTTTTCATTTAATGTTCACGGCGACACCTCACATATGTGGTTTGAACACCGTTTTCATATGTGGGCGGGACTTAAATATGCGTTCGCTTCTGCGTGCGAGCTCACGGGGACAGGGGCACTTTAAAAAAAAATTAAAAATTTTTATTGTTAATTTTACTTTACCTTTTTTAGTTTGACACTTTAAAAAAAATTAAAATAATTTGATCGCTTTTATTCCTAATACAAGGAATGTAAACATCCCCTGTAATAGGAATATGGCACGATCGGTCCTCTTTACAGTGACATATGGGGTCAATAAGACCCCACATCTCACTTCTAGGCTGGGAAGCCTGAAATCCCCCCCCCCAAAAAATAAAACGATCTCAGCTTCCCAGCCGTGGCGACGCCATTCGTTTGAATGCAGAGGCCGGGCGTGACATCATAAGATCGCGCCCGGCATCAGTCGATCGTAGGGACTCCGGCGACCATTTGGTCCACCTGAAATCTCTATAGTAAACAGCCAGGGGGGCGACGGATCCGTTGGCAGCGGTGAATTGGTAGAACCACCGGAGGGCGGCGGGAGGGGCCCCTTAAGAATGATCAAGCGGCTGACCAGCCACTATGATCATTCTTATGGTGTAGGGAATCGCCGGCTAAAAAAAGCCGATATCTGAATGATGCCTGTAGCTGCACCCATCATTCAGATATCCCCGCTCAAAGTCAAGGACGTCATATGACGGCCAGCCGTTGGCAAGTGGTACTTTGCATTTTGTAAGATTTATACCTGTCAACCTTAAGGCTAGGCTTCCACTATTGCAACCCCAATGTCGGCGATTTCGCTGCAATTTTTTTGCCGCGATTTTGATGTGAATTGAAGCAATGCCTGTGTACTCTTGAGGTCGTGCAGAGAATAGTTTGAAGTCGCTGCGTCTTGAAGTCGCACAGATATGAACGGTACTCATTGGAAATCATGGGGTATGACTTGTCATGCGACTTTGCAGTCCCAAGTTGCATGACAAGTCGCACTAGTGGAAACCGAGCCTAAGTGAATGATATTTACTTTGCTAAAAACACAGCTTATAACAAACAATTGCATTTCCTAATAAAATACAATTTTTACCTGTTTTCTTCCTTTGTTACACCTCGTCTCCTGTAACTTCTTTGTAGCCACACTAAGGCGCCATTCACACTCTTGTACGACTTTGGGATGCAACTTTGATGCAACTTTGAATGGGTGCAACTTGGATACAACTTTGGCTTTGACCAGTGATAATGGACAACTGTTGCATTGTATAACATTCAGGTAGGACTTTCATGCAACTTCTAAGGCCCCTTTGACACTTGTGCGACTTGTCCTGCGACTTGGGACTGCAAAGTCGCATGACAAGTCGTACCCCACGATTTCCAATGAGTACCAATCATATCTGTGCGACTTCAAGTCGCAGCGATTTCAAAGTAGTCCCTGCACTATTTTGGTCCGACTTTGATGCGACTTGAGGTCCTTAGACCCCAAGTTTACACAGGCATTGCTTCAAGTCAGTCAAAATAGCGGCAAAGTAGCCGAAAAAAATCGCAGTAATAATCGCAGCAAAACCGCGCGACTTTCAGGTCGCAGGAGTGTGAAAGGAGCCTTAGGGTTAACAGTGAAGTCTATGGCACTCAAGTTGCATGAAAGTCGGACCAAAGTAGTGCATGAACAACTTTGAAGTTGCCGCAACTTTAATTTGCACATATATGAATGGGTATCTTTGGAAAACATGGGGAATGACTTGTCGTGCAACTTTGATGTTCAAAGTTGCATGACAAGTCACACAAGTGTGAATGGAGCCTTATGACCCGTACACATGATCCGAAAATCAAAAAACGCTTTCAAAGCGATCGTACGATAAGCGGATCGTTAGTACAGAGCTACCGAGAGCCGATCATGACACTTCATCCGATATTAACCGATCGGACAAACACGAAAATGTTCCTCGTATGATACCAGATCGTACGATTTTCATTTAATCAGTACAGTTGTTGTCTGAAAATACAATACAAATACATTACAACACTTCCGATTTTTTATTCTGTCGTACGAGAATTTTCGTAACCTTAGTAACCTCTCCATTTTCGATATACAACTAGAATGCAAAAAAAATAAAAAAACTGAACGATCGGTCGTCCGATTTTCTGATCCTGTGTATGAGCCATAAGGCCCCTTTCACACTTGTGCAACCTGAAAGTCACGTGACTTTGACGGAGACTGCGAGCCAGGCCTTCTCTTCCAACAAATATATGAATTGAAAAATGTAGCGCATAATGTGTGTGTAAGTGATTGAAAAAACAAATTATTTCTAATTTGTGCTTCAAAGGAAAATATACAAACAGTTAGAGGAACATCAGCCTGATGGCCTGTGCTGAGCATAAAGTCAATAATAAATAATAATAAGTGAACAATAATGTCCCGCAACACAGGAAGGTGAGTAGACTCCGAAGTCTGGTGGTGTTCAAATTGAACTTCATAAAAACCGAACCATAACAAAGAGATGAGGCAATGGTAGAAAGGATGGTATGTAGAAAAACTCTTACCTGATCCCGTGGATTCCCATGTCAGCGACAGGGAATCGCATGAGCAGTGTGCCACTCAGGGCGTGGAAAGGGACGTCCCCTCACTGGAATCCTCTAGGCTGGAATCTGCATGGATCTCCGGGGGCCACCAGGCAGGTCCTCACAGCAAACAACCAGGATACAAATCAGGTGGACAAAGACGTCACTTGTAAAGCTGAAGTAGGCACTTGACTTCTTGGATTTCCTTGTTCTCCTGGGATATTTTCTGTTGCCAGATTTTTCTACTTGTCCTCCCACATCTTGATCTTTTTTTCTTTTTTCCTTCAAATTCTCATTGTTGCCCCTGAATTTGAAGGAAAAAAGAAAAAAAGATCAAGATGTGGGAGGACAAGTAGAAAAATCTGGCAACAGAAAATATCCCAGGAGAACAAGGAAATCCAAGAAGTCAAGTGCCTACTTCAGCTTTACAAGTGACGTCTTTGTCCACCTGATTTGTATCCTGGTTGTTTGCTGTGAGGACCTGCCTGGTGGCCCCCGGAGATCCATGCAGATTCCAGCCTAGAGGATTCCAGTGAGGGGACATCCCTTTCCACGCCCTGAGTGGCACACTGCTCATGCGATTCCCTGTCGCTGACATGGGAATCTACGGGATCAGGTCAGAGTTTTTGTACATACCATCCGTTCTACCATTGCCTCATCTCTTTCTTATGGTCCGGTTTTTATGAAGTTCAATTTGGGACAATCATTTGAACACCACCAGACTTCGGAGTCTACTCACCTTCCTGTGTTGCGGGACATTATTGTTCACTTATTATTATTTATTATTGACTTTATGCTCAGCACAGGCCATCAGGCTGATGTTCCTCTAACTGTTTGTATATTTTCCTTTTAAGCACAAATTAGAAATAATTTGTTTTTTCAATCACTTACACACACATTATGCGCTACATTTTTTAAATTTATATATTTATTGTCTTTGTCAGATTGTATGTAGCTGCTTCCTTTTGGTTTTTTATTTAGTAGCGCAGTGTTTTCCATGCACCCCTTCTCTTCCAATATCAGTGTCTAACCTCACAAATGCGCTTCTGGAAGAATGGTCAAACATTCCGATAGACACACTCCTAAACTTTGTGGACAGCCTTCCCAGAAGGGGTGAAGCTGTTATGCCCCGTACATACGGTCGGACTTTCCAACGGAAAATGTGCGATCGGAGCTTGTTGTCAGAAATTCCGACCGTGTGTGGGCTCCATCGGACTTTTTCCATCGGAATTTCTGACAGACAAAGTTTGAGAGCAGGCTATAAAATCTTCCAACAACAAAATCCGTTCTAGTAAATTCCGACCGTGTGTGGACAATTCCGACGCACAAAGTGCCACGCATGCTCAGAATAAATTCCGAGACGGAACTGCTCGGTCTGGTAAAATTAGCGTTCATAATGGATACAGCACTTTCGTCACGCTGCAATGTTTTAAATTGCTTAATACAGCGCACTCTCTTCTTCTTTATAATGCTAGAAGAATGAAGTTGTTTTGCTGCCCATATTCACACAGACTTCTTACAAACTTTTCTTTATTATATCTTGTGATTTTGTGAACATAATATTTGTATTCGTCAGATCTACCAAATTTTTGGGGGGTTTTATGTTTTTATATTTTTGATAATTTGTTGTTTGTTTTTTTAATCAAGATCTCCTGTTTTTGTTATTTTTTTTTTTTTTTGGTGATCTCCATAATTATTTTGTGTGTTTTGTGTGTCAAGTTATCACAACACCATTATTATATTGTATTTTAGAATCTCAAGGAGATTGGTTGGTGTTGGTGTCCCTTGTTGTTTCACATTGTATTTTGGAAATGTACCTGCCTACTCACAAACAAACTGTCCTTTTTGAAGTAAAACACATAGGCAAGTATTTATGAAAAATAAATAGCTATTTATTCTGGGTCATAACAAAATAAGGAGGAAGGCAACGCTGGATAAACTGATGATATTAGCAAAGCCTTTGTACCCCAGGGTACACATCAATTATTTTACACTCAAAATTGGTGGCCTGAGGAGTCCTTATAATACTGAACACAATCTGGTCCAGGACTACAAGAGATCAGGAACAGCAGCAGATGACATCTATGTCCCCAGGTTGTGGTCATACAAGAGGCTACATCTTTTGCCAGACCAGACTGAACCCAGGTCATCACTCTCTGGTCTTCCTTAGACGCTTCCTTCCAGGCTGAGGCTCTGGTGTTGGAGGTGTGGCAGGAGATGGAGAAGGAGGAGGAGGACCTGGAGGAGGAGGAGGAAGAGGACCATGGTTGAATTCACAGATGGGTTTGTAACTAGAATGAAATGCAAACTAGATTCTGTGTAAGGAGAGGACACTCAGCAGCTGTTTACACATCTGGACGCTGGAGCACTAGTGTGGGACACCAGAACACCCTTTTTATTAGGGGGCCCACACAGGTGCTCCAGTGAATACTATAGGGGTGTCGCCATCTGTGAAGCTTGAACAAAACAGGTAAGTATTCAAACTTTACAAAGGACAAAAAAAATTCTTCAGCTTGGAACTCAGGAAGAAGAGGAAATCCCCCAAACCCAACCAGAGAAGGAGGAGGGAGATGTTGTAGAAATTGTCACCACAACAGGTGAGTGTCTGCGACCACAGTTTCAGGTAAGAGATGGATGCCTGCATATTTATAATACATGGTGTTTTTTTTTGTTTTTTTGTAGGTGATCGGGATGTTGTGGAAGAGGAATGTCATTTCACCAGTGAAAGTGCCCAGATCCTCATCGGGGAAATAATGGGGTGTAATAGGGATTTAGAAAACCTAAGGCCCCTTTCACACTGGGGCGGTGGGGGCGTCGGCGGTAAAACAGCGCTATTTTTAGCGCTGTTTTACCGTCATTTTTGCGGCTGTATTCGGCCGCTAGCGGTGCGGTTTTAACCCCCGCTGGCGGCCGAAAAAGGGTTAAATCCGCACGCATAGCGCGGCCATAGCTATACCGCGCTGCCCCTTTGATTTCAATGGGCAGGAGCGGTTTAGAAGCGGTGAATACACCGCTCCTTCACTGCTCCAAAGATGCGGCTTGCAGGAGTTTTTTTCTTCTCCTGCAAGCGCACCGCTTCAGTGAGAAAGCCCTCGGGCTTTCACACTGAACAAACAGCAGCGGCTGTTTTGGGTCGGTTTGCAGGCGGCATTTTTAGCGCAATAATGCCTGCAAACCGCCCCAGTGTGAAAGGGGTCTAAAGGAAAACATCAATGATGTTCAAAACAAAATGAAGAACATCATAGATGTTTTAGGGAGAATCTAAAACACCCAGAAATCCCTAAATTTCTTCAGCTTTTTTTATTTTTTATGACTAATTTTTGACGTATTTTAAAAGCCAAATTTTGAAGATGCACACAGTTAGTCAATATGTGCTATCTGCCATCACGGGAGATCAATGTACGCGTTTTGTGGGTGCAACCCCTTCCTCGATAATAAAGTAGGTGAGAGGAAGGGGTTGCACCCACAAAACACATCCATTGATCCCCCATGATGGGAGCTAGCACATGTTGACATTAGGCATGGGATCAGGAGGGAAATCTCCTTTTTGAATCCCAGTTTGTGTGCATCTTCAAAATTTGGCTTTTACAGGGGTGACTTCACCCCATCTGCTAAACGCAATATCAAACACAGTTTGTACATACTCATGTCTGATATTGCCTTCACTTTATCAAAGTTGAACTTTGTAAGTTCCAGAGTTGTGTATTGTTTTATGGTTTTAAACATGCCTGTTTTACCTATAAAAGGCCATTTATCATTAATGTGACCTAAAAAAAATGTTATACAACAAACATGTTGGTTTGTTCAAAAACCCTTTTAGAAACGCACATGTGAGTGTGCTTTGAGTAAAAAGTATGATAATCAACAATGTGTGGCTTCTTCTTTCAATGCTCAAAAGCAGTTTTTGGAGTAAAATTGTTTTTTTACATGGCAATGGGGGTTATTTACTAAAGGCAACTCCACTTTGCAATACAAGTGCAGTTTCAGTGCAGTCTCAAGTGCACTTGTAGTGCAAAGTGTATTTTCCTTTAGTAAATAACACCCAACAGTGCTTTATAATTTTACACAATCACGCCATTTTCATGACTCCCCAAATTTCGGTCATGGTGCTGAAAATGCAGAATTGTTTTGTCAGTAATGCATTACATACATTAACAACAAAAACAAGGTGTGTGTAGCAGACCCACAACATAATAATAATAGTTAGCCAAAGAAGAGATTGTCACCTCATGTCTCAAAGAAATTTCGTTTGCACTGTTGAAGAAAAAGGCCAAAAAAATAATAACATTAAAAGATAACCGAGGAGACAGCTAAAAGAAAGCCAAGCAGTAAATCAAAGCAAATATTTGTTCAGTTTCAAAGATATTTTTATGTAAAAAATGTCTCAGACATTGTCTGGCCTATCGATGGCCCCCCTATCCGTAAAGTATTCCATGTATCTTATACGGACCTCGTGGGCACTCTGGGGGGCAAGCCAGGATGGCCAGTTTCAAGAGGCGTCAGGGTTGGTTCATTCAGAATTCCGGCCTCAGGCCCAACTGCGGCAGCATAGTTTAAAGAATTTCTACTTAAAAAATTGTGGAGAACACAGCAAGACAGGATGATGTGATTCAGTTTATATTCCGCCATGTGTATCGGTGTAAGAAATAGGCGGAACCGGCTGGCCATTATTCCAAACATGTTCTCCACCACTCTTCTGGCTCTGGCCAGCCGGTAATTAAAAACCCTCTGGTCCGGGGTGATGGTCCTCATAGGGAATGGCCGCATAAGATGGTCCCCCATCGCAAATGCTTCATCCGCAACAAAGACGAATGAGAGTCCTTCCGCATTGTCTTCTGGAGGTGGCAAGCCCAAGCTGCCATTCTGGAGATGCCTGTAGAACTCGGTCTGGGCGATAATTCCACCATCTGACATCCGGCCATTCTTCCCCACGTCCACATACAGGAACTCGTAAGTAGCCGACACCACCGCCAACATCACAATACTATTGAACCCCTTGTAGTTGTAATAGTATGACCCCGAGTTGGGGGGTGGGACAATGTGGACGTGTTTCCCATCAATTGCCCCTACGCAGTTGGGAAAGTCCCACCGCTGGGCAAAGTGGGAGGCCACAGTCTGCCATTCCTGTGGCGTGGAAGGAAACTGTGGAGTCAAATCAGAAAAAATACATTAGTCATTTTGCACATAAACATTGAAAGCAGATTAGACACAAACATTCTTGGCCAACATCAGTATAACATTTATTTTAGGGAGTATTTAAAGACAAAAGTATAAGGTCCTCCTATCAGATTCCTCACCCCCTTTGATGGCCCATTGTAAAAATTTTAGGGGCGGGGGGGAGATGTTTTGGACAGTTAACCCTCTCCACTTCATTGAGAGATGAATGCCTAAATAATGTGTATTACTTTGGCCAGCCCCTCCTTACTTACACTATTGGCAGCCCACTGGACAGGTAAGAAGTGTCATAATACAAAAATATAAAAAAAATAAAATACACGCTGTCCAAATTGGAGCACAATTTTAACATTCTGCAATTGCCTATCAAGATAATAATAGGATACAAAAACTTTAAACAGTACCATTTGAAAGTATTCAGGCAGGCCCTTGCACTACATGCTTTGGGGAATTCATCCATAAAAAAGAGGTAGGTATAGTGTGTAGGGGTTTGGCAAAGTCAGCAGATAGAGGATTGGTATCGGTTGACTTAGCAGTTGGGGGGAGGGAGGGTTCCAAATGAGTCTGGGTACCAAAAAAAAAAACCTCTGGCACTCTGCCAGAATTTAAGGACACAAATACCCCTTGTATCGAACACGCGTAGGGGAAGGGGACAGGACGGAACGTTATACATACAACCTGTTGAGATAGATTAGCACGCCACCCCATACCGGCCGCTGTTGCCCGTTCGTTTCTGCTGTTTTAGTGTGGTGCCCTTAAGCGCCTTGTTACTGTGAGTACCCATTGCGGGATTTGTTTATGATTTTAATAAATTTAGTACATACTGCACCATGAAGTCCTTTTTATGTTGATAGATTGAGGTACAAACGGGACTGCTGTGAGGAACAGAGGCACCAGTGCAAATCTATCCAGGACTCTGCATATAACATCGAACCCAGAGAGGTTCTAAGGCGCATTCTGACCAAGCTTAATTGCAAGGTCGCACGCCCTAAGGTGAGGGGCTATCACCTGGGGGGGAGCACATGTATGAGCGCACAGCACTTTAGTTTGTGTTCACCATAACACATGAATGGATTGTGGAAGATCTGTGGACTGTTAATTTGATCATTGCACAGCAACACGGCACTGAATTGCATAGAATCACATGGATGCAACACCAAATCGCACGGATGCGTTTTTTGGTAATTTTTAACTTGTTATTGTTCGAACATTGCACTAACACCATATTGCATAGATGCAGCACTGATATGCTTGGATGCAACACTAAATCGCATGGATGTTTGTGTTGAATTATCTATTAATGTTTGAAAATTGCACAAGCTTTGTGGAATATTTGCAATACACAGGCTTATTGGAGCACTTTTACCTATTTATTCATTCATTGAAATGTATTGCACATTAACATATAGTATAGTATTAATATTGTATATGTTAAGCACAATATCACTTTATTAATATTTTAGTGGAAATTTCTTATTTTTTTATTTTGATAAGCGCAGCGTGTGTACAATTTGCTGATATAAGGGGTCAGCAAAGCCAAAGCCAACAAACGGTGAAATACGGGGTCCATCATCCGGAGAAAGTTCCTGAAATCATCAGGATTATTCTCACGTATCTCACGGAGCAAAGGCATATGACAGAACTGGTCACGCTGAAGCAACCAATTCTTGGTCCATGAACTCCTCCCCACCCTGTTCATGGACTGGACTTGTGTCAAGGTCAGGACCCCAAAACCAAGCCCCCGCACAGCATGAAATCTACATGGAGTACGTATACGCAACATGGCTTCAAAACGGTCGGCTGGTCAGAATGAAGTAACAGAACGCACTGAAGAACAGCAAGGCCTGTGAAGAGCGACCTGAAAATCAGTAACAAGCGGACAAGAACACACTGAATAAACCAATGGGAACTCGCTGCACACACTGAAGACCAGATACAAACCCACAAGCACAAACTGAACAGCAGAAAAACGATCTGAAAACCACGAGTCTGAAAAAGCGCGAATCGTCTCTCACCAAACTTTTACTAACACGAGATTAGCAAAAGGAGCCCAAAGGGTGGTATTGAACTGCCCTTTTATAGTCTCGTCGTACGTGGTGTACGTCACCGCGTTCTTGACGTTCAGAAATTTCGACAACTTTGTGTGACCGTGTGTATGCAAGACAAATTTGAGCCAACATCCGTCTGAAAAAATACGATGGATTTTGTTGTCGGAATGTCTGATCAATGTCCGATCGTGTGTACGGGGCATTATAGCTGTAAAGGGTGGGCCAACTCAATATTGAATAAAAAGAAAAAAATTTGTGCGCTTGCATTAGATACTTAAATCTATATTCCTGTGTCATAAATAGATGAATAAATGAATAAACACCATCAGAGTTAATTTTAAGTGTAAGTGAATAAAAAGTTGCTATGCGACACAGCAAATAGCGATATGTAAACCAAATACTAATATTAACCATTCCATACAGATAAATATAGAAAACTTGTGTGCAAAAAACAAGGTTATTCCACCCAAGTGCAAAGTCATAAGTGAAAGAGTTCAAAATTGCGTCATGAGTCGCAAAAAAAAACGCATATCCAAAGTTCATAAGTTGCATTCCTTTGTGTGTATAAAGGAATAAGGGGACGTGAAGGGACCTCCAACCACCAGTGGATCCACTGCAACTGTGGGCATCCTCCCGGTATAACCCCCGAAAGCCGAGTACGCACATCTGCGTACGCTCGGCGGGAAGGGGTTAAAGTTCATGTGCGTGTAAAGGCAGGCGTTCCAATACTTTTGACAATATAGTGTATATACGTGGTTCTGCACAGAACAGCCGCCCTGTAGCAGTACATCTGCTATGGGGTGGTCCACAAGTGGTTAATAAAAAGTTTTATCGACAACAATTTGGTGATTTATGAGAAACTTTTTTTGTTTTCTGGAAGCACATTGAAAGTCCCCAATTATTACGTAGGCACTGCTCTTTTCACCAAAAGTGAAGTTGTCCTTTAAGAAACTAATAAACAAGAACAATTACAGAATCGAAAAACTGAAGTGAAGAAGTCTTATTTTAGGCTCAGGAACAGAACTGGAAATTCCGACCATATAAAGAAGCAGAAATATCCATCCCATGATACAAAAAGAGTAACGTACAAGGAGAGGATATATAATACAAGGAGGGCCAACCTCATGAAACTACTATAACAAAGAAATTTCTATATGGAAGTAGGAAAAAAGACAAAAAAAAAAATGACTAGGGCAGCTAAGAGCTAACCACCCAACTAACCAACTTCACACCACATTATGAACATTGACACCCCCTTATCTAAGTAAGAACCACGTAACACAATGAGTGGGGTAAATGGCCAAAATCGACCCTTCATTAACAGGACAGCTTTATTTAAAATAACTAACATAATACTTCTGACCTATTCCATATCCATTGATTTGACGGTACCAATATAACCTTAACATATTTTTGTGTCTGAGGCACCAGCTAGCTGAGTTGCCACCCCAGTCGCGACCTACTGACTCAGGGCCTAAACCCAACTGACCTCAGTCACCCAGGGTTCTTCACAATGCCCGTTCACTCCGGAACAGGAAGGGGCCATCCCCAAACTGTTCCCATAAAGTTGGGAGCATGAAATTGTCCAAAATGTCTTGGTATGCTGATGCCTTAAGAGTTCCCTTTACTGGAACTAACTGGCCAAACAACCCCACATCATAATCCCCCCTCCACCAAATGATTTGGACCAGTGCACAAAGCAAGGTCCATAAAGACATGGATGAGCAAGTTTAGAGTTGAGGCACTTCACTGGCCTGCACTTCAACACCTTTGGGATGAATTCGAGCAGAGACTGTGAGCCAGACCTTCTCGTCCAACATCAGTGCCTGACCTCACAAATGCGCTTCTAGAAGAATGGTCAAACATTCCCATAGACACACTCCTAAACCTTGTGGACAGCCTTCCCAGAAGAGTTGAAGCTGTTATAGCTGCAAAGGGTGGGCCAACCCAATATTGAACCCTACGGACTAAGACTGGGATGTGCGTGTAAAGGCTGGTGTCCCAATACTTTTGAAAATATAGTGTGTATATACTGTATATATTAGAAGGCTAGTATGGTGGCCTGAATTTATAGAAGGAGCCCGGTGGGTATTTAAGCTGGCTGCTCGACCTTGCCCTATGTCGGTTCCAGTGAGCGATTCGTTACGCCACCAGGCCGACTCTTCAGCTCACTGCGTGTTCATGAGTCTGTTGTTCCGAATGCAGTACGTTGCGGTTGCTTATTCGTGGTTTGTCGTTCAAAGTCTTGCTCGCTGTCACAGGTAGGATTCGTTCAACCAGCTTGTTTCTCGTTTTGTTCCCCATTCCTTGTTCGGGTCTGCCATGGAGCTTACGAATCGTTCGTAGGCCTCCAGTACACAGTAGTCACAGGCCCTTCCCTGTTTCTTCTCTGATTCACAGCGGATGCATGGCACACTTACTATAGTCCGATTCGTATCTAGTCGCATCAGCAGCACTACGGTTCGCATCGGACATATCCCGCACTGATTCATACCGCTCACCCCCATAACGATTCGTTGTCTCACTCACCGCTCCATATCACTTCATGCCATACGCATCACACTGATTTGAGCCTAAGTCGCCTTGGCGGCACAAAACGCTGTGCTTCACTCGCATCCCACGCACCGATCGTAGTGGTTCGTACCATACCCTACCAGCTACATGCACCACACTCCAAACCGAACTTAGTCGCACCAGCGGCACAATGGTTCGCATCACTCTCTTTCCACACACCGATTTGTAGCGGTTGGTACCATACCGTACGATTTGTTATTTACATAATTGTTCTGACCGATTCGGATGGTATCAGCAGCTACATGCATCACACTCCAAACCAAACCTAGTCACACCAGCGGCACAACGGTTCGCATCACTCACATCCCACGCGCCGATTCCTAGCGGTTGGTACCGTACCCAACGATTCGTTATTTATATCATTCTACTGAACGATTCGGATGGTATCAGCAGCTACATGGATCACACTCCAAACCGAACCTAATCGCACCGGCGGCACAACAGTTCGCATCACGAGTATTCCACACTCAATGTATTTGTGAAAGGACCTCTGCGCTATTCCCTGAGGAAGTCACAAGGGCCCTGAGGAAGTCACGAGGGTGTGACGTAACACATAGGACGTAACGGCGCAAAAAACGTAACTGGAAGTCGTTACCGCGATCCGGAAGTTGATACCGCGGACCGAAAGTGACTATGAGGTGGCGTAGAACGCCGTTTTTTTGGTCTATGTTTGGCGTGTCTTCCACTGCTTTGATACAAGCAGATATTATTCAATAAACTTTGAAATTTTTGGTAATGCACTATTGGAGGCTTACTTATTTTTACATGTGGATTCTGATATCGGGCTGGAGGCGATACACACTACATTCCACCAAGTTTCTCCTACCCTGACTGATCTTGTGCCATGAAATCGAAGCTACTATCAATTGAATGGATTAAGGCATTTACTTATGCCCATGAGGTAAGAGTTCTGAGAGCACAATGAGTGGGTGCTGTCATCATCTGAACTATAGTCATGTTATGTGTTCTTCTATTCTACTGTGAAGTTTTTTAGATTTTTTTGCATATTGGAAATTTTATTTAACTGATTTCTGGAACTTTATATATATATATATATAGATATAGATATATATAGATATCTATATATATATATATAGATATCTATATATATATATAGATATCTATCTATATATATATATATAGATATATATATTTTTTTTGTTTTTGTTTTTGTTTTTTTTTTTGCATTTTTTGCACATCGGGGTTACTTATAGAGTAACTCATGAACTTTACACTGTATATATTCAGATTTTTCACTGTTTTTTTTTTTTACCAGCTTGGTAATTCTAGCAGCACGTGGATCAGTTTGTGTGCATTATCACCAGTGGTATCATCACTGTATTTTGATCATTTAGATGGTTATCACTATTGTTTGATCACTATTGTCATGTTTTTTAGTCACCGAGGTCATGCGCAAGATCACATATAATTTTTATATTCCACACTCAACTCGTTACACTCCCTATCATAAATCTACGATTCGTTACGTATGCCATTTTTCACAGTTTGTTCCTACACACACTGTTTCTGCTATCCTTTTCTTTTCGCCTATCAGTAGGATACCTTTGTTGCAATCACTGCAAGAATACGAATCAGCAATCGCTGCAAAACTCATATCTCAGCATATACCCATTGCATTTGCTACAAACAGGCTTCTCATCATGCACTCCTTGCAATCGCTGCAATACTGGCATCTCAGCAGTTACACATTCGCTACGCCACAAACATGCTTCTCAGCCTAAAACTCCTTGCAAACGCTGCAAGCATCTCTACATAACTTCTTACAAATCGCTGCAAGCACACTCAGTGGCACTCACACAGCCACGCTTAATCGGCCACTCGTTTCCAGTGGCATTCATACGAGCCACTCGTTATTTTCCTCTGTCTTTCTCCCTCAGGTCAGTTGAGTCCAGGGGAGATCCTGTACCAGGTTGGACATTATTTCCCAGGTAGTAAAAAAAAAAAAAACGCAATCATTGCATCTTCACCAGGGCCAGTCGCACACAAAGGGCACAAAAGGGGTAGTTGGGAAAAAAAAAAATCTCTTGCTGCACTTATGTCACCTAGGGTTGCCCCCTGTCCAGGATTCACCCGGACAGTTCGGGTTTGGAATCATGCGTCCTGGTTTCAGACTGCATTATTCAGACTGGACTATGGCTTCCCAGCAGGGTTGCAGGCTGTAGTTGTGTAAGCTGAGAGTGTCTGTTACTCTCTTTCACGCTGCCCAAAGCCAGCACTAAGAATTCCCCCTCCCCCCCACACAGACGGGAGAGGAGAGAGGGCTTGACCTCTTCCTCTCAGCCCTTCCCCTCTGTGTCTGCCCACACTCCTTAGAAAAGGAAAGTGGGGGCTGGAAATTTGAAGTCCAGCAGCCTCAGATATATCTGGATGAGAAATGCTGACTGCCAAGGGGTGAGTGAGCTCACCATCCATCCCTGTCTGTGACTGAAGTCTCCCCCTTCTGTCTCCTGCATCTTAGTGAGTACATTAAGGTAAATCAGGGTTCTCAGAGCACCCCTTACTTTAGAGTTCCTCTTTACACCAGAGGCCATAGGTGTTCCCCCTTCAATCAGAGTCCTCTCCGTACATCAGAGTTCTCCGTGTTCCCCCTTAGATCAGGGTTCCCAGAGCATCACTTATGTTAGAGTCCTGGGGGACGCAGGGGGGAGCACACAGGGAGACACTGGGGAAGGGGGGGAGAGCACACAGGGAGACACTGGGGGGGGCACACAGGGGGTTGCGGGGGGAGCACACAGGGGGACACTGGGGGGGGGGGGCACACAGGGGGATACCGTGGGGGGTGAGAGGGAGCACACAGGGGGACAATGTGGGGGGGGGGGGGTGAGAGCACACAGGGAGACCCTGGGAGGGGGAGAGCACACAGGGGGACACTAGGGGAGGGAGAGGGCACAGGGGGACACTGGGGAGGGGGGAAGCACACAGGGGTCACTGTGGGGGGAGATCAAAGAGGGGGACACGGGGGGGGGCACACAGGGAAACACTGGGGGGGAGCACACAGGGGAACACTGGGGGGGAGCACACAGGGGGACACTGTGGGGGCAGAAGCACACAGGGGGACACTGTGGGGGGGAAGCACACAGGGGGATACTGGGGGAAGGAGAGCACACGGGGGGACACTGTGGGGGGAAGCACACAGGGGAACACTGGGGGGGGGAGCACACAGGGGGACACTGTGGGGGGGCACCCAGGGGGACACTGTGGGGGGAGCATACAGGGGGACACTGTGGGGGGAGAGCATACAGGGGGTCACTGTGGGGGGGGGCGCACAGGGGAACACTGTGGGGGGAGAGCACATGGGGACACAGTGGGGGGAGAGAGCATACAGGGGACAATGTGGGGGGGGGTGCACACACGGGGACACTGTGGGGGGAAGCACACAGGGATACACTCTGGGGTGCACACAGGGGGACACTGTGGGGGGAGAGAGCATACAGGGGGACACTGTGGGAGCGTGATCATACTGGGGGACACTGTGGGGGGAGAGAGCATACAGGGGGACACTGTGGGAGCGTGATCATACTGGGGGACACTGTGGGGGGAGAGAGCATACAGGGGGACACTGTGGGAGCGTGATCATACTGGGGGACACTGTGGGGGGAGAGAGCATACAGGGGGACACTGTGGGGGGGAGAGCATACAGGGGGACACTGTGGGGGGAGAGAGCATACTGGGGGACACTGTGGGGGGAGAGAGCATACAGGGGGACACTGTGGGGGGGAGAGCATACAGGGGGACACTGTGGGGGGAGAGAGCATACTGGAGGACACTGTGGGGGGAGAGAACATATAGGGGGACACTGTGGGGGGAGAGAGCATACAGGGTGACACTGTGGGGGGGGGAGTACACAGGGGGACACTGTGGGGGGGGAGCATACAGGAGGACACTGTGGGGGGAGAGAGCATACAGGGGGACACTGTGGAGGGGAGCACACAGGGGGACACTGTGGGGGGGGGAGAGAGCATACTGGGGGACACTGTGGGGGGAGAGAGAATACAGGGGGACACTATGAGGGGAGAGCATACAGGGGGACGCTGGGGGGGGAGAACATACAGGGTGACACTGTGGGGGGGAGAGAATACTGGGGGACACTGTGGGGGGAGAGAGCATACAGGGGGGCACTGCAGGGGAAGAGAGCATAGAGGGGGACATTGTGGGGGAGGGACACACAGGGGGATACTGTGGGGGGGGAGCATACAGGGGACACTGTGGGGTGGAGCATACAGAGGGACACTCTGGGGGAAGAGAGCATACAGGGGGACACTGTGGGGGGAGAGAGCATACAGGGGGACACTGTGGGGGGAGAGAGAATACAGGGGGACACTGTGGGGGGAGAGAGCATACAGGGGGACACTGTGGGGGGGGGAGCACACAGGGTGACACTCCTATCCACTCCTATCCCACCTTGGTCTCAGCTAACAATGGATTGAAGCCACATCTTGCCAATGCAACCCGACTCATCAACCACTCGCTGTCTAGCAACACACTTAAGGATTATCGCACGGCCTGGAACACCTACTGCAGGTTCCTAACCGCTTGTCCCGGAACCACAGCAGACTATGTCAATCGCCTTCATATCTTATTGCCAAACACAGCTGGCTCTCTCTCATAACACTATCAGGCTGTACCTAGCCTGCATTCAGCATTTCTTGTCCTTACAGAATCCCGGAGAGCCATCTGTGTTCACAGCCCATACAGTGAAAGCCCTGCTGCGCGGAATTCAGAAACAGCAGCCCACTGGGGGCTCTTGCCCAGCCTAGTCATCCAGGCGGCCATCTACCTGGCTTTCTATGGCTTCCTACGACCTAGCGAGTTCACCTCTGGTAGTACCAGTAGTCAGGTATTGTACAGACACCTGCTGACTCGCTTCCCAAACCATTATGTCCTTCAGCTTTCGGTCTCTAAAACGCAACAAACCGGACCCAGAGTAGATATCAACTTCTTCAGGACCAGCAACGCCTGGTGCCCAGTAACCATCCTTGACCGCCTGCTCTCTCACCTACCCAGCCAGCCAGTCTCCGGCCTGTTACTGCCTTCTCCAATCAACCCCCTGACTGGCAGTCAGTTTATCAAACATGTTAGGGTCCTACTGCTCAACTTGGGCCTAGACCCTGGGCGGTATTCTGGACATTCCTTCCGGATCGGCGCAGCCTCAGTCGCATCTCAGCACGGAGTACCATCAAGAAGCTAGGCAGTCCGCCTGCTTTGCCAGATATATTCCGAACCCTCAAGTGGAGATGGCCTTAGCCTTCTCCAAGCTTGCTGAAAGAGCTTAGAACCAATAAAGATATATCTCCTACCTGCTTATTTTTGGCCCCTTTTCTTGGCTTACCTACCAGACGACCAAAAGCCACACCTCAGGTCTATTTATGTTGTAAGTCTTGTTGCGTGTTTATGTGATCCACATCTGTCTCAGTCTTGGGGCCAGGACCATAAATACTGTTTTATACTATTCTGTGAGCAATAAATATCGAATGAATGAAGAATCCATTTATTAGCTTCTCCTTCACATTCGGGCGCCTCTGCTGGCACCACTTCCCCACCTTTTGGGACCTCTTAAGCCTCGTACACATGATCAGATAATCAAACTAATTTTCGTCCGTTTTTTGTTGCATGCTAGTCTCATGTCGAAAGTGAAGGTGTTACTTTCATATGAAAATTCTCGTATAAGTGATGCCATGTGTTGAATTGTTTTGTATGTATTTTTTCGTTTCTGAGCATGTGTAGTCTTGCTTTTTACAATTTTTTTCGGACAAAAACTGTACCAATTATACAAAAACAGTACATTGTGTTCACGTACGATAAAAATGTTCCAGCCTGCACATTCAGTTTTTGTTGTCCGAAAATTCGTAATCAGCTGTCAAAAGCACCATACTAACGATTCAAAAAATCGGCAGATTGTTAGTCGGACTAAATTTTACTTCCAAATTTTCGTATCATGTGTACGGGCCTTTACACTTTTCAGAAACTGAATGTGGAATTGGAAAGGGAATTGTTCAGAAACTTCTGGCAATGGTGATCTCCGTGTTGCACTCAGTGGTTCCTATGACTGATCACCATGTAACTACAAGACACAGTACTGACGTAGAAGTCTGCGGTGTGAACCACTGAACGCAACACAGAGATCGACCAGGGGACCAAGAGATCAAAAGTTTTGGTTTCTTAAGAATGAGAAGAGGATTTCTCTTGAATGGTGACCCAGACAGTAAGAGTTGTAAATATTTACTCTCTTTTATAACAATTACCAAGTTCACTTTGACCAATTGCATTCCAACCTACACACCTACCCACTATAGAAATAAATATTTAGCTTATTTCATCTAAAGGCCTCTTGACAACATTATCACTATTTATAAATCTAGGATACGTTTTGGGAAAACAAGCCTTTTTTTTTTTTTTGACGGTACGATATTTAATAATTATTTCATATCGTTTCATGGCAAATTTAAGAAAAAAAATGTTTTCTAGCTTGACCAGTAATGGTTTTAACCACTTCAGCCCCGGAAGATTTTACCCCCTTCCTGACCTGAGAAATTTTTGCGATTCGGCACTGCGTCGCTTTAACTGACAATGACGCGGTCGTGTGGCATTGCACACAAACAAAATTGACGTCCTTTTTTTTCCCCACAAATAGAACTTTCTTTTGGTGTTATTTGATCACCTCTGCGGTTTTTATTTTTTGCGCTATAAACAAAAAAAGAGCGTCAATTTAAAAAAAAAAAATTTTTTTACTTTTTGCTATAATAAATATCCCCCAAAAATATATAAAAAAACAACTTTTTTCCTCAGTTTAGGCCAATACAAATTATTCTACATATTTTTGGTAAAAAGATTTGCAATAAGCGTATATAGATTGGTTTAGCGTCTACAAAATAGGGGATAGTTTTATGGCATTTTTATTATTCATTTTTTTTTATTAGTAATGGCGGCGATCTGCGATTTTTATCGTGACTGCGACATTATGGCGGACACATCGGACACTTTTGACACTATTTTGGGACCATTGTCATTTATACAGCGATCAGTGCTATAAAAATGCACTGATTACTGTATATATGACAATGACAGGGAAGGGGTTAAACACTAGGGGGCGATCAAGGGGTTAAGTGTGTCCTAGGGAGTGATTCTAACTGGGGGGGGATGGGCTACCACTCACATGACAGGGATCACTGCTCCCGATGACAGGGAGCAGTGATCTCTGTCTTGTCACTAGGCAGAACAGGGAAATGCCTTGTTTACATAGGCATCTCCCCGTTCTACCTCTCCACACGGCAATCGCGGGCCGCCGGCGAACATCGAGTTCCTGGGACCCGCGGGCACGCTTTCGCGCGTGCCTGATAGGCGGCACATTTAAAGGGATGTACCTGTACGCCCATTTGCCTGCCTGTGCCATTCTGCCGACGTACATCTGTGTGTGGCGATCGGCAAGCCATTAAACTAAGTAGTGCTCTATAAATTCAAAATGCAAAAAAATGTTTAAAGCTCGGGTGTCAAACTCTATTTCATTTGCGGGCCACATCAGCATTATGGTTGCCCTCAAAGGGCCGGTTATAGCTGTAAGACTGGATGTCCAGAGCACCTCACCCTCCCATTTACAGCAGATATCAAGAGCTCCCCACCATCAGAGTTCAAGAGTCCCCCACCCTCCGTTATATCACAGTGCAGCCCCCTTAGCTTGTGCTGCTGCCAGGAAGACAATGGGGGGCAGAGCTGGGAAGCAGGAAGTGCAGGGTCTGGAGGAGGACCAGAGGAGTGCTGGAGTCAGCTGCTGAAGTCTGTTGAATGCTGAGACCAGGGGAGGCAGAGACGAGGGGGTGCCGCGGCTGCACAGAGAGGCGCAGGATGTGTAGGAGGAGTTCTGTCCTCTTCTTTGTTGCCAACTGCTGAGACAAGGTGGGGGGGGGGCAGAGACAAGGGGGTTGTCATAGCTGCTCGAGAGGTGTGAGGGCCACATGAAATGGCATAGAGGGCCCGATTCGGGCCAGGGGCCTTGTGTTTGACACATGTGGTTTAACCTCTTCCTGACCAGCCGCCGCAGTTGTACTGCGGCAGGTTGGCTCCCCTGGGCAAAATGACGTTACCTTATGTCAGTTTGCTTTTTGACCACTAGGGGGCACGACGCCAGAGCAGTCGCGATGACCGCCGGGCACCCGCGATTGTTCCACACAATGTAAACAGTCAGATCTCCGTGCTGTCAGGGGTGAGGAGAGCGATCTGTTGTTCATACTAAGTATGAACAACAACGAATCGCTCTTCTCACTCAGGCAGTCGTCCCCCCCAGTTAGAAATCACTCCCTAGGACACACAATTAACCCCTTGATCGCCCCCTAGTGTTAACCCCTTCCCTGCCAGTGACATTTACACAGTAATCAGTGCATTTTTATAGGACTGATCGCTGTATAAAAAAACAATGGTCCCAAAAATGTGGCAAAAGTGTCCGATGTGTCCGCCATAATGTCGCAGTCCCGATAAAAATCACAGATCGCCGCCATTACTAGTTAAAAAAAAATAATAACAATAAAAATGCCATAAATCTTTCCCCTATTTTGTAGACGCTATAACTTTTGCGCAAACCAATCAATATACGCTTATTGCGATTTTCATTACCAAAAATATGTGGAAAAATACATATCGGCCTAAACTGAGGAAAAAATTTGCTTTTTTTAAAAAAATTTGTGGATATTTATTATAGCAAAAAGTACAACATATTGTGTTTTCTTTTTCAAAATTGTCGCTATTTTTTTGTTTATAGCGCAAAAAAAAAAAAAAAAAACGCAGAGGTGATCAAATACCACCAAAAGAAAGCTCTATTTGTGGGACGTCAATGTTGTTTGGGTACAACGTCGCACGACCGCGCAATTGTCAGTTAAAACGACGCAGTGCAGTATCGCAAAAAATGGCCTGGTCATTCAGCAGCCAAATCTTCCGGGGATGAAGTGGTTAAAGTGTATCTATGGTCCAAATGTAAAATCATATATCATTTCCGAGTTTTTATATATCATTTCCTGTTTCTATCCTACTCCTATTAATCTGAACCATCTTGAAGTTTGGAAACTTACTTTGTGAAAATTCCCACACATTTACTTCCTTGAATTCTGTGGCACGTAGTCACTATCAAGGACAGTTACTAAATCTGGGGCACACAGAATCTGGTGCAACTCTGCATAGAAACCAATCAGCTTCTTACTTCAACTTGTTCAATTAAAGTGATATTACCCTGTTGTATACCTCCCAACTTTGGGAATGAGGGACACCTATCAGCAAAAGTATGCAGGCATAGGACACACCCCCTTGCCACACCCCCTTAAAGGAGAATTGTACAAAAAAAACTAGATTGGTTAAACCCACAAGTGCTTTTTTTTACCACTACTATTCCTTTATATTGGCTTTTGGAATTTACAAATGCAGCCATTTAGAAATCAGATGAAAAGTTTAGCGCTGGAAAACACTTTTTGATAGATAAAAAATGCATTTTATATACAACTTTATAGATCAGACCAAAATGAGGGACAAAAGAGGAGGAAAGAGGGACAGAGGGACATTGCTCCAAATCAGGGACAGTCCCTCGAAATCAGGGACAGTTGGGAGGTATGTTGTTGGCGCTGACAGTACGCAAATATACTGCCTCTCGATAGGTGGGCCTTGGTGCTGGGTAGCTGCATATTTGCGTACCACATTGTGAAAAAAGCTGTGCCGGGAGCGCGCGCTCTGTGCTGGCAGCTAACTGAAAGGTCCCAATTGCTGCTTGCGATCAGGAGCTTTCTGATGTGAAGGAATGTGATGTAAATAATAATAATAATCTGAAAATGTCTATTTTCTTATGTGCATACATATTTTTCTCCTTACTCATTGTATAAGTATACAGGTTTGCTCTGTTCCTATATTTTTCTCAAGATGGCGGGTACCCCCTACATCCCACACATCAGAAGAACGCGGAACTGAAGATAAAACCAAGGACAGCCAGACCTCGTTATGAAGATTCTCCATCTTCTCTTCTATCTTAACCAATGAGATTTACCTATTAGACTAACATAGCAATGACGTATTTTTGTGTATAAAACATTAGCACCGCCTTGAATAAATCAGAAGTGTAACAAGTAATTCTGCTGTGAGCATGTCTCAGAGAGTCTTACTTTTATATGCATGCATATCCACACTTTCCAATTAGAGACAGCAGCAGATAACCTTCGGCTCGATTGGAGCTCTTAATCATTTCCTTAACACTGATACATGTGACCGCCGTGACAGCCAATCGCAGCAGTGACACGATCATAGACCCCGCCTCCGGGCATCTTAAGGCGCAGGCACAAAAGGGGTTAAAGGTATTTTTTAAAAATAACAAACATGTTATACTTACCTGCTCTGTGCAGTGGTTTTGCACAGAGCAGCCCCCCGATCCTCCTCTTCTAGGGTCTCCCGCCAGAGCTCCTGGCCCCTCCTCTTCTCTGATCGCCCTCATAGCAAGTTGCTCGCTCCCAAGCCCCACTCTAGGTGTTCATAAGACACACAGAATAGGGCTTGGCCCCACCCCCCTGCTCCCTCCTCAATGGCTGTGAGCTATGATTAACAGCAACGGGAGCCAACCAGGAGGCAGGGACCCGGGAGAGCAGCTGCTCTCATACACATCACTGGATTGCAATCGGACTCAAGTAAGTATTAGGGGGCTGTGGGGGGAAGCTGCATCCTGAAGGTTTTTTACCTTTGTGCACAGAATGCATGAAGGTAAAAAAAAAAATTCAACTTTTAGAACCACTTTAACCACTTACGGACCGCCCGCCATCATTATAGAGCAGCTAGCTGTCATAACCCTAGTATTCACTTCTTCAACTGGCGGTCCGCTTTAAGATAAAAGTGGTCTCTGTGTCGGATTCGCTGCAAGATCACTTTTATCGGTGGTGGGAGAGGCCTCCCCCCTTCCAACACTCTCCGCTGCCCTCCGCTGCTTACCGGCAGAGGCGATCCGGTCCTGTCCCCTGCTTGGCATGGAGCTGAGTGAGGGGAAGATGGCCCCCACCCGGCTCCATACCATTGCAGAGGGTGAAGCAATGTCAAAACTTCACTTCCGCCAATAGCTCTTAAAGGGACATTTTTTTTACCCAAATAACATTTTTTTTTTTATTGCATTTTAGTGTAAATATGAGATCTGAGGTCTTTTTGACCCCAGATCTTATATTTAAGAGGTCCTGTCATGCTTTTTTTCTATTACAAGGGATGTTTACATTCCTTGTAATAGGAATAAAAGTGACACATTTTTAAAAAAAAAAAAAGAACAGTGTAAAAAAATAAATAAATAAAAACTAAAATAAATAGGAAAAAAATAAAACGTTTTAAAGCGCCCCGAACCGCCAAGAAGCGAACGCATACATGAGTAGCACCCGCATATGAGAACGGTGTTTGAACCACAGATGTGAGGTATCGCCGTGATCGGTAGAGCAAGAGCAATAATTCTAGCCCTAGACCTCCTCTGTAACTCAATACATGGAACCTGTAGAATTTTTTTTAATGTTGCATATGGAGATTTTTAAGGGTAAAAGTTTGTCGCCATTCCACGAGCGGGCATCAAGTGTGACATGTTGGGTATCAATTTACTCGGCCGTAACATTATCTTTCACAATATCACAAAAAAAAGGGGCTAATTTTACTGTTGTCTTATTTTTTAATTCAAACAAGTGTATTTTTAACAAAAAAAAGTGCGCTTGTAAGACCACTGCGCAAATACGGTGTGACGGAAATTATTGCAACGACTGCCATTTTATTCTCTAGGGTGTTAGAAAAAAAATATATAATGTTTGGGGGTTCTAAGTAATTTTTCAGCAAAAAAAAAAAAAAAAACGATTTTAACTTGTAAACACCAAGTCTGAAAAATAGGCCTGGTTCTTAAAGCGGAGGTCCGCCCATCGCTGCAAAAATTAAAAGCCAGCAGTTACAAATACTGCAGCTCCTGGGGAACCCGGCAGTGTACCCTTTCAGCTTCACGCCGGGAACCCTACTGCGCATGCGCGGGGCTCCGCTCCTCTCTCCTACTGGCCCGGTGACAGGGGAAGGAGGAGGGAGAAGGAGGGCGCCCCAGCAGTGACATCAATACCCGCGGCTGAGGCTCCCGGAAGTGGGGAAAGCTTACCTGTGAAAGACAGGTATCCTGTCCCCCCTCCCCCCTGAAAGGTGCCAAACGTGGCACCGGAGGGGGGGAGGAGTACAATGAGCAGAAGTTCCACTTTTGGGTGGAACTCCTCTTTTATGCCCCGTACACATGATCGGACTTTCCGACAACAAAACCATGGATTTTTGTTCGAAGGGTGTTGGCTCCAACTTGTCTTGCATACACACGGTCACACAAATGTTGGCCAACAATTACGAATGTGGGAAACGTACAAGACGTACGTGATATCTCCATTACGAACGCTAGTTATATCTCCGGCTCGTACTTGATTCCGAGCATGCATGGACTTTTGTCTGATGGACTTGTGTACACACGATCGGAAAGTCTGTTGGCGGAAAATTTGAGAACCTGCTAGCCAACATTTGTTGGGGGGAAAGTTCGGGAACAAATGATTGAGGGAGCGTACACACGGTCCGACTTTCCGCCAACAAGCTCACATCCAACATTTGTTGTCGGAAAATCCGATCGTGTGTACGGGGCATTAGTGGTTAAGCTTTGACAATACAACCTAGAAGCTGATTACCATACACCGCTGCATTAGGTTGTGTGTGCACCAGCTTTAGGTGTCCCTCATTCCCATCTCAAAAAGTTGGGAGGTATGCCCTATGCCCTGTGGGTTGGCACTGCTGTGTCACACATTTCACAGAGCCTTTCTTTGCAATGCTCTCCATATGAAAATCAAAAGTTTCCAAAACTTAGAAAAACTTTGAGAAGTGTTATTTAGACTGACTTTCACATACGGATCTTTTGTTTAACACTGGGGGGGTTGTGAAAATGCTTCAAGTGTGGGAATAGAAGATATTAGGGGAAATGTGTGTAGCAGCATGTGAGAATGGACTGTAGAAATCAGAATGAATGAGGAAATTGCAAACTTTAGAAAAGGAAGTTGCAGAACTCGGGAGAAGGACAACTGAATTAATAAAGAGAATGAAGAAAGTATGAGGAATGACTAAAGGGTAACTAGGGGGCAAAATAAAAAATGACATACATAATGTTATCCCCCCCATTATTCTTGATTTGATGACCTGGTGATCCTACCAGTAAATCTGTGTTTTTTCCATTTACTTTACCAGAGGAAGCTGTCCAGCAAAAATGGAAGTTAGAGGGTTGAGAAAACCATTTAATACTGATAGTGGTGCTTACAATGGTCAGCTTTTATTCAAGGTTATTAGAACTAAGGGCTTTCATAGGCTGTCGTCAAGAGTTCCTGACTATGCCTACCCTTTCCACCCAGCTGATCCAGTCATAGAAGCCAGAACTACAATTTCTATGACTGAAACATGATCTATGAACGGAGGAGCCAATGATTGATTGATCCAACCTCCATTCATAGAGTCTGTTTCATTCATAGGTCTGCCCCTCCATTCATAGAGTCTGTTTCATTCATAGGTCTGCCCCTCCATTCATAGAGTCTGTTTCATTCATAGGTCTGCCCCTCCATTCATAGAGTCTGTTTCATTCATAGGTCTTACCCTCCATTCATAGAGTCTGTTTCATTCATAGGTCTTACCCTCCATTCATAGAGTCTGTTTCATTCATAGGTCTGCCCCTCCATTCATAGAGTCTGTTTCATTCATAGGTCTGCCCCTCCATTCATAGAGTCTGTTTCATTCATAGGTCTGCCCCTCCATTCATAGAGTCTGTTTCATTCATAGGTCTTCCCCTCCATTCATAGAGTCTGTTTCATTCATAGGTCTGCCCCTCCATTCATAGAGTCTGTTTCATTCATAGGTCTTCCCCTCCATTCATAGAGTCTGTTTCATTCATAGGTCTTCCCCTCCATTCATAGAGTCTGTTTCATTCATAGGTCTGCCCCTCCATTCATAGAGTCTGTTTCATTCATAGGTCTTCCCCTCCATTCATAGAGTCTGTTTCATTCATAGGTCTTCCCCTCCATTCATAGAGTCTGTTTCATTCATAGGTCTTCCCCTCCATTCATAGAGTCTGTTTCATTCATAGGTCTGCCCCTCCATTCATAGAGTCTGTTTCATTCATAGGTCTTCCCCTCCATTCATAGAGTCTGTTTCATTCATAGGTCTGCCCCTCCATTCATAGAGTCTGTTTCATTCATAGGTCTTCCCCTCCATTCATAGAGTCTGTTTCATTCATAGGTCTGCCCCTCCATTCATAGAGTCTGTTTCATTCATAGGTTTTCCCCTCCATTCATAGAGTCTGTTTCATTCATAGGTCTGCCCCTCCATTCATAGAGTCTGTTTCATTCATAGGTCTTCCCCTCCATTCATAGAGTCTGTTTTGTTCATTGAAGCTGTAGTAATGGATTCTATGAATAGAGGAAATGGGCATAATTGGGCTCTCTTGAGGAGTGCCTGTCACAGCCACTTAGTTCTATTAACCCTTGGCACACTGGCAGATTATGGTAGCGGGGGGGGGGGGCAATTCAAGGATTGTTAGTAAATGCCCCGTACACACGGTCGGACTTTCCGACGTAAAATGTGCGATCGGAGCTTGTTGTCAGAAATTCCGACCATGTGTAGGCTCCATCGGACAGTTTCCATCAGAATTTCCATCGCACAAAAGTTGAGATCTGGTTCTCAAATTTTCCAACAACAAAATCCGTTTGCGTAAATTCTGATCGTGTGTACACAATTCCGACGCACAAAGTTCCAGGCATGCTCGGAATAAAGCAGAAGAGCGGCACTGGCTATTGAACTTAATTTTTCTCGGCTCGTCGTACGTGTTGTACATCACCGCGTTCTTGACGTTCGGAACTTCTGACAACATTGTGTGACCGTGTGTATGCAAGACAAGTTTGAGCCAACATCCTTCCGAAAAAATCCATGGATTTTGTTGTCGGAATGTCCGATCAATGTCCGACCGTGTGTAAGAGGCATTAGTCACGTATATGAAGTCCATTAAAACCTACTAGTCCATCTAACACTTTCCTCTCCACGTGTTCAAAGTGCTGCTGTCCAAGGGTGGCTGGATCGTTCTACCATAGATGCAGTGGGGAAATGAGGGTAGCCACCACAAGACACGAATGAAAATATTTGAAAATACGAGCATAAAAAAAGAAAACAAATGCATCCACCACATCTCAGGACTGGTAATCTGTACGTAATGCACCCCAGAGCCACTGGTGAATAGGAATCCCCCACCCTGCACAGCCAGGCACAATGAATCTTTGCAGTATCCCAGAGTCAGGAAACAGTCAAGTGCTTGTTTTTTATATTTTATTAAGGGGATAAAACTTGGATAGAGAATAGGGAAATTATGGGATGTCCACTTGACTTGGAACAACTTCAGGGACAACTTAGCTATTTATAGTCTATATACACTCCTCTGCTTCCTCCAGCACATCACTTGCTTGCAGAAATGAACACAGACCCAACTGGAACACTGTTTGATGAATCTGGCCAGATCAAGCAAAAGCCCTTTATAAGCAGGGACCACGTGCCCCTTTGGTTGTGTAGAGGAAATCCAGTGTCCAGCTACATTCCTGTGGCTACTCATCTAAGCACCACCTCTTCAGGCACTGCCAGCCTACCTGGCTGTAGCTGCCTCTCTCACTAGCCCTCCTGGCTAGTTCCCACAGTCCTCCCTGACTGTCACACTCACTAGCCACCCGTCTGACTTCTCCTGGAGATCTCCTGGACGTGCTAGCTGCTCCGGCTGTCCTAACTCTTGGACAGGACTCCTCTGTGTGCTGCAAGAGGATTCCTCCTGCACCCGGGCCCGAGGTTACCCCACCTCCCCCAGACTAGGGGGTTACCATCAAGGGCCACCGACAGCCTCCTCAGCACTCCATCTCCATCTTCCACCCGACTGCCCCCTGCTGATGTGACCCTGAGTATTTAGGAGGTGCCCACCCCACTGCCAGCCTATTTATCTGAGGATTGGCTATGGCCCTCCTCAACCCTTCAGGCAGCTCCTCCTAAACTACCTCCCATTCTTCGGGAAGCCTCTACAAGGTTCCAGCAAGTAGGGGGAAGTGAGAAAGAAATACCACCGCTCCAGGAAGGTCAATCAGGAACAGACCTCTCCTCCAAGCTGGAAGACACAGGTGCTGGCAATGCTTATAGCAAAGAAATCTTGAGAAAAATCCTGGACAGCCGCACTCAAAATAATTATCGCCTTTATTGCGTAAAAATCAACAAAAATACATAGAGGGGGAAGTATGGGGAAGTACAAGAGGTTCTGCCGGATGAGTCATCCAGCCTCCCTGAGTCACTCACCCTGACCCAGATTCAACACAGGCTTGGCTGCCAGCCAAGCCTAAACTTACCTACACTATCAACAAACCTATTTACTCAAACCCTCTACACAAGAGGGTGCTATGTGTAAAACATTTTATTTTTGTTCTTTGTTCTTTCTTTGGTAGAGGGCTGCACTGACTTTGGATAAAACACAGTGGACCAACACCAGCAGCTAACTCAGATCCCCAAATCATCACTGATTGTGGAAACTTCACACTGGACCTCATGCAACTTGGATTCTGTGCCTTTCCACTCTTCCTCCAGACTCTAGGACCTTGATTTCCAAATGAAATGCAAGTTTCCACAGTCCGTGATGATTTGAGGAGCCATTTCATCTGCTGGTGTTGGTCCACTGTGTTTTATCAAGTCCAAAGTCAGCACAGCCCTCCACCAGGAAATTCTAGAGCACTTCATGCTTCCCTCTGCCGACCAGCTTTATGGAGATGCTGATTTAATTTTCCAGCAGGACTCAGCACCTGCCCACACTGCCAAAAGTGCCAATACCTGGTTTAATGATCATGGTATCACTGTGCTTGATTGGCCATCAAACTTGCCTGAACTAAACCCCATAGAGACTCTGTGGGGTATTGTCAAGAGGAAGATAAGAGACATCAGACCCAACAATGCAGACGAGCTGAAGGCCGCTATCAAAGAAACCTGGGCTTCCATAACACCTCAGCAGTGCCGCAGGCTGATCACCTCCATGCCACGCCACATTGATGCCGTAATTCATGCAAAAGGAGCTCTGACCAAGTATTGAGTGCATACTATACTGTACATGGACATACTTTTCAGTAAGCCAACTTCTGTATTATAAATCCTTTTTTTATTGGTCTTATGTAATATTCTAATTTTCTGACAAACTGAATTTTGGGTTTTCACTAGCTGTAAGCCATAATCATCAAACTTAAAAGAAAGAAATGCTTGAAATATATCACTCTGTGTGTAACGCATCTATATAATATAAGAGTTTCACTTTTTGAATTGAAATACTGAAATAAATTAACTTTTTGATGATATTCTAATTTTATGAGATGCACTTGTATATGTATGTACAAAAACATAAATGACCAAAATAGTAAATTTAGAGTTTTTCATTTTTGTATGTGTGCAGATATACTTTTAGTTGTATCCAACTCTCAGCAATTGTATGGACTAGCTTTCTGGGTACCATGTCCGATACACTTGAAAGCCTTTTTCATAGACTTTTCTTGGCTTTCCTAAACCTCTTCTTAATTGCCCAGCTTAGAAGAAGCATGATGAACATGTACATAGCCAATTTGTATGCAAATAACGGGGCCAACCACTTTTACCTACAGGTAAGCCTATATTAAGGCTTACCTGTAGGCGCTTAAAATATCTTCTAAACCTCCACAGTTTAGGAGATATCTACTAAAAAGCCATGCGCACTTTAGAAAGGGCACATCGTGTTGTTTCTAACAGGGGTCAAGCCGTGACTGGTGGCTCCCGCGCCGCGGGAGGGACGTCACGTGACTCCAGTCAGTCACAGAGCCGGAGTTCGCGGCCCCGGAAGGAAGAGGGGCGAAGATGGACGCTTCCTGCTAGTGGAGACAGTGGTGACATTGCGGGTTTCGGTTTCAGGTAAGTGACACATAATGGGCTACTACGTGATGCATAGTAGCCCATTATGCTTTACCTTTGCAGGGAAATAAAGAGGAAGTAAAACCCACCAGGGTTTACTTCCGCTTTAACTCCCAGCATACCTTTGGAGTGTGGGGCAAAATCAGGGTACCCAGTGAAAAACATTCTCCTGAATTCTAGGAGCAGGCCTGCATATCACCTCTTCTGGATTACCATCATGCGTTGCCATGATGTGGGTGGGCCATCATAGCAACAAATGACTTTGTGTCATGGTCCTACATCCATGGTTGTTATGTTGCTGTAAACCAGCCTGCCCACACCATCGCAAGTCATGACCCTAATCCAGGGCAAACTGGGTTCTATGCTTGCAGCTCCTTCCCTGCATATGTCAGGGGTAGGGATGAGCCGAACACCCCCCTGTTCGGTTCGCACCAGAACATGCGAACAGGAAAAAAATTCGTTCGAACACGCGAACACCGTTAAAGTCTATGGGACACGAACATGAATAATCAAAAGTGCTAATTTTAAAGGCTTATATGCAAGTTATTGTCATAAAAAGTGTTTGGGGACCTGGGTCCTGCCCCAGGGGACATGGATCAATGCAAAAAAAAGTTTTAAAAACGGCCGTTTTTTCAGGAGCAGTGATTTTAATAATGCTTAAAGTCAAACAATAAAAGTGTAATATCCCTTTAAATTTCATACCTGGGGGGTGTCTATAGTATGCCTGTAAAGGGGCGCATGTTTCCTGTGTTTAGAACAGTCTGACAGCAAAATGACATTTTGAAGGAAAAAACTCATTTAAAACTACCCGCGGCTATTGCATTGCCGACAATAAACATAGAAGTTCATTGATAAAAACGGCATGGGAATTCCCCACAGGGCAACCCCGAACCAAAATTAAAAAAAAAAAATGATGTGGGAGTCCTCCTAAATTCCATACAAGGCCCTTCAGGTCTGGTATGGATATTAAGGGGAACCCCAGCCAAAATTTAAAAAAAAAATTGACGTGGGTTTCCCCCTAAATTCCATACCAGACCCTTCAGGTCTGGTATGGATTTTAAGGGGAACCCCGCGCCAAAAAAAAAAAAAAAAAAACGGCGTGGGGTCCCCCTAAAAATCCATACCAGACCCTTATCCGAGCACGCAACCTGGCAGGCCGCAGGAAAAGAGGGGGGGACGAGAGTGCGGCCCCCCCCCCCTCCTGAACCGTACCAGGCCACATGCCCTCAACATTGGGAGGGTGCTTTGGGGTAGCCCCCCAAAGCACCTTGTCCCCATGTTGATGAAGACAAGGGCCTCATCCCCACAACCGTGGCCGGTGGTTGTGGGGGTCTGCGGGCGGGGGGCTTATCGGAATCTGGAAGCCCCCTTTACCAAGGGGACCCCCAGATCCCGGCCCCCCCCCTGTGTGAAATGGTAAGGGGTTACTTACCCCTACCATTTCACTAAAAAACTGTCAAAAATGTTAAAAATGACAAGAGACAGTTTTTGACAATTCCTTTATTTAAATGCTTCTTCTTTCTTCCTTCATCTTCTTCTTCTTCTGGTTCTTCTGGCTCTTCTGGTTCTTCCTCCGGCGTTCTCGTCCAGCATCTCCTCCGCGGCGTCTTCTATCTTCTTCTCCTCGGGCCGCTCCGCACCCATGGCATGAGGGGGGAGGCTCCCGCTCTTCTCTTCATCTTCTTCTTCATCTTCATCTTCTTCTTCATCTTCTTCTTCTTCTTCTTCTTCTCTTCTTCATCTCTTCTTCCTTCTTCATTTCTTCTGCGGGCCGCTCCGCATCCATGCATGGAGGGAGGCTCCCGCTGTGTGACGGCGTCTCTTCGTCTGACGGTTCTTAAATAACGGGGGGCGGGGCCACCCGGTGACCCCCGCCCCCTTCTGACGCACGGGACATGACGGGACTTCCCTGTGGC
Organism: Aquarana catesbeiana; assembly: GCF_042186555.1. Lineage (NCBI taxonomy): Eukaryota > Metazoa > Chordata > Amphibia > Anura > Ranidae > Aquarana > Aquarana catesbeiana. The sequence goes on along the minus strand of NC_133327.1, from coordinate 670,669,508 downwards.
ATTCCCCGTGACGTCACAGGGAAGTCCCGTCAATTCACCGTGCGTCAGAGGGGGGCGGGGTCACCGGATGGCCCCGCCCCCCGTTATTTAAGAACCGTCAGACGAAGAGACGCCGTCACACAGCGGGAGCCTCCCTCCATGCATGGATGCGGAGCGGCCCGCAGAAGAAATGAAGAAGGAAGAAGAGATGAAGAAGAGAAGAAGAAGAAGAAGAAGACGAAGAAGAAGATGAAGATGAAGAAGAAGATGAAGAGAAGAGCGGGAGCCTCCCCCCTCATGCCATGGGTGCGGAGCGGCCCGGGGAGAAGAAGATAGAAGACGCCGCGGAGAAGATGCTGGACGAGAACGCCGGAGGAAGAACCAGAAGAGCCAGAAGAACCAGAAGAAGAAGAAGATGAAGGAAGAAAGAAGAAGCATTTAAATAAAGGAATTGTCAAAAACTGTCTCTTGTCATTTTTAACATTTTTGACAGTTTTTTAGTGAAATGGTAGGGGTAAGTAACCCCTTACCATTTCACACAGGGGGGGGGCCGGGATCTGGGGGTCCCCTTGGTAAAGGGGGCTTCCAGATTCCGATAAGCCCCCCGCCCGCAGACCCCCACAACCACCGGCCACGGTTGTGGGGATGAGGCCCTTGTCTTCATCAACATGGGGACAAGGTGCTTTGGGGGGCTACCCCAAAGCACCCTCCCAATGTTGAGGGCATGTGGCCTGGTACGGTTCAGGAGGGGGGGGGGGCCGCACTCTCGTCCCCCCCTCTTTTCCTGCGGCCTGCCAGGTTGCGTGCTCGGATAAGGGTCTGGTATGGATTTTTAGGGGGACCCCACGCCGTTTTTTTTTTTTTTTTTTGGCGCGGGGTTCCCCTTAAAATCCATACCAGACCTGAAGGGTCTGGTATGGAATTTAGGGGGAACCCCACGTCAATTTTTTTTTAAAATTTTGGCTGGGGTTCCCCTTAATATCCATACCAGACCCGAAGGGCCTTGTATGGAATTTAGGGGGACCCCCACATCATTTTTTTTTTTTTATTTTGGTTCGGGGTTGCCCTGTGGGGAATTCCCATGCCGTTTTTATCAATGAACTTCTATGTGTATTGTCGGCAATGCAATAGCCGCGGTAGTTTTAAATGAGTTTTTTCCTTCCAAATTTCATTTTGCTGTCAGACTGTTCTAAACACAGGAAACATGCGCCCCTTTACAGGCATACTATAGACACCCCCCAGGTACGAAATTTAAAGGGATATTACACTTTTATTGTTTGACTTTAAGCATTAATAAAATCACTGCTCCTGAAAAAACGTCCGTTTTTAAAACTTTTTTTTGCATTGATCCATGTCCCCTGGGGCAGGACCCGGGTCCCCAAACACTTTTTATGACAATAACTTGCATATAAGCCTTTAAAATTAGCACTTTTGATTTCTCCCATAGACTTTTAAAGGGTGTTCCGCGGCATTCGAATTTGCCGCGAACACCCCAAATTGTTCGCTGTTCGGCGAACTTGCGAACAGCCAATGTTCGAGTAGAACATGAGTTCGACTCGAACTCGAAGCTCATCCCTAGTCAGGGGTGATCAACACCCAACAATCCCGAGACATAAAGCAAAAGGGGAACCCCGAGTTAGGTTAGCAAAAGTGCTGTCTTACAACAATACTGAGAAATATATATTTGAATTGAAAAAAAGTGATACTGTGGGGTTGGTTTACTAAAGGCAACTAGACTGTGCACTTTGCAAAGTGCAGTTGTACTCTGCAAGTGCAATTGCTCCAGAGCTTAGTAAATGAGGTAAAGTTCACTTTGCAAAGAATACCCAATCACATGCAAGGAAAATTAAAAAAAAACAGCATTTTTGCTTGCACGTGATTGGATGATGGAAGTCAGCAGAGCTTTTGCTCATTTACTAAGCTCTGGAGCAACTGCTCTTGCAGAGGGCAACTGCACTTTGAAAACTGCCCAGTCAATTTGCCTTTAGTAAATCAACCCCTATGTCGTTGTTCAATGAGACAATCACTTCAATTACAGTGAAAAAAACTTCCAAGCGTATTCGGAAAATCCATGCAATCTGCCTCAAATGTTCATAATGGAGAGGAAGAGCCTTCCAAATAGATTGTAAGAGACAGAAAACAGGAAAAAGACAAAACAAAAAAACATTGCAATCCAAATATTGGAGAACAGTTTTCATGGTAAATATACTTTGTTCTCTTTTGCTTGACCACATGTAGTTTTCTCTTCCTGAAGCTGCCAGAAAAGAATTCTGTTAAAAGCGATAAATGCTCAGCCATTAAAAACATGGAGCTTTTTAGCTCCACCTTGTTGAGATCTGCAACATCACATAGAGGCACATTATGTGTGGTGCCAAATCTGAACCATGCTTCAGTAGTGGATGACTAGGGATATCAAAATCTGCTTGGGTCTGATTTATGGGCGGGATCGTAAATTCCTTCTTGAAATCTACAAAACCTGAGCTTAGTTGCCTACTGCAGCACAGGGGCTTAATAGTTAGCTCTTCTGCTTTACGACGCTGGGGTCCTTGGTTTGCATCCCAGTCGGACAACTATTGCAGTTTGCAGGCTCTCTCTTTCCACTGGGTACTGCAGTTTGCTCCCACACTCCAAAGGCATGCTTATAGGTTAACTGTCTCCAGTCTACAATTGCTCTAGCATGGTATTCTACTGAGTGTGCCCAAGATGGCTTCACCAACAGCAAGCAAAAGTGCTTTGAGACTCCAGGGAAAAAAGTGTTATATAAATGAATCCAAATTTATTGGGGGGGGGGGGGGATCTTGATAGTAAATGTTGGTAATTTTAAGGGGTTATAGGCAAGCTATTGTTAAAAACAAGGGACTGGGGAGCTGAGAACTACAATGGGGGACATTTAACAAAGCAATATTATTTTTTTAAATACCATGCAGTAGGGAGAGGGTCATTTTACTGTGACTTCCAGGGCAAAATGGATAAAAAGCACAAGTTATTTAAATTATTTGATTGGAGATGTCTTACAGCTATATGTGGTGTTACAGAGCAGTGTGCATTGAACAGTGAATGTAGTAGCCACAACAGATCTAAATGACATAAGATAGCTTACTTTTCCAAAAAAAAGTCTAAAGCCCCCAGCCTTGTACAAATTGGCCAATAGCAAAACAGTTTAATACTGTAGTATAGTTTGTAAGCTTATATACTGCATTGTCTTAAAAGTTCAATAACATGTCAAAACAGAATTCACAAAAACCTTCAAAATCACAACCCCACATTCCCTGAACCCTGAATTCCCCACATTCACATTCCCTGAATTCCTATATCCTTAGTTATTCCCACAATATTCAAAATATAAGCTTCAGGTATATGTTTGTTAGAAATTGGCTAGAGTCAGGAGTACAGTATGTGAACCTTTGAATATACAGCAAATAGAATGACATATGGCAGGTTTTATCTTGCAATAAATAAATAAATAAATTTGAGTTTATTATTTTATAGAAATAGCCAAAAATATTGTTCAGTGGCAGGATAATATGGTAGCAGCTTGGTAAAGTCGCAATGTAAGAGGGAGAGACTTAGCAGGTTTTATCTGGTGTAGCACCCTCCCAGTCAGTAGAGTATGCTAGGTAAATTTAGTTTAGTCCCTCTGTAATCAGTGGAGCAGAGGTTGATGTTTCACAGTCTACTGTTCTGATTACTTTTCCTTGCATTCTAGAATCACAGTGGGAGGAAGAATAGAAAGGCAGCCTGAAAATTGATGGGGATCTAGCCAATCCATGGGTAGGTGTGTCCAGAAGGTGGCTGGAAAGCCCATAAATAGGCTGAAGCCTGGAGCAGAGTGAGAGGGGTCTTGGGACCAGTCCTGCAAAAAGGATTCCCCTGTATAAGGCACTGTGCCTTTTAAGGCAGTCTGCTGGAGACGCTACTTGAAAGACATTGAGGACATAGCTGTAGTCTAAGTGGGGGGGCCTATTTCCAAGGCCTGGGATTTACTTACGGTCTGGAGAGCTCATTAAAGGATAACTGGTGGGTAAAAGAGTGTCCAGCTATTCTATGGTATTGAGTCTCTGTCTCCCTTTCTGAAGAATGCCCAGTGGATATCAGAAAGAGGCAACTGGTTTTTTTCCCCTCTCCCATACCCCCCCCCCCCCCCCCTTGGCTCGGCCCGATGAGCAAGAATAGCAGAGTTGACAGAGACCAGAGATGACTACTTATTTTATATAGATACGCAGTGGTCGTACCTGGCTATCTCTGGTATTGCACTCAGTAACAGGGGTCAAATGCTTGTTAGAATTTGTCTATGTTTGCCATACTCTTACTGTGGGGTCTTCATGGTATGAGACCCTATTCTTACCCATTGGAAGATATTGCTAATATCTTGTCTTTTCTGATTTATCGCTCTCCATTTACATGACTGTACAATGTATGTGGCTTTTCTCTTCTGTGTTTATTGTACTGCTTTCAAAAACATTCAATAAAATTTCAATAAAAAAGGAGGAGGCAGCTGATGATCCTGTGGCATTGTGAGTATTGACCTACATTATGTGCCCCAGTGACTGTGTGCAGTTCTCAGTTCTACAAAAGCAAGACCTAGGTATATCCCATCCAGTAGTGATTATTGTGGAAGCGCTCTGTCAGAACAGTGAGAAGTGTCATTGGTCAGTTTTTTTGGGGTATCCCATGCTTACATCAGCAATAAAAGCATAAAAGACACTCCCTAGACTGTTATTGAGCCATTGAGGAAAAGGAAATGCTGTATGGCTGGTTGTGCATGTAATATAATTTAGGGGACCAGGGCGCTACAATTAAAATAAACATCAGAATGCATAATTTTAGAGAAAATAGCCACAAATATTGTACAGTGGCTGGACAGAATGCAAGCTTAGTTTGGCTGTAGTATATTTTAGGGAATGACAATAGTCACAAATATTGTTTAATGGCTGGATAATATGTAAGCAACCTGGGAAGGTCTCAATGTAAGAGGGAGATACGAAGCAGGTTTTATCTTGAAATAAACATTAGAGTGCATTATTTTAGAGAAAACAGCCACAGATACTGTACAGTGGCTGGACAGTATGTGAACAGCTTGGTTTGTCCACAATATAGGAGGGAAAGATGAGACAGGTTATTATAATAAAAATAAATCAAAGTTTATTATCTGAGAGACAATAGCCACATTGTACAGTAGCTGGGCAGTATGTAAGCAGATTCTTAAGGCCGCAATGTAAGAGGTCAGAGACAAGGCAATCAAACCACCCGATGCCCCCCTCCAGCCAGAATATTAATTTGCTATTGTCACACAACTGGGTGGGCTCAGGACACAGTGCTCTGAGCCCCTGCTAGGGACTTACTGTAGCGAGACGGAGGTACGTGCGTGCATGCACACACGAGTTCCAGTCCAACAAGCTGGGCAGCAGCATGTGTGTGCATGCGTGCGCGAGGGCTACACGCTGTTTGGTGCCAATGGGCCTTTAAAAGAACAGCAGCTGGACTTGTGCAGTGCTGTTTGATCTGCAGCTTACTGTGTCCTGAAACCTCTACCTGCTATCTGATTACCTGTATTGACCCGGCTCTGCTGACTTACCTGATATCTCCAATCCTGACCTCGGCTTGCCTTGACTCTGCTAAAGGCTTTCTGCTTGATATCCTGTTGCCAACCACTGCCTGTTCATCTGACCAAGCTCCAGCTTGTTGCCTTGCTCTGTCTGATTACCTGTGTTGACCCGGCTTGTCTGACCCTGCTCCAGCCTGCTACCTTGCTCTGTCTGATTACCTGTGTTTGACCCGGCTTGTCTCACCCTGCTCCAGCCTGCTGCTGATCCTGCACCATCCAGCTCACTGGGTTGCTGACCTGCATCTGCCTCTGCTGTCATCCGCATCCCGGTCCTTCCCAGTGGTTCATCATCCGCCCATCTGTGCCAGCTACCACAAATCTCACAGGCACTCTTACCTCACTGCGCTCTCGAGGCCACTGTCCCAACTCCAGTGGCTCCTGAGCCAGGGCTGTAAGAGAGGTCTCCTCCTACAAGTCAGGCTCTACTACGAGGTACATAACAGTAACAAACAGCCATGCCTGAGCCTGCAGGAGGAACCTCATCGATGGAGATTTGTCAGCACCTCGCAGCCCTCACGCAAGCTGTGAAATCCCTACAGGAAAGCTATGTCAAGTTGGAAGAATGGGTACAGAATTTATCGGGTCTGAGCAGTGCAGCTTCTGCATCCCCTGCTGCACCTACACAGACTGTTTCTACTCCTTCGGTGGTGATGCCACGGTCAAGAACCGCTACCCTTTGCCCTTGATGCCTGAGCTATTTCAGAGATTAAGGTCTGCTACTATCTTTACCAAATTAGATCTTAGTGGAGCCTATAACCTGGTCCGCATCCGAGCTGGGGATGAGTGGAAGACAGCCTTCCATACCCGATTTGGTCACTACGAATATTTGGTCATGCCATTTGGACTCTGCAATGCCCTTTCCACTTTCCAGCATTTTATCAATGACGTGTCTAAAGACTTTTTAGACATTTTTGTAATCGTCTACTTGGACAATATCTTGATTTTCTCAGGATCGCTTGACCGGCATCGAGAACATGTCTGCAGGCTGTTATACCAGCTGTTATACCGGCTTCGCCAACGCGGATTTTATGCAAAGGCAGAAAAATGTGTGTTTGAGCAGCAGAACATTCAGTTTCTAGGATTGGTGATTTCCCCGACTGGAATTAAGATGGACCCCCAAAAGGTGTCCGCCATATTAGTTTGGCCTGTGCCTGTGGACAAGAAAGAAGTGCAACGTTTTGTGGGCTTCGCAAACTTTTACAGGAAGTTCATTAAGGGGTTCTCCACCATAATCACTCCCATTACGCAGCTGACAAAGTAAACCTCGCGATTCCGCTGGAATCCGGAGGCCCAAGATGCTTTTGAGACACTCAAGAGACTTTTCACCTCAGCCCCAATCCTCGGCAATCCTGATCCGTCACTGCCCTACATCCTTGAAGTTGATGCATCTGAAATAGCAGTAAGCGCTGTTATTTCCCAGCGTCAGGGTATCAAGGATTTAATGCATCCTGTGGCCTTTGTCTCACGGAAGCTTTACCCTACGGAAAGAAATTATGATGTAGGAGATCGGGAATTACTTGCCATCAAGGTAGCCTTGGAAGAGTGGAGATGCTTGTTGGAAGGTGCCATCCATCCAGTATTAATACACACTGCTAATAAGAATCTAGAGTACTCAAGATCTGCTAGGCAGCTGAAACCACGGCAAGCTCAATGGGCCCTGTTCTTTTCACATTTCTCCTTCCACATTACATACCGACCTGGATAAAAGAATATTAAACTGGATGCATTATCTCGTATGTACGTTGACCCAAAGGAGTGTTCCAGACACACACACTTACCCACAGACAACTTCCTGCTTCTGCAAACAAATCTCCTCTCCCGAATCAAAGAAGCCTCCACGGACATTTCTAAACCCTTTGGGGTCACTCTGACATCTAGGGATGGCTTACTTTGGAGGGGGAGTCAAATCTTTGTTCCAGAAGATGTACGAGTAGTAGTCTTGAAGCTTCTTCATGATTATCCGCTGGCAGGTAACTTTGGTGTCCATAAGACCCTTGAGCTGGTACGACCCACATTCTGGTGGCCTGGTCTGGAGGAGCTATATAGGAGACGGCCATTCTGAGACAGAAAAAAGAGACGTATCCTGCCTCTATATCAGTGGCTTTCAAACCGTGTGCTGTGTGAGATTTGCAGGTGTGCCATGGGAGTTTTGAAATATATTGAAAATTGCTAGCGTTTTGAAACCTTGAACATATCGAAAAATTAAATGGTAAATCAATGTCACCAAAGTTAAAAAAGTAACATGTATAAAAACGCAATCTCTGTCAGTCTGTCATTAATCGATTCCGTTTGTAACGCGAGACTTGTGCGAGATCTCGGGAGAACTCGATCGATCTAATTATATTATAATAATAGAGACCGTTCCATTCCAACTTTGATGCTTATAAATAAAGTTTGTTCATTGTTTAGCGATGGAGAAATACTTAATCAAGTCTGGAACTCTGAAAGAGAAACTGTTAAATGAAAAGCAAAGGAAGCAAGCGAAAGTACAAAGAAGATTACAAACGCTTCGATCTAATTTGCTCTCGAAAGCAGGCACGTCCTTCACATTAAATTGAAAATGAAAAATATATGTAACAATTAAAGTGGTGTTCCGGCCGAAATTATACTTTTTAAAAAAAAATACCCCTATAATACACAAGCTTAATGTGTTCTAGTAAAGTTAGTCCGTAAACTAAGGTCTGTTTTGTTAGTTTATAGCAGTAGTTTGGTATTTTATAAACTTACAGCAGGCCGTGGCCATCTTAAGTGTGGGCATCTGAAGCCAGACTGTATTTCTTCCTGGATCTCATCCTTGCAGATCTTGCACATGCTCAGTGCAGCACAAGCCGTGTAATAGGTTTCAGGTCAGGTCACAAAATTTTGCAACGCCTTTTGCAATAGTGAACAGGAAAGTCCCCTATTATTTGTTCATATAATAGATGTTCTAATAAAATAAATGAAATCCAGCAGCCAAGGTCTACTTGTTCTCTATTGACAGCACAAAGATAAAACAGAACAATATTCTGCAGACAATGGATGAGTGTTTTGGGGAAAATGATCTTTCTAGGGTCAGATATTTGCAGTAAATTGACCAGAAACTGTACTCCGATATTGGTGGCATGTGTACCAGGGAACAATCTGTAATATTGTGTTAGTCATTGTTATCACAGCTTTCATGTTCCCTGAAACTCACTACTTTCCTGGGCTCACAGAACACGCTGAGTGAGTTTTATTTAGAGGATGTTGTGTTTTTTTTTTTAGGTTTCATTTTGTATCAGTATTACGTTCACCCAACCATGTGTAGATCCACTGCCTGATATATAATCTGAAGGTGAACAGACAGTCTATGTAACAAAAAATAAAAAGGGGGGGGGGGGGGTGGAGTACTATATGGAAATGATTACTATTGATGTTGCAAGAAAATTAAGAGGCATATTTATAAAGTGGTGAATGTGACTTTCACCAAACATTCCCTGTTATGGTCGTTTTACATGGAAGCGCTCTGATTCATTCAGTCTGCATGTGGAGGTAGTAGGAAGCGAACAGGTTCTGCAGGACAAAGTGGTGGTCAGGCCGCACAATATGGAGCACAGACATGTGCGATTCGTTTCGTACGAAGCGAAAATTTGTATGAATTTCTGTAAATTCGTACATTCGGGAGGATCCGAAATACGAATTGCTATGCTTCCGAATTTCGTACGAAATTTGGTTTACGAATTCCGGATCCAAATTCCGTTACAACAGAAACGAGAATGTTCGTTAATTACGATTATTCGTTATGATGACGTTTTTTAACCCGGGAAGTCAGCACAGCACAGGGATGGTGGGAGCCCCTCATAATAAATTCATCATAATGAACATTCGGAATTGTTACGAAAAGTTAACGAACCTAAAAGTTAAAAACCCCAGGAAGTCAGCACGGCACAGGGATGGTGGGAGCCCCTCATAATGATAAATTCATCATAACGAACATTTGTAATTGTTACGAAAAGTTAACGAACCAATTCGTACGAATCCAAATTGAATTTCGGACACGAATTTCAAAATACAAAGTAATTCTAATATGAAACCGAACTAAACGAAACAAATTTATTGACGGCGCACATGTCTAATTGGAGCAGTGTTTCTCAAACCTTTTTTGTGTTGCAGCGCACCAAAAAGATCTAAAAAATATTCACAGCATACCTGAAAAAATGTAACAATTTTTGTGGTGAAGAACTTATTTAAAGTGGAGTTCCACCCACTTTTACAACTCTTCAGCATGCCTCACTAAACTCTGCACTGTAAACGAATTGGATATTTTTTTATTTTTTTCTCAGTACTTGCTGTATATCTGCTGTATTCATTTTTCACTTCCTCCTCCCTGGCCGCGACCCATCGCATCATTTCCTGTTTGCAATGCCTTCTGGGAACTTCCTCTGACACTGCCGTTGCTATGGAAACCTGACCTGAAACCTGTTACACTGCTTGTGCTGCACTGAGCATGTGCGAGATCTGCAAGGATGAGATCCAGGAAGAAATACAGTCTGGCTTCAGATGCCCACACTTAGGATGGCCACGGCCTGCTGTAAGTTTATAAAATAACAAACTACTGCTATAAACTAACGAAACAGACCTTAGTTTACAGACTAACTTTACTAGAATACATTAAGCTTGTGTATTATAGGGGTATTTTTATTTAAAAAGTATAATTTCGTCCGGAACACCACTTTAAATACTTACGTTGGTCTTTGCAGGGAAAACCCACCAATCTTGCCACTCGATGCACTCCGGCACTGTGGTACCTTAACTAAAATAGGCCTCCAGCTGACATGCTAGCTCGGAGGCAACAAACCAATTGACCGCAGTGCACCCAATAACCAATTCCAGCTAAACCACTGTTAGCTGGAATACCACCAACAGGCCTCATACTACCGATGGGTCCCGAACTCTTCATATCTGGGGTTTAATCCTTCACCTGCAAAGACCAACACCCACGCCGCTGCCACAACATCCACACACTGTAGTATGCAAACACATTAATTAATCTTGACACCATACTCACCAAATTCAGGGAGGGAGGGTGGGAAGCTCGCTCCTTCTAACGAACTGAGCTGGGGAGGGATCTCCTTCTCCACTCAGTTAACTCTGCTCCTCCCCTTCCTTACCCCCCTCAACCAATACCAGCAACTTTTACATACCATCTCCCTACAATGGTCCCCCTGTTAACCCTGTCATGCCCGCCCTGCGCCTATTGCATTCTATTTCTTTTGCTCCGGGCTTCCTTTCAGGTTCTTTTTTACCACAGGGTAAATCTTTCTTCACTTCCTGCCCTATGGTAATTACAGGAAGCAAGAGGAAATACCCCTAGTTGCGATCAGTGGCGGCCTGTCCATAAGGGGCGCAGGCCATCCCCCCTAATAAATGCGCCCGGCCCCTAATCTCCATGCAGGGCGCTGGATGCATGGATTTCAATGGATTTTTTCCGACGGATGTTGGCACAAACTTGTCTTGCATACACACAGTCACACAAATCTTGTCAGAAATTCCGAACGTCAAGAACGCGGTGACGTACAACACGTACGACGAGCCAACAAAAAAATGAAGTTCAATAGCCAGTGCCGCTCTTCTGCTTGATTCCTAGCATGCGTGGAACTTTGTGCGTCGGAATTGTGTACACACAATCGGAATTCACGACAACGGATTTTGTTGTCGGAAAATTTGAGATCCAGATCTGACGGAAATTCCAATGGAAAATGTCCGATGGAGCCTACACACGGTCGGAATTTCCGACAACAAGCTCCCATCGAACATTTTCCGTAACATTGTGTACGGGGCATAACTGTTTGCCTTGTAATGGCATTTTGTCTTTCTGGTGGCAAAGCTAGAAAGGTAAGAGTTTATTGTCTGACAGACAGCTATGTGCAGTGATAATATAGGAAACAAGAAGAAAAAGCATTCATAATTGTTAATTAGGTTAAGCATTATGGGCAGCACAGTGGCTAAGTGGTTAGCACTTCCACCTGGCAGCACTAAGGTTGTTGGTATAAATTCCAACCATGTCATCACCTGCATGGAGTTTGCATGTTCTCCCTGTGCCTACGTGGGTTTCCTCCAGGTACTCCGATTTTCTTCCACACCCCAAACACATGCTGGTAGGTTAATTGGTTCCTGTCTAAATTGGCCCTATAGGCATATGTATGAATGTGAGTTAGGGATTGTAAACTCCTTGAGGGCAGGGACTGATGCGAATGTATAATACAGTATACAGTGCCTTGAAAAAGTATTCATATCCCTTGAAACTTTCCACATTTTGTCATGTTACAACCAAAAAACTTAAATAGATTTTATTGGGATTTTATGTGATAGACCAACACAAAGTGGCACATAATTGTGAAGTGGAAGGAAAATTATAAATGGTTTTCAAAATTTTATACAAATAAATACTGTATGTGAAATGTGTGGCGTGCATTTGTATTCAGCCCCCTTTACTCTGATACCCCTAACTACAATCTAGTGGATTGTAGTGGAAATGCAGCTGTTCTGTGAAGCCCTCAGAGGTTTGTTAGAGAACTTAGAGAATTTTAGAAAACAAACAGCATCATGAAGGCCAAGGAACACACCAGACAGGTCAGGGATAAAGTTGTGGAGAAGTTTAAAGCAGGGTTTGGTTATAAAAAATATCTCAAGCTTTGAACATCTCACGGAGCTCTGTTCAATCAATGATCCAAAAATGGAAAGAGTATGGCACAACTGCAAACCTACCAAGACATAGCCGTCCACCTAAACTGACAGGCCGGGCAAGGAGAGTATTAATCAGAGAAGCAGCCAAGAGGTCCATGGTAACTCTGGAGGAGCTGCAGAGATCCACAGCTCAGATGGAAGAATCTGTCCACAGGACAACTATTAGTCGTGTTCTCCACAAATCTGACCTTTATGAAAGAGTAGCAAGAAGAAAGACATTGTTGAAAGAAAGCCATAAGAAGTCCCGTTTGCAGTTTGTGAGAAGCCATGTGGGGGACACAGCAAACATGTGGAAGAAGGTGCTCTGGTCAGATGAGACCAAAATTGAACTTTCTGACCTAAAAGAAAAACGCTATGTGTGGCGGAAAACAAACACTGCACATCACCCTGTACACACCATCCCCACTGTGAAACATGATGGTGGCAGCATCCTGTTGTGGGGATGCTTTTTTTCAGCAGGGACAGGGAAGCTAGTCAGAGTTGATGGGAAGATGGTTGGAGCCAAATACAGGACAATCTTAGAAGGAAACCTGAGTCTGCAAAAGACTTGAGACTGGGGTGGAGGTTCACCTTCCAGCAGGACAACGACCTGAAACATACAGCCAGAGCTACAATGGAATGGTTTAGATCAAAGTATATTCATGTGTTAGAATGGCCCAGTCAAAGTCCAGACCTAAATCCAATTGAGAATCTGTGGCAAGACTTGAAAGTTGCTGTTCGCAGACGCTCTCCATCCAATTTGACAGAGCTTCAGCTATTTTGCCAAGAAGAATTGGAAAAAAAAGTCACTCTCTAGATGTGCAAAGCTGGTAGAGACATCCCTAAAAAGACTTGTAGCTGTAATTGCAGTGAAAGGTGATTCTACAAAGTATTGCCTCAGGGGGGCTGAATACAAATGCACGCCACACTTTACAGATACAGTATTTATTTGTAAAAAAATTTGAAAACCATTTAATATTTCCCTCCACTTCACAATTATGTGCCACTTTGTGTTGGTCTATCACATAAAACCTCAATAAAATACATTTACCTTTTTAGTTGTAAAATGAGAACATGTGGAAAATATCAAGGGGTATGAATACTTTTTCAAGGCACTGTATATGTAAATTGATGTGCTATATAAGTACCTATAATAAATTAAACTACTATGAGAGTTTCACTGTTTTGCCTCTGATTTAGATTTGTTAATTTACTAATAAATGCACCTGTTGGTCCATTCACTAGTAACAGTATTTTGATTTCAGTTCTGACCCAATAGTCATGGACATGGCTAAACTCTTCTGGGTCTCACATTGACAGTGCAAACCATTGTCCTTTGACATCTCCTTAGGTTAAAGCCCAACCCCAGAAAACCTAAACTCCCCTCCAAGTCTAAAGCAGCCATTCTCAACCTTTTTAAAGCTGAGGAACCCTTGAAATGATAATCAGGTCTTGTGGAACCTCTGCTAAAACCAATTCATTGGGAAAAATGTCTATTACACTGGTCGGCAGTGGGAAGTACCTTAGTGGTAAAAAAAAAGTCACCCTTACAAATAAATAAAGGATCATTGATGTCACGCCGCTGACTCAGCCAAATAGTATTGGCCCCAGAACTATACAGGCACCATCAAATGAGAGGTCATTCAGCCACAGCTCAAGGAATCCCTAGCAATCTCTGGAGGAACCCTAGGGTTCTACTGAACCCTGGTTGAGAATGGCTGGTTTAGAGCATGGAAAGAAGTTTTACTTACCAGAACCTCCACTTCCCTGGCAAAGGTGCCTAAACAGCAGACTGTTTCTCAGTGTCCTCACATCAAATGCAGGGCTTTGGTCTCTGCATAAGTCTTTATGACATCAAAAGACCTTAGACCACCAGAGCATAGGGGAGAGGAAGCTGCAGGGACTGGTCTAGCAGAGCCTGCAGGAACAGAGCAAGGGTAAGTGAAACTGTTTTTCAAAGCCCGTAGACAGTTAACCCTTGTAGTGCGTGATGAGTTTCTAGAGCTGCACACCTACTCTGTCAATATAAGAGGCTCCCGCTCTCTTTGCTCGACCACAGAAAATGCAACAAGAAGTAATGAAACATGCAAAGGTGGGTGGAAACACACAGGTAGATGGAACTACAGAAAGAAGGCCATCATTCAATGGTTCCATGGGACCCTAGGTTCATTGATCACCCATTTGATGGTTCCAGGACCAACACCACTTGGTAAAGCCAGCAAAATAACACCAATGATCATTTTAGCTGTCTGTAAGGGTGGCATTCTACCACCACTGTAAGGGCTGCAATCTTCCTATTAACCACCAATGTAAGAAGCACTTTTGACATTAACCCCTGATGAATTGGTGTTAATAGGGGAATCCCAGAGACCTGAAAGTTATTTTAGGGGTTCCTCTGAGTAAATCATATCACTTTGTGGGTGAATTGATCCTTTAACATTACATTAACAAATGCCACAAATACCATAACTAATTAATATGTGACTATGAAATTATCTTTTGAAGTATAACTAGGGCAAGACTTGTTCTAGTTTTGGATAAAGTGAAGAGTGATTAGAACACCTGTCAAGTTTTAATTTCAGTCTTTGACTCCCTTAAGCAGATTCTCCCTATGCAGAGAAATTGAAAAAAAAAATCCCAAGTTTCGGGTTGTCCCCAGAACAGTAATAGAGGGGAAAATTTCCAATGAGGGCTCTAGTTCTGATGGTGAACCGGGTGACATCAAATTATTTCTTCTCACTTCCTATTTTGGCTATAGGGAAACTTCCCTTCACTTCCTGCCTCACTGGGACACAGACAGGGGCTTTAACCCCCCTACTCTATTCAAAATGAAAAAACAAAGTTTTCTTTTTAGTTATACTTTAATAAACCCAGGGTTTCAATAGGAGATAAGAAGCCAACTGATTTTTTTAGATACATTATTCAGCAAAATGTATTTGTCTGCATTAGTAAAATTGCTTTCTATGATGAGATAGACCACAAACAACTCCGGCTAATTTAAAATTAAAGTGTAAATACTACTGGTTACCTGGGGAAATATTGGGAGTACAGTTATAGCTATAATTGCTTTGCCCTAAAACTTCATTTTTCATAACTGAATCATTACTTTACAAAAAGGCCGATTCATGTATTATGCACTGCCCTTGCTTTAGGCAATGCAATGTAATATGTATAAACAAATATTGAACAGTTAATCAAAATGTGAAATTCACTTCTTATTTCCACTAAATATATCGCATTATCACTTGAACCAAAACAGGAAATGATTGAGAAACTTAAATAAACATTTTTTTAAAATATATTTTCCCATGTTTCTGTCTGCCTTTTATCTACGTATCTCTACATATCTGGCTCATTTGTCAACCCTCTGATGATTAATGTCCTCTTGGGATAAGGCTGTAGAAGGTTCCTTCACTGTGATAAGTATAGGTCCCACTTTGCATTTTCATTAAAGGTCACTGTTATTGACTTTTGGCCCTACAATTTGCAGAATTTGTCTTGGTGCTCAATAGGCTTGATTGGAGAATGAATGATGAGTGGATGTCACACAAGCCCATGATGAGAAAGATCGGTTTAACTGGTGCACAGATACTTGACCATTGTTGACTGGACCATTTGTGGACTGCAGTCTTCAAGTTATTTGACAGATTTTCAAAGGGGTTTAGGTCTGGGCTCTGACTAGGCCATGCAAGGGCATTCACCTTTTTCTCCTTCAACCACTGTGTGGTCATTTTTGCTGTGTGCTTTGGGTCATTGTCATTTTGGAAGGTAAACCTTTCCATTAACAACTTTGTCAGCAGATTTTCCTCAAGAATTTGATGGTATTTTCCCCCATCCATTTTTCTTCTATCCGGGGAAAGTGCTCCAGTCCCTGCTGCAGAAAAAAGCCCCCATAGTGGAATATTACCACCCCCATGTTTTACTGTTATTTGGATGGTGTGCTGTATTGGATTTCCGTCAGACATATAGTTTGGTGTTGAGGCCAAATAATTCAATTTTAGTCTCATCCGACCATAACACCTTTTTTCATGTGGCCTCAGAATCTTCAAGGTGCCTTTTGGCACAGCTCAGTGGTAACCACATGTGGCCTTTCTTGAGGAGTGGCTTTTTTCTTGCATCCTCCCATACAATTACATTTATGAACCTTAGTAAACTAAAAAAAAGCTGTATTTATTTAATTTTTGCATTTAAATCAGTGATGTCTGGTCACCCTAGTTTCACTGAATACAGTCTCAAAATGTTCTGTTGGCTTTCATATCCTCATAAGTATTTGTGCATCCTCCTTATTAGCTGAGTGAATGTGGATATAAAACCTATAGTATATCTTGTCCATTCAGCTACATGGCATGATTTCTTGACCTTGATTTCCTGTAAATATTACTATACAATGAGTATAGAAAAGAATCACCCCTTTAAAAATAATCACACTTTGTTTCTTTGGAACCTTAAATTAAGACAGACAACGTTTTTGTTTCATCCAGTTGTATTTACTCAGTGCAACTTATAACATCCAAGTGAAAGATATAACACCAACATGTAAAAAAAAATGTAAAAAAAATCAAAAACAAAATCAATGAGTTGCAAAAAGAATCACCCCCTTGTGCCAGTATTTTGTTGAACCACCTTTTGCTTTAATTCCAGCCTTTAGTCTGTTGGGATATGTCTCTCCTAACTTTGCACATCTAGACTGTAATATTTGCCCAATCTTTTTTGCAGAACTTCTCAAGTTCAGTTAAATTTGACGGTGACCATTTGTGGACTGCAGTCTTCAAGTCATTCACAGATTTTCAATGGGGTTTAAGTCTGGACTCTGACTAGGCCATGTAAGGACATTCAACTTTTTCTCCTTCAACCACTGTGGGGTAGTTTTTGCTGTGTGCTTTGGGTCATTGTCATGTTGGAAGGTAAACCTTTCCATTAACAACGTTTCCTTAAGATTTTAATGGTATTTTCCCCCATCCATTTTTTCTATCCTGACAAGTGCTCCCGTCCCTGCTGCAGAAAAAAAACCCCACAGTAGGATATTACCACCCCCATGTTTTACTGTAGGAAAGATGTTATTTGGATGGTGTGCTGTATTGGATTTCCGCCAGACATATCGTTCGGTGTTGAGGGCAAATAATAAAATTTTAGTCTCATCCGACCATAACACCTTTTTCCATGTGGCCTCAGAATCTTCAAGGTACATTTTGGCAAAGCTCAGTGGTAACTGCATATGGCCTTTCTTGAGGAGGGTCTTTTTTCTTGCACCCTCCCATACAAGCCCCGTTGTGGAGAATTTGTGATATTTTTGTCACATGCACACAATGACCACTCTTTGTCATAAATTCCTGCAACTGCTTCAGAGATGCTGTAGGCCTCTTGGTGGCCTCTCTGATCAGTTTCCTCCTGGCTCTTTAATCCTGTTTGGAGCGACGTCCTGATCCAGGGAGGGTCTGTGTTGTATCGAATACCTTCCACTTCTTAATACTAACCACAACATACAAAGCCATTCACAAATCTGCCCCAAGCTACATCACCAATCGTGTCTCCAAATACCACCAAAACCGTCCTCTCCACTCCTCTCAAGACCTCCTGCTCTCAAGCTCCCTTGTCTCCTCCTCCCATGCTCATCTCTAGGATTTCTCCAGAGCCTCTCCCATCCTCTGGAACTCTCTTCCACAACCTGTCAGGCTATCTCCTACTCTAGCTGTCTTCAGGCAATCCCTGAAAACTCATCTCTTCAGGGAAGCCTTTCACGCCTCCAACTAATCTTTTTCCATTTCCATTAGCTCATTCCCCATAATTACAACCTTTTGTACCACCTGCCCCACCCTATTAGATTGTAAGCTTTTCTGAGTAGGGCCCTCTTAATCCTCTTGTATTTTATTGTATTGTAACTGTATTGTCTCCTTTTATATTGTAAAGCGCTGCATAAACTGTTGGCGCTATATAAATTCTGTATAATAATAATATACTTCACTGTAACTCTAGGCATTGATAAAGCCTTTTACATTGTTTTGTATCCATCTACTGACTTGTGCCTGTCCCCAACTTTATCCCGGAGATCGTTTGACAGTGCCTTGCCACTCATAGTTGATTGTTTGATTCAGGAACTGAAATGCTCCAGAAAAGCTCTTTTCATGCTGAGCTAATCAAAATGACCACAGCTGATCACAGTTGAAAGTCAAATTGCTTTGTTTGTCATTGAGAAGATGATTAGCTACACCTGATTGAGTTTACAAGTCATTTTTAGGAGGGGGGTGATCCTTTTTCCAACTTAGTGATTCTGTTTTTGATTAATTTTTATTTTTTTCTGACATGTTGGTGTTAAATCTTTCACTTTGATGTTATAAGCTGTTATAAAGCAACATAATGTGATTATTTTAAAGGGGGGCGATTCATTTCTATACCCACTGTATATATTTTGACAGTGTTACATCTTCAAGCATTCCTCCTCTTTACAACATATTTCCTCTATCTTGTGGAAACACCCAATTTGTTTTAAAGCCTTTGACCAGACCTCATACCGTCTTATCACACTACGCATCCTGCACACATGCTGACCATTCTGGCTTCATTCCCATGTGGCTCCCTAACAGACAGACTACAAGGAAACATAGCATGGATAAGATACCGTGATTCATCCAACAGAGTGTGGATGTAAACTATTGAGTAAGAAAATTTACAGACGTCATTCGTAGTGGGTTATCATCATTTTTCTAAAATAGGTCCACAATAAATATTTATTATATATGTATGTGTCTTTGAAGCATAGATACCCATAATTGGATAGAGCTATTACTAAGAAAGAACAATTGTGGGTGATGAGAAGACCTGCCTGTCCTTGTTGGACCCCTGGAACTTTCCAAAACCCTTGTCCAACATGGCCAAAGGTGAGGCAATTCATGATGGAAGTTCCGTGCTCTTTTATCACTCAATGAAGATATGATTGGCACCCAGCTGCAAAGGTCTTCCAACAAAAAAGAGACTTTCTAGTTAAACGATTTTTATAGGCATGGTTCAAATTTACCCTTAAACTTCCCTCTCTATGGCAGACTATAGACGGTTCGAATCTCGGCCGGTTCCTGCTGAACTGCGTAAGGGCAGGCTGATTGTAGCGACTTGGGTACAACCAGCATGTCGGATTTTTGCATGCGATTGCCAGCGGCCAAAGCCATTAAAAAAAACAAAAACTCTGTGTTCTCCCTGCAAGAACGGCTCCCGTGTCCCCCCAGGAGAACACAATAACTCAACAGGAGGCATTTCCCCATCAACGCTAACTGTGTTGACGGGGCAACTAAACGATTTTATTTCTCGCAACCTGTTCACACAAGCATGGCTTGGATCATCCCTGCTCTCTCCTCTTTGGCTCACTGGCTGTGATTGACAGCAGCAGGAGCTAATGGCTCTCGCTGCTGTGTGAGCCAAAGTGGAGAGATCTGGGAGAACCGCTGGTCTCATTCACATTGCTGGATCGAGATTGGGCTCAGGTAAGTATAAGGGGGGGCTGGGGGGGTAGCTGCACCCAGAAGGTTTTTTACCTTAATGCATCCCATGCATTAAGGTAAAAAACCTTGAAGCACAAAGCAAGGTCCATAAAGACATGGATGAGCCAGTTTAGGGTGGAGGAACTTGACTGGCCTACACAGAGTCCTGACCTTAACTCGATAGAACACCTTTGGGAAGAATTAGAGCGGAGACTGCAAGCCAGGCCTTCTCATCCAACATCAGTGCCTGACCTCACAAATGCGCTTCTGAAAGAATTGTCAAATATTCCCATAGATACGCTCCTAAACCTTGTGGACAGCCTTCCCAGAAAAGTTGAAGCTGTTATAGCTGCAAAGGGTGGGCCAACACAATATTGAATCCTATGGACTAAGACTGGGATGTCATTAAATTTCATGCGCGTGTAAAGGCAGGCGTTCCAATATTTTTGACAATATAGTGTATGTATATATACATGTGTAGCACCCTCTAGGTAGGCAGGTAGGTGCTAGAGAGGTCGATAGAGTAGAACAATTTAGGCAGGCCTAGCTAGTTGCTAGGCCTGTTTATTTTGATTCTGGGCTGGGAGTGGCTCAGGATAGCAGCTGGTGGCTCACAGGTAGCATCATTAAGACCTCCCTATTCTTTCTAGAGCCTTCTGGAAGGTACTAGAAAGAGAGAAGGAGAGGAGAGGAGAGGTGGAGCTGCCTGGGGTACTTTAAGAAGCCCTGACCAATCCCCGGCTTGGAATGGCAGGGGGAAGGCCTCCTTAAGTACCCAGGGTCAGTTCAGCTGGGGAGGAGTTGTTGGAGTTGTTCAGAGCTTAAAGATGGAGTGCTAAGCTGTTGGGGCCCTTGAGGGAGCTTCCAGTCTGAGGGGGACTGGGGCTCGGGTGCGGACTGAGCCATTCAAGAAAGAGTAAAGGTTCGAGACAGGAGAAGCAAGAGTGGACAACAGGAGCTAGCATTGCCGGGCAAGTCTTCAAGGAGAGGAACAACTGGTCACAGCCAGGAGAGGGCTGGTAGTCACATGCACAGTCGGGTGGACTGGGGAGGCACGCCTGAGAGGACTGGGAGCATGCAGTCTGGGATGGGTGCAGAGCCAGCAGTATGGACTGTGGTGTCATGGGCACTAGAGAGAGGCAGCTGCAGCCAGGAGGGCTGGAGGGCCTGAAGATGGGTTACTGGGCTTAGTAACCGAAGTTAGGGCAGCTAGCACCAAGAACTTTTCATTGCTACACTGAAAGGGGCCCGCAGTCCCTGCCTGCAAAAGGCAGTTGACAAGGCCTGGTTGTGTCAGTGTCAGGCCTAACTATGCGGTGCTAGCTTTGCCTGGGAGTTCAAGCAAGTAGAGTGCTGGAGGAGCTGAGGAGTGATAGACTGCAGAAAGAGTTGTGCTGAAGGATGAGAAGCCTGCATGTACCCGAGTGTATATAAGTTGTCCCAATTGATTGCTCTAAAATTCACTGGGCATCCCATATTTCCTATACCCTATCCAAGTTCAAACCCCTCTATAAAATACAAAAACAAAGCTATTGGACTGTTCATTGCCTTGGAGTGTCTGAGGATTGAATGCCGGGCTGGGCAGGGTGACAGGTGGGCCACAACACTTAGCAGCCCTTACGGGGGAACCGCTACACAGGTATATACACACACATGCAAACGCTTTGAATGGGTTGAATGGATTATTTTACAAGATAATGGTGCAGATATACTTTAAATAAACCTCCAGGTTCTCCATATTCGCAGCGTGGACTCATCTTGTATGCACCTGGTAAATTGCGTTATGCAGCACAGACATGTTGCGTATGCCAACAAGCTGTAGTACAAATTATTTCCAACAGAGAGACCACTAAGTCAGGCCTCTGGTGTTTTATAAAGCCATTACTTGACCTAAGAAGTTAGCCACAGGGGACGGTTCCCACTACAGCCTATTGACCTGAAAAATATTTGCTTCTCCTGCACAGGATGTGATGGATGAGTTGTCCTATAAAGTACGTGTATGGTCCGTTAATATTGTTTCCGAGGCATTTAAACAGCACTGCCAAGCTTCTTGAGAGGGGTCATTGCTTTGTAAATGATTCCTCCAGAATGATATCAAGGTCCTGGGTGATGTCTGAGTCCTTTCCTCATATGGGTGTGACCTTGGTTAACCGTGCAATTACATCCGAATGGAAACCAAACTGACTTAGTGGCTTCTGCTTAACCACAACTGCGCAGACTGCATTATATCTGGTGTGACACTACTGATGACTCCTATCTAGCACATTAATATAAGTGTAAATACATCTAACATGCTATGCTTGTCCCAATTTCCATAACATCTTCTAGCATCTTCTTCTCCACAATATAAATCAAGAAACAAGAAAAAAAAAAAAAACACACAATGTTGAAATATAGGGAAGTTGTTTTAACAAATTGTGAGAAAATAAAGACAAATAGAAGAACTAGAGGAAGTATAATTTCCAGAATTAGAAAAAGAATTAGAAAAAAAAAAAGTGTATTCTCTTAACCACTTCACCCCCGGAAGTTTTTTCCCACTTCCTGACCAAGCCATTTTTTTGTGATACGGCACTGCGTCGCTTTAACTGACAATGGCGCGGTCGTGCGACGTTGTGCCCAAATAAAATTTAGGTCCTTTTTTTACCACTAATAGAGCTTTCTTTTGCTGGTATTTAATCACCTCTGCGGTTTTTACTTTTTGTGCTATAAACAAAAAAAGTGTACCAGTTTTGAAAAAAAAAACAATATTTTTTACTTTTTGCTATAATAAATATTCCAATTTAACCACTTGACGACCGCCTCACGCCGATTTACGTCGGCAAGGTGGCACGGACAGGCAAAATCACGTACATATACGTGATTTGCCTTCCGCGGGTGGGGGGTCCGATCGGACCCCCCCCCGGTGCCCGAGGCGGTCGTCTTTTGTCCAGCGGCGATCAGAGATGAGGGGGAGGCTAAATGTATGCTAAACAGCAGCAAAGGAAATGATGTCATCTCTCCTCGGCTCGGTAATTTCCGTTCTGGCCCGAGGAGAGAAGACAGGTATGTGAGTGCACAACACACACACACACAGTAGAACATGCCAGGCACACAAAACACCCCGATCCCCCCCCCGATCGCCCCCCGATCCCCCCTTCAATCACCCCCCCCCCCCCCCCCCCGTCACAAACTGACACCAGCAGTTTTTTTTTTTTTTTTTCTGATTACTGCATAGTGTCAGTTTGTGACAGTTACAGTGTTGGGACAGTTAGTATTACCCCCCTCTAGGTCTAGGATACCCCCCTAACCCCCCCTAATAAAGTTTTAACCCCTTGATCACCCCCTGTCACCAGTGTCGCTAAGCGATCATTTTTCTGATCGCTGTATTAGTGTCGCTGGTGACGCTAGTTAGGGACCTAAATATTTAGGTTCGCCGTCAGCGTTTTATAGCGACAGGGACCCCCATATACTACCGAATAAATGTTTTAACCCCTTGATTGCCCCCTAGTTAACCCTTTCACCACTGATCACCGTATAACTGTTACGGGTGACGCTGGTTAGTTTGTTTATTTTTTATAGTGTCAGGGCACCCGCCGTTTATTACCGAATAAAGGTTTAGCCCCCTGATCGCCCGGCGGTGATATGCGTCGCCCCAGGCAGCGTCAGATTAGCGCCAGTACCGCTAACACCCACGCACGCAGCATACGCCTCCCTTAGTGGTATAGTATCTGATCGGATCAATATCTGATCCGATCAGATCTATACTAGCGTCCCCAGCAGTTTAGGGTTCCCAAAAACGCAGTGTTAGCGGGATCAGCCCAGATACCTGCTAGCACCTGCGTTTTGTCCCTCCGCCCGGCCCAGCCCAAGTGCAGTATCAATCGATCACTGTCACTTACAAGGCACTAAACGCATAACTGCAGCATTCGCAGAGTCAGGCCTGATCCCTGCGATCGCTAACAGTTTTTTTGGTAGCATTTTGGTGAACTGGCAAGCACCAGCCCCAGGCAGCGTTAGGTTAGCGCCAGTACCGCTAACACCCACGCACGCACCGTACAGCTCCCTTAGTGGTATAGTATCTGAACTGATCAATATCTGATCCGATCAGATCTATACTAGCGTCCCCAGCAGTTTAGGGTTCCCAAAAACGCAGTGTTAGCGGGATCAGCCCAGATACCTGCTAGCACCTGCATTTTGCCCCTCCGCCCGGCCCAGCCCAGCCCACCCAAGTGCAGTATCGATCGATCACTGACACTTCAAAACACTAAATGCATAACTGCAGCGTTCGCAGAGTCAGGCCTGATCCCTGCGATCGCTAACAGTTTTTTTGGTAGTATTTTGGTGAACTGGCAAGCACCAGCCCCAAGCAGCGTCAGATTAGCGCCAGTACCACTAACACCCACGCACGCACCGTACACCTCCCTTAGTGGTATAGTATCTGAACTGATCAATATCTGATCCGATCAGATCTATACTAGCGTCCCCAGCAGTTTAGGGTTCCCAAAAACGCAGTGTTAGCGGGATCAGCCCAGATACCTGCTAGCACCTGCATTTTGCCCCTCCGCCCGGCCCAGCCCACCCAAGTGCAGTATCGATCGATCACTGTCACTTACAAAACACTTAACGCATAACTGCAGCATTCGCAGAGTCAGGCCTGATCCCTGCGATCGCTAACAGTTTTTTTGGTAGCTTTTTATTAAACTGGCAAGCGCCAGCGGCCTAGTACACCCCGGTCGTAGTCAAACCAGCACTGCAGTAACACTTGGTGATGTGGCGAGTCCCATAAGTGCAGTTCAAGCTGGTGAGGTGGCAAGCACAAGTAGTGTCCCGCTGCCACCAAGAAGACAAACACAGGCCCGTCGTGCCCATAATGCCCTTCCTGCTGCATTCGCCAATCCTAATTGGGAACCCACCACTTCTGCAGCGCCCGTAATTCCCCCATTCACATCCCCAACCAAATGCAGTCGGCTGCATGAGAGGCATTTTCTTTATGTCCTCCCGAGTACCCCTACCCAACGAACCCCCCCAAAAAAGATGTCGTGTCTGCAGCAAGCGCGGATATAGGCGTGACACCCGCTATTATTGTCCCTCCTGTCCTGACAATCCTGGTCTTTGCATTGGTGAATGTTTTGAACGCTACCATACACTAGTTGAGTATTAGCGTAGGGTACAGCATTGCACAGACTAGGCACACTTTCACAGGGTCTCCCAAGATGCCATCGCATTTTGAGAGACCCGAACCTGGAACCGGTTACCGTTATAAAAGTTAGTTACAAAAAAAGTGTAAAAAAAAATATATAAAATAAAAAAAAATAGTTGTCGTTTTATTGTTCTCTCTCTCTCTATTCTCTCTCTCTATTGTTCTGCTCTTTTTTACTGTATTCTATTCTGCAATGTTTTATTGTTATTATGTTTTATCATGTTTGCTTTTCAGGTATGCAATTTTTTATACTTTACCGTTTACTGTGCTTTATTGTTAACCATTTTTTTGTCTTCAGGTACGCCATTCACGACTTTGAATGGTTATACCAGAATGATGCCTGCAGGTTTAGGTATCATCTTGGTATCATTCTTTTCAGCCAGCGGTCGGCTTTCATGTAAAAGCAATCCTAGTGGCTAATTAGCCTCTAGACTGCTTTTACAAGCCGTGGGAGGGAAAGCCCCCCCCCACCGTCTTCCGTGTTTTTCTCTGGCTCTCCTGTCTCAACAGGGAACCTGAGAATGCAGCCGGTGATTCAGCCAGCTGACCATAGAGCTGATCAGAGACCAGAGTGGCTCCAAACATCTCTATGGCCTAAGAAACCGGAAGCTACGAGCATTTTATGACTTAGATTTCGCCGGATGTAAATAGCGCCATTGGGAAATTGGGGAAGCATTTTATCACACCGATCTTGGTGTCATCAGATGCTTTGAGGGCAGAGGAGAGATCTAGGGTCTAATAGACCCCAATTTTTTCAAAAAAGAGTACCTGTCACTACCTATTGCTATCATAGGGGATATTTACATTCCCCGAGATAACAATAAAAATGATTAAAAAAAAAAAAATGAAAGGAACAGTTTAAAAATAAGATAAAAAAGCAAAAAAAATAATAAAGAAAAAAAAAAAAAAAAAAAAAGCACCCCTGTCACCCCCTGCTCTCGCGCTAAGGCGAACGCAAGCGGCGGTCTGTCGTCAAACGTAAACAGCAATTGCACAATGCATGTGAGGTATCGCCGCGAAGGTCAGATCGAGGGCAGTAATTTTTGCAGTAGACCTCCTCTGTAAATCTAAAGTGGTAACCTGTAAAGGCTTTTAAAGGCTTTTAAAAATGTATTTATTTTGTTGCCACTGCACGTTTGTGCGCAATTTTAAAGCATGTCATGTTTGGTATCCATGTACTCGGCCTAAGATCATCTTTTTTATTTCATCAAACATTTGGGCAATATAGTGTGTTTTAGTGCATTAAAATTTAAAAAAGTGTGTTTTTTCCCCAAAAAATGCATTTGAAAAATAGCTGCGCAAATACTGTGTGAAAAAAAAAAATGAAACACCCACCATTTTAATCTGTAGGGCATTTGCTTTAAAAAAATATATAATGTTTGGGGGTTCAAAGTAATTTTTTTGCAAAAAAAAAATAACTTTTTCATGTAAACAATGAGTGTCAGAAAGGGCTTTGTCTTCAAGTGGTTAGAAGAGTTGGTGATGTGTGACATAAGCTTCTAAATGTTGTGCATAAAATGCCAGGACAGTTCAACCCCCCCCCAAATGACCCCATTTTGGAAAGTAGACACCCCAAGCTATTTGCTGAGAGGCATGTCGAGTCCATGGAATATTTTATATTGCGACACAAGTTGCGGGAAAGAGACAAATTATTATTTTTTTTTTTGCACAAAGTTGTCACTAGATGATATATTGCTCAAACATGCCATGGGAATATGTGAAATTACACCCCAAAATACATTCTGCTGCTTCTCCTGAGTACGGGGATACCACATGTGTGAGACTTTTTGGGAGCCTAGCCGCGTACGGGACCCCGAAAACCAAGCACCGCCTTCAGGCTTTCTAAGGGCGTGAATTTTTGATTTCACTCTTCACTGCCTATCACAGTTTCGGAGGCCATGGAAAGCCCAGGTGGCACAAAACCCCCCCAAATGACCCCATTTTGGAAAGAAGACACCCAAAGCTATTTGCTGAGAGGTATAGTGAGTATTTTGCAGACCTCACTTTTTGTCACAAAGTTTTGAAAATTGAAAAAAGAAAAAAAAAAAAAGTTTTTTCTTGTCTTTCTTCATTTTCAAAAACAAATGAGAGCTGCAAAATACTCACCATGCCTCTCAGCAAATAGCTTGGGGTGTCTACTTTCCAAAATGGGGTCATTTGGGGGGGGGGTTTGTGCCACCTGGGCATTCCATGGCCTCCGAAACTGTGATAGGCAGTGAAGAGTGAAATCAAAAATTTTCACCCTTAGAAATCCTGAAGGCGGTGCTTGGTTTTCGGGGCCCCGTACGCGGCTAGGCTCCCAAAAAGTCCCACACATGTGGTATTCCCATACTCAGGAGAAGCAGCTAAATGTATTTTGGGGTGCAATTCCACATATGCCCATGGCCTGTGTGAGCAATATATCATTTAGTGACAACTTTGTGCAAAAAAAAAAAAAAAGTGTCACTTTCCCGCAACTTGTGTCAAAATATAAAATATTCCATGGACTCAATATGCCTCTCAGCAAATAGCTTGGGGTGTCTACTTTCCAAAATGGGGTCATTTGGGGGGGGGTTTGTGCCACCTGGGCATTCCATGGCCTCCGAAACTGTGATAGGCAGTGAAGAGTGAAATCAAAAATTTACACCCTTAGAAATCCTGAAGGCTGTGCTTGGTTTTCGGGGCCCCGTACGCGGCTAAGCTCCCAAAAAGTCCCACACATGTGGTATCCCCATACTCAGGAGAAGCAGCTAAATGTATTTTGGGGTGCAATTCCACATATGCCCATGGCCTGTGTGAGCAATATATCATTTAGTGACAACTTTGTGCAAACAAAAAAAAAAGTGTCACTTTCCCGCAACTTGTGTCAAAATATAAAATATTCCATGGACTCAATATGCCTCTCAGCAAATAGCTTGGGGTGTCTACTTTCCAAAATGGGGTCATTTGGGGGGGTTTGTGCCACCTGGGCATTCCATGGCCTCCGAAACTGTGATAGGCAGTGAAGAGTGAAATCAAAAATTTACACCCTTAGAAATCCTGAAGGCTGTGCTTGGTTTTCGGGGCCCCGTACGCGGCTAAGCTCCCAAAAAGTCCCACACATGTGGTATCCCCATACTCAGGAGAAGCAGCTGAATGTATTTTGGGGTGCAATTCCACATAGGCCCATGGCCTGTGTGAGCAATATATCATTTAGTGACAACTTTTTGTAAATATTTTTTTTTTTTTGTCATTATTCAATCACTTGGGACAAAAAAAATAAATATTCAATGGGTTCAACACGCCTCTCAGCAATTTCCTTTGGGTGTCTACTTTCCAAAATGGGGTCATTTGGGGGGATTTTGTACTGCCCTGCCATTTTAGCACCTCAAGAAATGACATAGGCAGTCATAAACTAAAAGCTGTGTAAATTACAGAAAATGTACCCTAGTTTGTAGACGCTATAACTTTTGCGCAAACCAATAAATATATGCTTATTGACATTTTTTTTACCAAAGACATGTGGCCGAATACATTTTGGCCTAAATGTATGACTAAAATTTAGTTTATTGGATTTTTTTTATAACAAAAAGTAGAAAATATCATTTTTTTTTTAAATTTTCGGTCTTTTTCCGTTTATAGCGCAAAAAATAAAAACTGCAGAGGTGATCAAATACCATCAAAAGAAAGCTCTATTTGTGGGAAGAAAAGGACGCAAATTTCGTTTGGGTACAGCATTGCATGACCGCGCAATTAGCAGTTAAAGCGACGCAGTGCCAAATTGGAAAAAGACCTCTGGTCCTTAGGCAGCATAATGGTCCGGGGATCAAGTGGTTAAAAAAAAAAAAAATTCTTCATCAGTTTAGGCCGATATATATTCTTCTACATGAAAGGAATTGATTAGGGGTGGATGGCGCTACCTTATCAGGGTACCTTGATTTATAATTTAATGAACCTCAAAAGGAACCAGAAACTATATAATAATAAATACACACCTTTATCCCTCATTAGGTAGTGGATCTAAATGTCCACCGTTACCTGAGTGGACTGTAATAGCAATTCAGTCTCATACCTACATGCAGGTGTACACCATGTGATTAATCAACACAAATTAAATAGGTGACAATTGATAAAAAAATAAGTGACAATTGATAAAAAAATCAATAGTGACAACCAGACAAAATAAAGTTAAATAAAACACCACAGTACAAACTTATATTAATCCCCAAATGTGTCCAAATGTGCTTATAAGCAAAAAGGTGAATTTGAATAGTCCCAACATTAGACATATAGTGCAGGGTTGCACATTAAATAATATAAAACTGATGGAAAAATAATGAAAATTGATGAACAACTTAGTGGAAAAAATTTTTTTGATGAAAAGAATATATATATATATATAGTGTAAAAAGTATAATAAAGTCCAATAGCAGGAAATGAAAACGTCTGTAATCGGTGACTTTCGTGAAAACAGCTGATCAAATCCAGTGACTTGCGGTGCTCCCCCTCAAAGATCCCCACTCACCAGGGGGGGAGCACCGCAAGTCACTGGATTTGATCAGCTGTTTTCACGAAAGTCACCGATTACAGACGTTTTCATTTCCTGCTATTGGACTTTATTATACTTTTTACACTATATATATATATATATATTCTTTTCATCAAAACAATTTTTTCCACTAAGTTGTTCATCAATTTTCATTATTTTTCCATCAGTTTTATATTATTTAATGTGCAACCCTGCACTATATGTCTAATGTTGGGACTATTCAAATTCACCTTTTTGCTTATAAGCACATTTGGACACATTTGGGGATTAATATAAGTTTGTACTGTGGTGTTTTATTTAACTTTATTTTGTCTGGTTGTCACTATTGATTTTTTTATCAATTGTCACTTATTTTTTTATCAATTGTCACCTATTTAATTTGTGTTGATTAATCACATGGTGTACACCTGCATGTAGGTATGAGACTGACCTGCTATTACAGTCCACTCAGGTAACGGTGGACATTTAGATCCACTACCTAATGAGGGATAAAGGTGTGTATTTATTATTATATAGTTTCTGGTTCCTTTTGAGGTTCATTAAATTATAAATCAAGGTACCCTGATAAGGTAGCGCCATCCACCCCTAATCAATTCCTTTCATTATTTAACTCACCCCTTCGGGGGTAAGTGCAAGGGGAGGCTGCAAGCCTCTAGGTCCGTGAGCGCGGAAACCCTTCCCTTATATTTATATTCTTCTACATATTTTTGGTAAAAAAAATTGCAATAAGTGTATATTGATTGGTTTGCGCAAAAGTTATAGCGTCTACAAAATAGGGAATTTTTTTTTTTATTGTTATTTTTTTTACTAGAAATGGTGGCGATCAGTGATTTTTATCGGGTCTGCGACCATGCGGCCGGCAGATCGGACACTTTTAACACTTTTTTGGGACAATTGACATTTATACAGCAATCAGTGCTATAAAAATGATTACTGTGTAAATGTCATTGGTAGGGAAGGGATTAACACTAGGGGGCGATCAAGGGGTTAAGTGGGTTCCCTAGGTATGTGGGGGATAGGACTGACTAGAGGAGGAGCCAGATCGTTGTTCCTACTTAGTAGGAACAGACGATCTATATCTCTTTCCCTGTCAGAACAGGGATTTGTGTTTTTACACACACAAATCCCCACGCTGGCTCTCGCGCCCGCGATCGCGGGTGGCCGGTGGCGATCACGCCCGTCGGTCACGCACAGCGGATCCCCCTGCTGCGGCTCTTAAAGGAGCGTATATCAGCCTGAGCCGGTCAGCAAGAGGTTAAAGAGAGGTTGTAAGGATTACAAAACAGGAACAAAATGTAAAAATGTAAAAAATGTTACAAATAGTAACATTTAGAAAAAAATCAGTTAATTTATTATAACCAACACACAAATAAAATAATGCACCTTGATAATTTGAAAGCCAGGAAGAGTGAAGTGGATTTAGTATCCAGCACCTCACTATCAAAGGGCTGCAGTGCTCACCACTAGAGTTGGGTGAACAGTTCAAGCTGAGCAAATGTTTGGGCTGAACATCGCCTGTTTGTCCATCACAAGGGGAGAGGTGCCATAGGTGACATCATTGGGTGGCCCCGCCCCTTGCCTATTTAAGAACTGTCAAACGGCGGAGCTTTCGTCAAGGGCAGATCGTTTTTTTTATTTCTGGGTCCGGCAGTACGGAGGGCGTCGTGATTGAGGGGCATTGTTTTTTTTTTAATAAAGGAATTGTCAAAAACTGCCTCCTGTCTTTATTTATTTTTTACTCTTTTTTTTGGTGAATGAGTAGGGGTACAATGTATCCCATACTGATTCACATAGGGAGGGGGCTGGTATCTGGGTGCCCCCTTGTTAAAGCTGACTTCTAGATTCCGATAAGCCCCTGTGTGGAACCCCCACAACCACAGCCCAGGGCTGTCGGGAAGAGGCCCTTGTCCCCACTAACATGGCAACAAGGTGCTTTGGGGGGGCAGAGACCCCCCCAAAGCACCCCCCATGCTGAGGGCATGTGGCCTGGTATTGAACCATAGCCCTCAACATGGGGGGTGCTTTGGGGCAGAGGGGTTCCTTCTTTGGGAAGGGAAAGCTTGCTCGCCCCCCCTTTCCTGACCTGAAAGGCTGCATGCTCAGATAAGGGTCTGGTATGGATTTTGGGGGGGACCCCACACCATTTTTTTATTTTATTTTTTGACGTGGAGTTTTTCTTAAAATCCATACCAGACCCGAAGAGTCTGGTATGGATTGAGGGGAGACTCCCACACGTTTTTTAACATTTTTGTATTGCTGGCAATGGTATTGTATTGCTGGCAATTTAAATGGCATTTTTTTTTCTTTATAAACGTCAGTTTTGCTGCAGCAGGTGTGCAGTTTTGTGACAGTTTTGAAAAAAAAAAAACAATATTTTTTACTTTTTGCTATAATATATATCCCATTTAAAAAAAAAAACAAAAAAAAACAAACAAATTTCTTCATCAGTTTAGGCCGATATGTATTCTTCTACATATTTTTGGTAAAAAAATTGCAAAAAGTGTATATTGATTGGTTTGCACAAAAGTTATAGCGTCTACAAAATAGGGAATAGATTTAAGGCATTTGTATTTTTTATTTTTTTTTCGTGGCGTGGGGTTTTTCTTAAAATCCATACCAGACCCGAAGAGTCTGGTATGGATTGGGGGGGAGACCCCCACACGTTTTTTTAACATTTTTGTATTGCTAGCAATGGTATTGTATTGCTGGCAATTTAAATGGCATTTTTTGTTCTTTATAAATGTCAGTTTTGCTGCAGCAGGTTCTATACACGGTACAGATGCGCCACTTTACAGGCAGCCTGAGGGGACCCCCCCCCAGGTACTTTAAAAGGATTTTTTATTTTTATTGTTTCACTTTAAGCATCATTAAAACTCACTGCACCTTTAAAAACAATCTTTTATTTTTTTGCATTTGTACATGTTCCACAGGGTAGTACCCTGACCTCCATACCCTTTTTATGGGCAATAACTTGCATATAACCCTTCAAAACGGGAACTTTTGATTTTTCCAGTTCAGGTCCCATTGACTTCAATGGGGTTCAAAGTTTGGGTCCGAACTTTTGCAATGTTGGAGAGTCCTGGCGCGAACCAAACTGAGGGGTGTTTGGCCCAACTCTACTCACCACTCTATTACCTTGCTACTAGGGATGAGCCGAACACATCAGGGTTTAGTTTAAAGCAGGATCATAGAACATGACTTCAGTTCTTGTGCCAAATCCAAAATCCCCTTGAAATCACTGGGAGTGGAATGTTAAAACAAACTGTAACAGCCTTTTTCTAGGCTAATAGGCAAAGGATTGTCTAGCAAATGGCATGGGGGCTTAGCACTGCCAAGAAGAACATATGCCAAAGCAAAAACAAGCAATGAACGACTAGCGCCAAATCAAATATTCCCACCAACTCACGAATATGTCTGATCCCATCGCTGACTCTCCACATGTGACATTTCCTGGGGGCCACGCTGTATAAAAGAGGTGGGGCCTCCTAGGTGACATCAATGACCAAATATGGTCATGACCATATTGTTTCTAAAGTATGTTTATTCTGTTCTGGGAAGTGGTTGCCACCATCCCTACTTCTGTACTCGAAATGGGAAAAAGACCCTTTTATGGGATTTTGAAGGCAACTAAAAAAGAAAAATGCATAGCCATTTATATATAAACCCACTTTTTATTACAAAACGCTAAAAAGACATAGCCTTGTTAAAAACACAAATGGCCATATTTAGGCCAAGATCCATTGTACATATCAATATGCAGTTGATACTTTAGCAATGTTACATATCTCTTTGGAGGATTTGATGTTCAGCAGATAGTTTGCTTGGGCATCATACATCATATGGCCCCAGGATGAAGTCAGCTTGTGATGAAACACGTCGGAAGGAGGGACGTGCTGACGTCACCGCATTGCTACGATCCCAGAAGGACAGGTGGTCTATGCAAGCCGGCCGGCTTTTTACCAATGCTCTTTATTCTACTCCTTATTGTAAGTTCATTACCATTTTTCACATTAAAGGTGTAGTTGGTTTTACACTATGGCAAGCTTTTTCTTTTTGAGTTACTCTGGCTACCCTGGTATTTATGCCCTCTGACTACGGAGCTGATTCCTGGTCCATATAAGAGTAGAAGGACATCTGCTTGGCCTTACCCCATTTGGATTGAGTTCTGCCTGTGAGCTGACATCAGATTCCCCCTCAGGATAAACGCCCTGGCTGGGTATTAGCCGCAAGCTTTCTTAAGCTTGCCGCCTGGTAGGAGCATAATTTATGTGGTGGAGGTGCGCGTTTCTGTCGTGGTGCACAAGATATCTACCTCATTGTCACAAGGAATTTAAAGGGACCTATTCTCATTCACTTTTTTGCTTTGAAGGACCCATTATATGGACTAACAATTCATATTGTGTCTCACTAACCCATTTACATTTTATTTTTATTTAAGGTTAGCGCAGCTCTATTTTTGTTTTCATTTGTATTTTCTGTGTGTATCTCACGGCAGAGCTGCTGCTTTGTGCTGCACGTATTTAGTTCAATTCTATTTTATTGAAGAGAACAAAAAGGGAAATGCATTCCACATAGACAACATCAATAACAATAGTAAGTGATGACAATAAAGCAAATGTATATGAAGGTTACACAATGTAGTATTGTGTCAAGTTCGTTATGTGTGTCGATAAAGAAGAAAAAAACATTACTTAGAACAACATGTTGACACATAACATGAATAACTAAGGGGTCCTCTCACTGCAAGGGAGGGGATTACGTGTAAACATCATGTATTACTACAATCAAACTTATTCTAAAAACCTGTTATGTTGTAGAGAATTTGTCTGTGAGGGTCATATTTTGCATCTGGAATAAGTGTTTAATGGATTCTGAGGAGTACATTTATACAAAGAGGAGAAGGATTAGAGGGAAAGTAGGAGAAGCAGAAAGATTAGGAACAGGAGTCGCTCCAACATGGTCATGAGGTGGTGCTGCCTAGGTTGCCCTCTGCCCAGGAGATGAAGTCCGATGAGTAGCGGAACATGGACCATGAAGTCCAAGTAAGAGAGAACTGATCGTCTTTATTCGATTCCTCAGCAAACAGACGTTCAAGGTCTCTAATGTGGTCTACTTCAATAGCCCCCTTCCCCAGGGAAGGTACAGTCCTCGACTTCCAATAACGTGGAATCACTATTCTGGCCGCGTAATACATCTTTTTTAATGGACTTGAATGTGCCCGGGAGCATGGATAAGAAAACTATCTCAGGTGTAGGAGAGAGAGAGGCAGTGGCATCTCCAGCTTTCATATTTAGGGGGGGCACATGGGGGGACAGGGACAAAAGTAGGGGGGCAACTATAAAATGCATATATATATATAGATAGATAGATAGATAGATAGATAGATAGATAGATAGATAGATAGATAGATAGATAGATAGATAGATAGATATAGATATATAAATATATACTGGGGCCCTTTACTACGACCCCACAACGGCCCTTTCACATGTTCTGCAGTGAGCTCCCTTCCTACTGTATTGGGGTCCCCCAGGGTGGCAGAAAACAAGATATATATGTCACCAGCATACCAAGAAAATATAAGGATCCAAAGCAGTGGGAGAACTATCAGGGTTGCAAAGGTTGTCTTGCCTCCGGGCCCTGGTGTTCTGTCCCAGCCTCCTCTTGCTATCCTGCCCCTGCTATTGAGAGCGCTGGTCTGGCATCTCTTGGAATTTACAGGCTGGTTCTCCTGTCCTAAGGACGGGAGAAATCAGTCTGTTTTTTCAGTAACTGAGAGTCCTGGTGGAGTCCTTCCTTCAACTCGCTCTTCTCCCTGCCAATGAGGATGCAGGGGAAGGAGCAGATCGGGGCGGCCGTGGTTGTGTGAGCGCTCGCATTATGCAGTGTCAGCGAGCAGAGAGAGGGGGGAGGAATCACCCGCAGGAGCTGACTGGGGACGCTCTCCCTCTTAAACATTGATTTTTTGTAAA
This sequence comes from Aquarana catesbeiana, assembly GCF_042186555.1. Lineage (NCBI taxonomy): Eukaryota > Metazoa > Chordata > Amphibia > Anura > Ranidae > Aquarana > Aquarana catesbeiana. The sequence goes on along the minus strand of NC_133327.1, from coordinate 670,634,113 downwards.
AACAAAACAAAAAAAACAAAAAAAATTTGTTTTAATTGGGGGGGCACATGGTGGGGCACAGCATAATGTTGGGGACGCCATTGGAGAGAGGTCGCCAGCAGTTTGCAGTATGGTAGGAAGATCTGTGTGCTGCACGCAGTGGCGGAACTACTGCCATAGCGACCCACGCGGTCACTATGGGGCCTGCAGTCGCTATGGGGCCCTCAGCCAGGGCCCGTTGCCGAGTGGGGCCTGCTACTGAGTGGCTCGGGGCTCGGCATCGGCAAGCTCCTGTCCTGCACGTTAGACAGAACAGCGGCGCCATCCCCGTCCCAGCGGCATGACGTCACTCGGCAGGAGGCGCGATGGGAGGAGCGTCCCGAGCTACTGTACTGCAGCCTGCAACCAAGAGGAGCCAGGCAGCGCCGCCGAAGAGGAACCTCAATGCACTGTCCGTGACCCACTTTATTGCAGAGACAGAGTCCAGATTCACATTTTTTTCACAAGTAAGTAAACAAGCAAGCAAGCACAAGCTAAATTAAGCTGATGCATCATGCAGTGTGATGCCATACAGCCGGACCGCAATCTGAAGATTATGAACTGTCTGTGATGTCACTGTCTGATTTTTCTAATATGCAGCATGGCGGGGGGAGGGGGGGTAAATGTCCTGCACTGGGTCACAGTAACTGCAGTATTAACCACTTCAGTCCCGGAAGGATTTACCCCCTTCCTGACCAGAGCACTTTTTGCGATTCGGCACTGCGTCGCTTTAACTGACAATTGCGCGGTCGTTCGACGTGGATCCCAAACAAAATTGACATCCTTTTTTCCCCACAAATAGAGCTTTCTTTTAGTGGTATTTGATCACCTCTGCAGTTTTTATTTTTTGCGCTATAAACAAAAGAAGAGTGACAAGTTTGAAAAAAACACAATATTTTTTACTTTTTGCTATAATAAATATGCAATTTTTATTTTTTTTTAAACAAATTTTTTCTTCAATTTAGGCCGATATGTATTCTTCTATATATTTTTGGTAAAAAAAAATCGCAATAAGCGTATATTGATTGGTTTGCGCAAAAGTTATATTGTCTACAAAATAGGGGATAGATTTATAGCATTTTTATTATTTATTTTTTTTTTACTAGTAGTGGCGGCGATCTGCGATTTTTATCGTGACTGCGATATTGTGGCGGACATATCGGACACTTTTGACACATTTTTGGGACCATTCACATTTATACAGCGATTCGTGCTATAAAAATGCACTGATTACTGTATAAATGTCACTGGCAGGGAAGGGGTTAACACTAGGGGGCGATCGAGGGGTTAATTATGTTCCCTAGGGAGTGTTTCTAACTGTAGGGGGAGGGGACTCACAAGGGGAGGAGACTGATCGGTGTTGCTCTATACTGAGAACACACATCGGTCTCCTCTCCTCTGATAGGACGTGGATCCTTACACGCACATGTTTACACTCACAGATCCACGGTCCTGCCGTGTTACCGGGCAATCGCGGGTGCCCGGTGAACATCGTGGCCGCCGGGCATGCGCATCGGGTGCCCAGTGACACGGCGGGCACGCACGATTGCCGCCGGTGGCACTCCCTGGTGGGCCGGGAAGGCGAGGGCATCATATGACGCCCTCTCAGAACCAGAGCCGCGCCGCCTGGCTGTCATATGACAGCTGGCGGGCGGCAAGCAGTTAAAAAAGGTCTGGATTCCTTCCTAAATGTACATAATATAACTGGATACTGACATTTATAGGTAAAGTTAATCCAGGGAAAATCCGATCGCCTCTCTGGGATCAGGAAGGAATTTTGTCCTCTGCTGTAGCAAACTGGATCATGCTTTGCTGGGGTTTTTTGCCTTCTCTGGATCAACTGTGGGTGACGGATTGTGTATATGGGATTGTATTTGTTATTTTTTGGTTGAACAAGATGGACTTGTGTCTTTTTTAAACCCGACTAACTATGTAACTATGTATTTAGCGCTGTATTTTCCTCGTTGCATTTTCTCTATATATGAAGCTTCCTGTTGAATGAGCAAAAAGTCTGCCTGGAATCCCCAAACAGCCAAATTTCGCAAATCAAAGCTTGAATTCATCGTTACTTGCTTCCCCCTTATAACAGTCAGGTGTGTCTTGAAGAAACTCTGCCAACAGACCTGACTTTATAAAACAGAAGTATGGGAGAACCACAAAAAAAAAAGATACTTACCTAGATGAATGCAGCATTGGTCCGATCCTGCATCTGTCCCCTGTTGGCTCTAAGACTGAGAACTGAGCAATCAAAGGCCATCCGATCGCTCGGTTCTCAGTGTTTCATGAGCAGCAAGTTGATGACTGTCAATCACCGGCTCTCTGTTTTGCCCCTCCAGTGCTCACTGGAGCGCTGGGCTGTGGAGGGGGCGGGTCCCTGAGAGCCGGCTGCAGGTCCAGGCTTCTAGGTGGATCCCAACCATAAGATCAGTGGCGGCCTGTCCATACGGGGCGCAGGGGTGCCGCCCCCCCAATCCATGCACCCGGCCCCTAATCTACATGCAGGGCGCCATGGATTCCAACAGGGTTTTTTTTTTTAAGCACGTGATTAGAGCCTGAGGCTCTAACTGGCTGCAAAAAAAGGGTGGGGGTCGGGGTGCAGAGCACTGTGCCCCGAGCCCACCCAGTTGTGTGGCAATTGCGAATGAATATTCGCTATTGTCTTCCTGATTCTCCTCCCAGCCAATCAGGAGGTGCTTAGCCAGGGAGTCTTAGGACCGCCTTCCTGTCTGTCTCCCATGGGGGGTTAGACACCTTCCTATCTGTCTCCGTCTCGGTTTAGTTGGTTTGCTGCCCCCCCCTTCCAAAATATTGAGCATCAGCCACCACTGCATAAGATCGTTAACTCAATACAATTTTATCTTTTAGATTTAGCAGGAATTTTGCAAGTTATGTTACTTTTATGTCCACTAATAATGATTTTATTGTATTTTTAGTGAAAATATTGTTTTGATATTTTCTGGGAGGGGGTCCTGTTAGGTAGGTTGTATGGGGCCCCCGTGATTTCTAACAGCAGCCCTGCCTATATGACAGTAGAACAGAGACAGTTCCCAAACTGGTCACATATACAAACTTCAATGTCATGCCAGATTTCAAAATGTTGGCTAGTTTGGTGTAGTGACAACAGTTACTAAGGGTGAGGGACCTTTTCCTACCATGACACATCTGCCATCATGACATGAGGCTTGATTGCAAATACATCTCATAGAACTGTCACCCAGCATTTAAATGTATTGACAAGCAGTGAAGCCGTGACCCAGACATGTATCAACTAGAAACGGGTGAAATTGAGATTTTTTTCACTTTTGCTGAAATGTTTTCAAAAATTGGGAAATTTCAGTAAAATGTCACCAGAGTGGCATTGTGTCAGGAACCATGAATCAGACTGAGACAGAAGTGCAGTAAAAATCAAAATTTTTAACAAAATGGTGAAATGGTACAAACAGAGCAAACAACGTCAAAACATAGCCAGGGTTCGGTAACCAAAGCAGGTAGTCGGAACAAGCCAGCGAAACAGGAATCCAGAGATCAGCGTAGTAGAGGCAGCAAACAGGATCAGGAACCAGAATGGAAGTCAGCCAGGCAAAAGTCTTTAACAGGAAAACACAGCAGAGAGTATCCGGATATGTTGCCCAAGGCGAAGGCACAGGAGATCTGATCCAGGCAGTTTAAATAGCCAGCAGGGCTAGCCGAGGAGCAGGAAATGAAGACCAGGTGAGTCACTGTGGAATGAAGAGTACTGGCAACTAACCAACGGGAAGCTGAGCACAGTGCTCTGAGAAGGAAGGGCTGAGCCCCGCCCTGACACAATGGGGTCAGGTGGGAAGGTGAGGTTTTGGTGATTTAGGTCTGATTCACACTTAAGCAGTTTGCATATTACAGGTGCATTTTACGTTTTTTAAATACACATCTTTAACCACTTGCCGACCAGCCGCCGCAGTTGTACTGCGGCAGAATGGCAAGGCTGGGCGGAACGACATGGCCACTAGGGGGCGTGCGCGCCGCCCCCCTAAGCCGATGCACGTCCCCGGCAGTCATGATCATCGCCGGGCTCCCGCGAACGCCGCTGACACACGGAGAACCGGGATCTCTGTGTGTAAACACACAGTTTCCGGTTCTCTGACGGGAGAACAGACAGATCGTCTGTTCATACAGAGTATGAACAGCGATCTGTCATCTCCCCTGCACAGTCCCCTCCCCTCTTCAGTTAGAACACACACTAGGGAACCCGTTAACCCCTTGATTGCCCCCTAGTGTTAACCCCTTTCCTGCCAGTGTCAGTTACACAGTAATCAGTGCATTTTTATAGCATTGATCGCTGTATTAATGCCAATAGTCCCAAAAATATGTCAAAATTGTCCGATGTGTCCGCCATAATGTCGCAGTCCCGATAAAAATCGCAGATCGCCGCCATTACTAGTAAAAAAATAATAATAATAAAAATGCCAAAAAACTAACCCCTATATTGTAGACACTATAACTTTTGCACAAACAAATCAATATACGCTTATTGCAATTTTTTTACAAAAAATATGTAGAAGAATACATATCAGCCTAAACTGAGGAAAAAAATTGTTTTTTTTGGGGGGATATTTAATAAAGCAAAAAGTAAAAAATAATGCGTTTTTTTTCAAAATTGTTGCTCTTTTATGTTTATAGCATAAAAAATAAAAACCGCAGAGGTGATCAAATACCACCAAAAGAAAGCCCTACTTGTGGGGAAAAAAAGGACGTCAATTTTATTTGGTTGCAGCGTCGCACGACCGCGCAATTGTCAGTTAAAACGACGCAGCGCCGAATCGCAAAAAGTGCTCTGGTCAGGAAGCGGGTAAAATCTTCCAGGGCTGAAGCGGTTAACAACATTGAAAACATTTATGTGTTTTCAATGTTGTTAAATATTTTTGTCTGTAACTTTTCGTAGGGAAAAAAAATAGCAAATAAAGAAAAATTAATATAGAGTATACAATTGCGACATGCGTCATATTGTAATGGAATGTTATTAAAAATGATCTTATCTTAAAAAAAAAAAATAACCCAAAATATCCTAAATACACTTAAAAGAAAACACCAAAAAAATGGGGCTCTCTATCAGCTTAAGAGGTAAAAATAACATAAATAACTTTCCTTATACTTGGTAGAAACCTTGTAAACAGATCATAAATCAGATAAGAAGCATGGAGGAGCTCAGCTATGAGGAACGATTAGCTCAACTGAATTCATTCTCACTTGAGAAAAGGAGATTAACCGTTTGCGGACCGCCCTACACACATATACTGCGGCAGGGCGGCCGCTCTGTGCCGGATTATGTACCTAGTGCGTGATCTGACACTTCCTGGTCTGGGGCGCCACCGGCGGCCTGCTTCCGCTTTCATTGGAAACAGTGGGAGCCAATCAGCAGGTCTGGTGGAATTTCCGCCAGGACCCGCCAATCGTTCCGGGGACAGGCAGAATGGCAGTCTGCCTATGTAAACAAGGCACACCGCCGCCTTGTGAGAGGGGAATGTACTGATCCTGTGTTTCTGCTAAGCAGGAACACAGGATCTTTACCTGCGCCCAGTCAGAGCACCTCCCCCACAGTTAGTAAGCACTCCCAGAGAACACATTTAACCCTTTTATCGCCCCCTGATGTTTAACCCCTTCCCAGCCTGTGCCATTAGTACAGTGACAGTGCATATTTTTGGCACAGATCACTGTATTAGTGTCACTGCTCCTCAAAAAAATGTCAAAAGTGTCAGTTAAGTCCGATTTGTCCGCCGCAATATCGCAGTCGCTGATAGCTGCCATTACTAGTAAAAATAAATAAATAACAGCGATTTCTGTGTTGTCCCAATGAGTCCATCCCCCACACAGTTAGAACACACCCAGGGAACACAGTTAACCCTTTGGTCGCCCCCTAGTGTTTAACGCCTTCTCTGCCAGTGTCATTTATACAGTGATCAGTACATTTTTTTTTAGCACTGATCACTGCATTGGTGTCACTGGTCCCCAAAAAGTGTCACTTGGGGTCAGATTTGTCCGCCGCAATGTCGTAGTCCCGCTAAAAATCGCAAACTGCTGCCATTTTCGGGCTTCGTTTAGTTTAGTTAATCGATTTCAAATAGTTTTCAAATTGGAAAAGTTTTCGAATAGTTTCTAATTTGAAAAGTTTTCGAATTCGAATAGTTTTCCAATTTCCAAAAAGAATAAAATAGAGTAGAAATATTTTTTTTTCTATCCAATTCCTTTATTTTCTATTCTATTTATTTCTTCTTTGGAAATTGGAGAACTATTCGAATTCGAAAAGTTTTAGATGAGTTTTCTAATCGTTTTCGAATTCGAATAGTTTTCCTATTTACAAAAAGAATAAAATAGAGTAGAAAATAAAGGAATAGAAATATTTTTTTTTCTATTCTATTCCTTTATTTTCTATTCTATTTATTTCTCTTTGGAAATTGGAAAACTATTCGAATTCAAAAAGTTTTCGAATAGTTTTTTAGTTTCAAAAGTTTTCGAATTCCAATAGTTTTCCAATTCCAATAGTTTTCCAATTTCCAAAAAGAATAAAATAGAATAGAAAATAAAGGAATAAAAATATATATTTTTTTCTATTCCATTCCTTTATTTTCTATTCTATTTATTTCTCTTTGGAAATTGGAAATGAGTCCATCCCACACACAGTTAGAACACACTCAGGGAACACAGTTAACCCCTTGATCGCCCCCTAGTGTTAACCCCCTTCCCTGCCAGTGTCATTTATACATTGATCTTTTTTTTTTAGCACTGATCACTGTATTGGTGTCACTGGTCCCCAAAAACTGTCACTTAGGGTCAGATTTGTCCGCCGCAATGTCGCAGTCCCGCTAAAAATCGCAAACTGCTGCCATTACCAGTAAAAACAATTTTAAAAAGTCCATAAATCTCTCCCATAGTTTGTAGACGCTATAACTTTTTGCGGAAAACAATCAATATACGCCTATTGAGAATTTTTTTTTTTTTTTTACCAAAAATATGTAGCAGAATACATATTGGCCTAAATTTACGCAGAAATTAGATTTTTTGACTTTTTTTTATTGGATGTGTTTTATAGCAGAAAGTAAAAAATATATATTTTTTTTTTTTTCAAAACTGTTGCTCTTTTTTTTTTTATAGCGAAAAAAAAAATAAAAACCACAGAGGTGATCAAGTACCACCAAAAGAAAGCTTTTTTTGTGGGGAAAAAAGGGACAAGCATTTTATGAGCACGGCCGCTCAATGGTCAGTCAAAGTAACGTAGTTCTGTATCGTAAAAAAATGGCCTGGTCATAAAGGGGGGTAAATCTTCCAGAGCTGAAGTGGTTAAGGTGGGGGATATGATTAACATGTACAGTATAAATACATGAGTGGTCCATATTAGTGAACTTGGTGGTCAATTATTCACTTTAAGGTCATCACAGTAGGACAACTAGATGTCAGCAGGATTTTAATCCAGGAAAGTCAGAAAACTGACTATTGTAGGCAACTATTAATTAAATTAGATTAATTGTTTTTGTTCCCTGGATCCAAGTTTTTATAAACGGTCCTCATGTGCCCATTATCCTATAGTCCTCACCTTATACAACAATGTATGCAGTTGTGAGGTGTGTCGCCGAGTTCACAATTGGGTGTACTGGTTACATCTTGTGGTCATATTATTCATACTGCTGATTAATGTACTTAGCTGTGAAGCAATTACGTAGTAAATGAGTTTATAACAGTTTTCTGTTGCTATGTTGATTATTTGGATTTGCATTTTGGTCCAAATCAATGACTCAGCTACATAGTACAATAAGAAATCCACTCGTGTCAGATTTGTTGTATGACAACCCAAAAATGAGCTTTACTTTTATTCTTCATTATCAATCATTCTAATAGGGGAAAAATTAGGACCCGAACTCAAAAGTAAAGATTTGCTATTTAAAGTGTTACTAAACCCACAGCGGTAAAATCAGTCTGTATTAGACATGTGCAGAATGAAAAAATGAGTTTAGTTTCGATTCGTTATTTACATAAATTTGCTTAGTTAAATTTGTTTCATTCATTTAATTCGTTTTCGGGATTCATTGAGTTTATTGGTTTTCTAATCGATTTCTAATAGTTTTCGAATTGGAAAAGTTTTCAAATAGTTTTCGAATAGTTTTCTAATTTCCAAAAAGAATAAAATAGAATAGAAAATAAAGAAATAGAAATAGATATTTTTTTCTATTCTATTCCTTTATTTTCTATTCTATTTATTTCTCTTTGGAAATTGGAAAACTATTCGAATTCGAAAAGTTTTCGAATAGTTTTCAAATTTGAAAAGTTTTTGAACTCAAATAGTTTTCCAATTTCCAAAAAGAATAAAATGTGATAGAAAATAAAGGAATATAAATATGTATTTTTTCTATTCTATTCCTTTATTTTCTATTCTGTTTATTTCTCTTTGGAAATTGGAAAGATATTCGATTTCAAAAAGTTTTCGAATAGTTTTCAAATTTGAAAAGTTTTTGAATTCGAATAGTTTTTGAATTTGAATAGTTTTTGAATTCGTATAGTTTTCCAATTTCCAAAAAGAATAAAATAGAATAGATAATAAAGGAATAGAAATATATATTTTTTTCTATTCTATTCCTTTATTTTCTATTCTATTTATTTCTCTTTGGAATTTGGAAAACTATTTGAATTAGAAAAGTTTTCGATTAGTTTTCGAATCATTTTTGAATTTGAAAAGTTTTCGAATTCGAATAGTTTTCCAATTTCCAAAAAGAATAAAATAGAATAGAAAATAAAGAAATAGAAATAGATATTTTTTTCTATTCTATTCCTTTATTTTCTATTCTATTTATTTCTCTTTGGAAATTGGAAAACTATTCGAATTCGAAAAGTTTTCGAATAGTTTTCAAATTTGAAAAGTTTTCGAACTCAAATAGTTTTCCAATTTCCAAAAAGAATAAAATGTAATAGAAAATAATGGAATATAAATATGTATTTTTTTCTATTCTATTCCTTTATTTTCTATTCTGTTTATTTCTCTTTGGAAATTGGAAAGATATTCGATTTCAAAAAGTTTTCGAATAGTTTTCAAATTTGAAAAGTTTTTGAATTCGAATAGTTTTTGAATTTGAATAGTTTTCGAATTCGAATAGTTTTCCAATTTCCAAAAAGAATAAAATAGAATAGATAATAAAGGAATAGAAATATATTTTTTTTTCTATTCTATTCCTTTATTTTCTATTCTATTTATTTCTCTTTGGAATTTGGAAAACTATTTGAATTAGAAAAGTTTTCGATTAGTTTTCGAATCATTTTTGAATTTGAAAAGTTTTCGAATTCGAATAGTTTTCCAATTTCCAAATTTCTCTGAATCATTAGACTTTTTTGGATGCACTTTATTATTGGACTATTTTCACTGATTATTTTGAATGTTATTATGATGTGACACACTTTATTGGATTATTTCTATTGAACATTATTGGATTATTTTCATTGAACTTATTTATATGAATGTTTTTGATAAGATACACTTTGGGAAGTATTTCCGGTATCTTCGCCCATTAGCACCTTATTTCTGGTTATCCTTAAGTAATTAGTGCTGCTTCACTACACATATACAGTCCTCTGCATTGTGTAAAAAGGTTGTTTGATCCTGTCTTCTCTGATCCTCCCCTTCTTCCACTGACTCCAGAACAGGTCGGTCCAGATAAGACAGAGCCTTTTGGAGTCAGGCTGCACATGCTCAGTTTGGTGTGTATTGCTAGAGAGTTTTTTTTTTTTTCTTTCTTGGGAGAGTGCATGTGATCAGCACAGGGCCAATCAGCACTGTCCAGACAGAGGACCAGGGGTCCTGCATCCTGATAGGACAGCTCAGTGCAGTATGAAAACTCCTCCTACAAGCTTTACCAGGCACTGACAGAAATCACAAGACTGCATAGGCGTGCGCAGGGGGTGTGCCGGGTGTGCTTGAGCAAGGGCTGGGGCAAGGATTTTTTGACACCCTAGGGCAGTGATGGCGAACCTTGGCACCCCAGATGTTTTGGAACTACGTTTCCCATGATGCTCAACTACACTGCAGAGCGCACGAGCATCATGGGAAATGTAGTTCCAAAACACCTGGGGGTGCCAAGGTTCGCCATCACTGCCCTAGGCAAAACCTCATTTTGCAGACTGCCCCTTGGCTCCACCCCTGACTCCACCCCCTTTCCTGGAGAAAATGCCTCTCCCAGGGCCTCCACACCTAAATGTGAGCTCCCGCCCTACTCAGCCTCACAGGTGCTGGCTCTGCATGGTAGGATAAGTGAGGAAAAGATGATCCTGGACGGCCGCACTCAGTGAAAAATCAAACATCTTTATTAGCAAAAATATAAAAATCGAACGTGGGTTACATCAGAGGTGGAAAATGCAGGAATGACAGCTAACGCGTTTCACATCTACTGATGCTTACTCATAGCTGGTTAATAGGTGGTCAACAAGATGCATATAAAGTGAGAGTGATTTGAGATACATCCAACACCTGTCCTGTAAAATTGGAACACTACACCCTTCATAATGTTAACCATCACGGTCCCAGAAACCATGATGTAATAAACATAGACAGTTCAAAAAGATTCTCTATAGACGAGTACCCATCATAGAGACTAGCCAGATTATAAAAAAATCCAAGAGAAATAAAATTAAAAACTGTTCTCTACAGACATAAGAGAAACTGGGACGACCGCAATAGTTAACAGTTCGCAAATATAAACCATTCTGAAATACAAAAGAATGCAGAACCATTAAGAGAATAATGTCAAAAACAAGTTATAACCAATAATAGGACAAATGAAAATAGAAGTAAATATATATCTAAAAATGACAAACACACCAGTATTCCCATGTATTATGAATGAGCGTACATAGGAAAAGTTCTGTAGAAACACTATATATATATATATATAGTAAAAAACATATATATATATATATATATATATATATATATATATATATGTACATATAAACATAGATGCATATATATATATGTACATATAAACATAGATGCATATATATATATATATATATATATATATATATATATAAATAAATATATATATATATACACATATATATATATATATATATATATATATATATATATATATATATATATATACATACATATATATATATATATATATATATATATATATATATATATATATATATATATATATATACATATATATATATATGTATATATATATATATATATATATGCATCTATGTTTATATGTACATATATATATATATATATATATATATATATATGCATCTATGTTTATATGTACATATATATATATATATATATATATATACATACATATATATATATATGTACTTTGTATTTTGCATCCGTGTAGAAAAAAAGCGGTATACATACACACGAGGATGCGCTGGAAGTTTGTAGTTGTGTACAATATACTTACGTATAATAAAGAATAGACAAACCTAAGAGTGCATAAAAGCGTGAATGTGTATTGAAATAGCCTGGCCTACAGTTCTGTTGTTGAATTATAAGCGCACAATAGTGCAATGGATACAGATAGCATTTGGATACATAGTCAAAAATAAACAAAATAAAAACATAACCAAAATCGAAGACGAAAGAAAAAAGAAGAAACCTATCCTGAGAATGTATGTTGTGAGACATGAAGTCTCACTCCAAGCACTGCAAACGGATCGATGGCTTAAACGGACAGTCATTAGACAAGTTCTATGTTGCAATGAGACATAGGGGTTGATTTACTAAAGGCGAATAGACTGTACACCTTGGAAAGTGCAATTGCACTCTGCAAGTGCAGCTGCTCCAGAGCTTGGTAAATGAGGTTAAGCGTCACTTTACAAAGAATACCCAATCACATGCAGGGAAAATAAAAAAAACAGCAGTTTTCCTTGCACATGATTGATTGATGGAAGTCAGCAGAGCTTCTGTTCATTTACTAAGCTCTGGAACAGTGTAGTGTTCCAATTTTACAGGACAGGTGTTGGATGTATCTCAAATCACTCTCCTTTTATACGGCCGTCCAGGATCATCTTTTTCTCACTTATCCACCCCCCCTTTGCCCTGCCCATGTATACCCCACCTTTTTAATGAAGTGCCCATCAAATGCAGCCTCACCAACATCCCTATGGATCGAACCGGCCCTGGCCTTGAACACCCCCTAATCACCCTGTGCGGAGCAGATTCCCCCTGCTGATATTTCACCAAAGCCCCCCCCCCAACTGGACTCCTAAAAATAAATTGTAAGGAACAATAAAAAAAATATAATTGATGAGATTTAATAAAAGTAAAAAACTTACTGATACCGTCCACTGCCCTAATGACACCAACCTCTGCCCTAATGACACCAACCTCTGCCCTAATGACACCGTCCATGTTTTAATACATTGGGGTGCACACCCTAATGTAATAGGCTGCGCACACCTATGCAAGACTGCTGTATACTGCTGATGAGAAAAGGCATTTAGCAGTTTATAGTTACTAAAATAATTGCATTCCCATGTTCTGTGTACTGTGGGGGACCAGATATAGTGAATGCAGTGTCCGGGGTTTAGTAACACTATTAAATATAAAACGTAATTTTTTGTTTAGAATTCCTGCAAAAATGTAGCAGTGCAATTCTTGTGATTGGACACTTCCTGCGCTTTAAGCCTAATAGCTGTATATCTGCAGTGTGATATCACCCAAGGCACTGTGTTGCTTCTGACTGCTAGTTTCACAAGATTCGGAGAGAGATTTTATAGCGTTTCTGCACTTTTTGCGATTTTTGTTATTGCATGCGACTTTTTTTTTTATCTCATGCGATTTTTTTGCAATTTTTTCTAAATTTGTGATTTTTTTTTCATCTTGATGCACTTTTAGACTATTTTTGGATTTATTCACCTTCATTTGGATTTGTTTATTTATTTATTTGATGTCATATTTCATGAATTTTCACTGTTATTTATCCCATTTCACTTCTTATGAATTTAATGGACGTTTAGTCATTTCATTTATGTGATTTTGCTCTTTACGCATATGCCCTTTACATGAAGAATCGGATTATATTTATTTCATCATTTATGCACTTTGAGTTAGCGCCACATATCTCTATTTACCTTACAGAATGCATGAAGGTAGAAAACCCTGAGCCTTTACAGGCACTTTAAATAAAACTTGAGCCTGTGCCTGTATACGTGGGACACCTATCTCACTACATATGCTTTATTTACTATGCCACAAGCGAGATTCTAACAGACATATACAAATCTCAGCAGAATGATTAAAAAGAAAAAACTTTTTCATGACACATGCTTTTCTGCACACAGCCTACCTTTATGAGGAAGTACATTAACATCGTCGGTGACTTCATAGCAACTGGCAACTGTTGAGACAATAAACAATTTGGTTAGGTGTATCTAAGGTACAATATAGCTTAACCGCTTCAGCCCCGGAAGATTTTACCCCCTTCCTGACCGGAGCACTTTTTGCGATTCGGCACTGCGTCGCTTTAACTGACAATTGCGCGGTCGTGCGACGTTGCACCCAAACAAAATTGACGTCCTTTTTTTCCCACAGATAGAGCTTTCTTTTGGTGGTATTTGATCACCTCTGCGGTTTTTATTTTTTGCGCCATAAACAAAAAAAGAGCGACAATTTTGAAAAAAAAAAAGCAATATTTTAAAATTTTTTCTATAATAAATATCCCCCAAAAATATATAAAAAAAACTAATTTTTTTCTGAGTTTAGGCCGATATGTATTCTTCTACATATTTTTGGTAAAAAAAATTTGCAATAAGCGTATATTGATTGGTTTGCGCAAAAGTTATAGCGTCTACAAAATAGGGGATAGTTTTATGGCATTTTTATTATTCCTTTTTTTGTTTTTACTAGTAATGGCAGCGATCTGCAATTTTTATCGTGACTGTGACATTATGGCGGACACATCGGACACTTTTGACACTATTTTGGGACCACTGTCATTTATACAGTGATCAGTGCTATAAAAATGCACTGATTCGTGTGTAAATGACACTGGCAGGGAAGGGGTTAAACAGTAGGGGGCGATCAAGGGGTTAAGTGTGTCCTAGGGAGTGATTCTAACTGTGGGGGGGATGGGCTTCCACTGACATGACAGCAATCACTGCTCCGTGAAGCGATCGCGGGATACCGCGGGCACGTGCACGCCCGCTAGCCCCGCTAATTACCCATTTGCCCAGCGCTGCCATTGTGCCGACGTATATCAGCGTTCAGAGGTCGGCAAGTGGTTAAAGAGTGCAGGGGCCGGGAGTATATCATATACATCCAAGTATGGGCGTCCGCAGAACTTTTTTTTGGGGGGGGCGTAATTTTAAGAAAACCCATGCCCCGCCCCTTTTCAACAATGTTATGAAGGGTAAGGGGATTAGTCATTATCACATAAAGCGCAGACATGTGCCCATTATATGCAGCCTTACTGTGCCCATCAATTGCAGCCTCATTGTGCCCATCAAATGTGGCCTGTACAGTATGGAGGGTGTACAGTATGTGTATATAGAGGGGGTGGATGGTATTAGTATATACAGGAAGGAAGGTGGGTGTATATAGCTGTATACAGGACAGATGATGTATATTTACAGTCAGTGATGGAGGAAGGTCTCTATATACAGGAAGGGAGGTGGGTATAAACTGCTACCTGTATATAGAGACCTTCCTCCATCATTACTGACTGCAGATATACATCATCTGTCCTGTATACAGCTATATATACAGGACAGATGATGTATATCTGCAGTCAGTGATGATGGAGGAATACAGGAAGGACAGATGATATGATCTTTCCCAAATCTGGCACCCCCCTTCACTGATCATACCTGTATTCACTCAGCTGCCCCCCCTCATCTGTATATATGTCAGCCCCCCACGAACAGCTCTGCCTCTCCTGTACACAAACAACCTCCTCCCTTCACTTGCACTCACAGCCCCCACTTGTAAGGTGGTCTTCCTTCTCCCAAGTCCTATTTCCACGTGTCCCTGTGAAAATATAACAGGCAGCAAAGCAAACACGAGGGGCGTACATACAGGAAGCAGCCAGAGGTGGCAGTAAAGAGCTCTGTAAGCTCGATGACACAGATCTGCAGGAGCTGTGAAGCCGACTCGCACAAACACAGAGAGCCATTGCCGATTCCAGGGGGGGTCACTCGCCCCCCCTTGCCCCTACCTGCAGACACCCATGCATCCAAGGCTACAGAGTGCAGGGGCCAGGAGTATATCCATAGCTCCCAACTGTCCCTGATTTGGAGGGACTGTCCCTGATTTGGAGCAATGTCCCTCTGTCCCTCATTCCTCCTCATTTGTCCCTCATTTTGGTCTGTTCTATATAGATGTATATTAAACGCACTTTTAATCTATCAAAAAGTGTTGTCCAGCGCTGAACCTTTCATCTGATTTCTAAATTGCTGCATTTTGTAAATTCCAAAAGCCAATATAAAGGAATAGTAGTGGTAAAAAAAGCACTTGTGGGTTTAACCAATCTTTTCTTTTTTGGACAATTCTCCTTTAAGGGGGCGTGGCAAGGGGTGTGTTCTATGCTTGCCTACTTTTGCTGATAGGTGTCCCTAATTCCCATCTCAAAAAGTTAGGAGGTATGTATATCATATACATCCAAGGCTACAGAGTGCAGGGGCCAGGAGTATATCATATGCATCCAAGGCTACAGAGTGCAATGATCAGGAGTATGGGCTATACTACATAGTGTATATAGTACAGGGCTTAGACGTGCATAATGCACAGAGCACAGGACTCATAAATAATGCACTGAACACACAGCAGATCAGTGGCGCCCCATCCATATGGGGTGCAGGGGCGCCGCCACGCTAACTCATGCGCCCGTCCCCTAATCTATATGAAGGGCACCGGACGCATAGATTTCAATAGGGTTTTTTAATTTTCTTTTGAAGCACATGATTAGAGCCTCATGCTCTAAATGGCTTCAAAAAAGGGTGGGCTTGGGGGGCAGAGCACTGCGCCCTGAGCCCACCCAGTTGTGTGACAATAGCAAATTAATATTCACTATTGTCTTCCTGATTCTCCTCCCGGCCAATCAGAAAGCGGGTCCTGAGACCCGATTGGCCGGGGAGTCTTAGGACTCCCCAGCCAATCGGGTCTCAGGACCCGCTTCCTGTTTGGCCAGGAGAAGAAGCAAGGGCCCTAGAGCGAGGAGTAGCTGGAGTGTGGAGTAGCTGGAGCCAGGAAGAGCAGCTCTACCCCGGATTCTCGTCATCTGCCTCCTAAGGTAAGAAGGCCTCTGGTCGCCGCCTTCCCATCCAAAAGTGGCGTTAGTTTGCCGTCCCCCCCAAGATATTGAGCACCAGCCGCCACTGTGAGTTCATAGCGCACAGAATGCAGGGCTCAGGAGCGCATAATACACAGAGCACAGGATTCAGGAGTTTGTATTGCAAAAAGCATGGGGCTTCGAAGTGCAAAGCATACAGAGCGTAGGGGTCAGGAGTATCTAACACAAAGACCAGTGTATAAAGTACAAAAATCCCCCCCCCAGTACAGATCTTCCCCCAAAACTCTCCCCAGTATAAAGATCTCCACCCTCTCCCTCCGTGAAGTTCACTCACCAGGTCTCAGATACTGTGGCAGTGAACAGCGAGGGGAAGTCCTCTCCTCGGCTGTGTCGTGTGTCACTAAACATCGAGGCAAGAAGGAGCTTGGGGAAACCTTCCTTTGCTCTGAACTGATGTAGTAACTGTGGTCTGACAGGTGAGAACAAGCCAATGCATCTTAAATAAAATGGGGGCAGTCACAGCGTTGAGGCCCAGGGCATCTGCAAGAGATATAGAGCACATACTCCAGGCGGCCGGCGCTTGCGACACCCATGGCGATGTCACTACTGTGCTGCTCACTGTTCCCCTTGCTAGAGAGTAGGGATGTGCTCAGCCATGTTTGGATCCAGTCCGAACCCATGCGAGAGAGCCCGCCAGGAAGCTGTCACTGTACTGGACCACTCATAAGAGGCCAAGGCCTTCCTTGCCCCCAACGTATGCACACACATTGTATTTCTGGAGCTGGGGGGCAGGGAATGCCCTGGCCGCAGACAATTGGCCCAGTACTGGTGTCAGCTTCTTGCCACACTCAGGTGGATTCAGATTGGGATCTAAACACACTTGAGTCCTTGTTACTGGAGAGGAAGCTATATCTGATGGCCTGCAATGCAAGGATTTCCCTGCTTCTGCTTCATTCATTCTGTGGATCTGTGGCATCTCTCATCACCTGTATCTCTCCTGCTGCTTCTTGGCCAATATTCCATCAGTCACCAATGGGGCAACTCCGACACAAGGAAGCAAAGCCTTGCCCTCTTCCACACAGAGACTAGAAAATACATCAGTAATAGGGAAAGGCATTACAGGTAGCCTACAAGCAATACTGGTGACTAGTGCTTTGCCCTTTTCTTGCTTTTTGGGCACAACTACCACAGTAAGTTGTGTCATTTACATAAGATGATCATTACTTACCAATGGTTAAACTGGGAAATGACTATTTATCTGTATGGGTTACCACCACATTACCAAGATGGCATTAGCTAAGATAGATGTTCCTGGCCAGTAGCTATCAGTCACCTAAACTAAGATCAGTGTTGGAACTCTCTGCTCCAGACATAAACATGCACACTCAGTCAATATGATCATGCATGTGCCCTTTTTATACTATGCAACAAAAGTCAAGTCATAAAAGTTTTCGTAGCTGTCACAAACCCTGGTCTATGCAATTTCCATCAAAAACCAAGGGTCTTCAAAGCTTGTCTACCTTAAAAATGCTAGGTGACCAGGGCTTTTTTTCAGGGGGAACTTGGTGGAACTCAGTTCCACCACCTCTGGCTCAGACCCTCTGCTCCCTGCCCACCACTATCACTTCTAAACACAAAAGTCCGGTTTTTGTGTTTACAAGTGATAGCTCTGCACTGTGTGTGTAATGCAATCCTGGTATTTAATGACCTTTAAGACCACCAATACTGTTCATGAAATTTGACTGTCCACACCCACTATTTGATGTGATTCGGAGGGTATGTGTAGGGGAGCAGTTTTGGGGGGCCGTGGTTGAGTTCCAGCACCTATTGTTTGAGAAAAAAAGCCCTGTAGGTGACCCTTTATGAATATGCCTATATAAAGTCCACTTTTAAACATAAGTATAGGCTAGGCAACACCCCCGTCATTTTATTAAGAATAAGTCCATACACACTATATTACCAAAAGTATTGGGACGCCTGTCTTCACACACATGAACTTTAATGGCATCCCAGTCTTAGTCCGTAGGGTTCAATATTGAGTTGGCCCACCCTTGGCAGCTATAACAGCTTCAACTCTTCTGGGAAGGCCGTCCACAAGGTTTAGGAGTGTGTCTATGGGGATGTTTGACCATTCTTCCAGAAGAGCATTTGTGAGGTCAGGCACTGATGTTGGATGAGAAGGCTTGGCTTGCAGTCTGTACTCTAATTCATCCCAAAGGTGTTCTATCAGGTCGAGGTCAGGACAGTCAAGTTCATCCACTCCAAACTCGCTCATCTATATCTTTATGGACCTTGCTTTGTGCACTGGTGCTCAGTCATGTTGGAACAGGAAAGGCCGACCCCAAACTGTTTTCACAAAGTTGGGAGCATGAAAATGTCCAAAATGTCTTGGTATGCTGACGCCTTAAGAGTTCCCTTCACTGAAACTAAGGGGCCAAGCCCAACCCCTGAAAACAGCCCCTCCATAACCCCCCCTCCACCAAATGATTTGAACCAATACACAAAGCAAGGTCCATAAAGACATGGATGAGCGAGTTTGGGGTGGAGGAACTTGACTGGCCTGCACAGAGTCCTGACCTCAACCCCATAGAACACCTTTGGGATGAATTAGAGTGGAGACTGCAAGCCAGGCCTTCTCTCCAACATCAGTGCCTGACCTCACAAATGCGCTTCTGGAAAAATGGTCAAAACATTTCCATAGACACACTCCTAAACCTTGTGGACAGCCTTCCCAGAAGAGTTGAAGCTGTTATAGCTGCAAAGGGTGGGCCAACTCAATATTGAACCCTACGGACTAAAACTGGGATGCCATTAAAGTTCATGTGTGTGTAAAGGCAGGCGTCCCAATACTTTTGATAATTGTGGGGTAGATTTACTAAAGGCAAAAACACTGTGCACTTTGCAAAGTGCAGTTGCACTCAGCAAGAACAGTTGCTCCAGAGCTTGGTAAATGAGCAAAAGCTCTACTGACTTTCATCATCCAATCGTGTGCAAGCAAAAATGCTGTTTTTTTAATTTTCCCTGCATGTGATTGGGTATTCTTTGCAAAGTGAAGCTTTACCTCATTTACTAAGCTCTGGAGCAACTGCACTTTTCAAAGTGCACAGTCTTTTGTTTTTTTTTTGCCTTTAGTAAATCAACCCCATAGTGTACGTGCGGGGCTAGTTTCAGTGTGATTTCAGAGTTCGGTGCGATTTCTTGTACCGGTTCAGGTACAAATCTTTAAAGTATATGACACTTGAAATCACACCTGATCCGGACTGGAAATAGTACAGGACTCTCTTTAAAGATGGCCCACACATATATGAACTAGCTCCATAGAAAGCCGGTGTGGTTCACATGTCGTGCGAATAGTATGCAGTTCAAAACGTATCCAATTCACATATGCTGTATGTGGACCGGGGGCTAATATATAACAATTGTAGAAAATGTTGGTTCTAATTTCTTTTGGAAGATTCCCCAATTTCATACACAGTAAAACCTTGGATTGTGAGCATAATTTGTTCCAGAAAAATGCTTGTAGTCCAAAGCACTTGTATATCAAAGCAAATTTCCCCATAAGAAATAATGGAAACTCAGATGATTAGTTCCACAACCATTTATTCATAGGTCCTTCAGTTTATAGTCCATATAAAAAGATTCTAGCAATGTGATCGGTGATGCAATGTGATTCTAGCAATGCAACCATAAACTGTCCATCCACAAACGGAAGCTTCCACAAGGCGATTCAAAGCAAAATCCAGCAGGAGCTCCAGAGTATAAAAGAGAAGAGAGGAGCCTCTAAATGTAGCAATATGTTGGTAAATGTTGTACCTTCATTAAATGTAACCATATTGCTACACTTAGGCTCGGTTCACACGCGGGCGACTTGTCAGGCGACCTGGCCGCCTGACAAGTCGCCTCCCGTTCTGTACAATGGAACCGTTCTAATCGGAGCGACGCAAGTCGCTCCGACTTAGAAGAAAGGTTCCTGTACTACTTTGGGGGCGACTTGCATAGACTCCTATACAGAAGTCGTCTTGCAAGTCGCCCCGGCAGTCCTGTGCAGGTCGCCTCGGTGAGACGACCTGCAAGTCGTGCCGCGTCTAGTGTGAACCGGCACTTAGAGGCGCCTCTCTTCTCTTTTATACTCAGTTGTGACACGACGCTACTTGTAGATCAAGACATCGCTTGTATATCAAGTCAAAATTTATTCCAAAATTTTGCTTGTCTTGCAAAACGCTCTCAAACCAAGTTACTCTCAAACCAAGGTTTTACTGTATCTGCTCCATAAAGGAATGCATGTTCACAAAGCCCAACTGAATCAATCAATCAATCAATCAATCAATCGGTTGTCTTTCTTCTCAACAGTTCTAGAATGATCCACAAAAAGTGCTTGCCAGCAAAGCACTGTTGACCTAAAGGTGACCCTCACACATAGCTAAAGTGGTTAATGACATAGAGGGTCACACCATGGATCCTCTGATCCCAAGAGGCCCCCCGGTTGAAATTATACAAGGCCCATTCATTCCCATGTGTTATGCACAATTAAGCATTTGAACGTTTTGAGAAAACAGCCCATTTAAATAAAGCCAGCTTCAAAATGGCACACTATACTGGAATTATCCAGACAATTGCAGCATAATTAAATTATACCATAATACAGTTCCTAAAATCTGCCAGATAGCTCGTTAGTCTAATTGCTGCGTCCAGATAGTAAAACCGGCTGCTTGTCTGGCAGAATGGCACAGTCATAGAAAGCTTCGGCACATTTGTTTTTTTTTGTTTTTTTTTATTAGTGAACTGTAAAGTAGTTTGCATGTAAATTCATATTTGTCTATCTGGCTTTCCATTAAACATCTGAGCTTCTGTTCAACATTAGCAGTGCAATATAACTTGTCTAGGCTGATAGTTTGGTCCTACAATTACCAGCCCAAACCTAAAATGGTTCTTTTTAGGATCCCCTAAAAAATACTTACCATTGTTTAATTTATATATAAACCACTAAAATGTCATATGCCTTTAACCTCCCTGGCGGTATGATTATTTCGGATTTTAGGTGCTGAAAGCGGTACAATTATTTTGCATGGAAATTTGGCGTTTTATATTGTAGGCCTGTAATTCTTAACAATAACACACTTAAATCTGTCCACCAAGAGTCTAGTAGATATCCCGGGTATGATAAAGTTTGAAACACAAAAACATAAATTATAATATAAAAAATAAATATAAATAATTAAAAAAAATATATATATAATAATAATAAAATAAATTTCCCCACAATTCACTATCGCCATAGGCGTGCGCACAGGGTGTGCCAGGTGTGCCTGGGCACACCCTAATGACCCCATGTGGCGCAGATTCCGCATTTAGACCCCTGACATTTTACCAAGGCCCCCTAATGGGGCTTCTAAAAAAATAGTAAAATAAAAATAATAAAACTGTAAAAAATAATAAATAAAATAATAAAAATAAAAACTACTGACTCCGTCCACTTGCCTACTGACACCGTCTATTGCCCTACTGACACCTTACGTATATATACATATGCACACACATGCATATGTGTTTGAGCTTTGGGGTGCACACCCTAATGCAATGGGCTGTGCACGCCTATGACTATCGCTCAATTCTGCAAGTGTTCTAATTTACTATCGCTGTTTTCTAGCTAATCCAAAGCCACTTTTGACATAAAGGGACACTTTTTGGTTGCTATGGACAATCTCCAGTTTCCAGGCAGAAAGAACAGTATATATCATATAAAACTGCATGCAGGGCATGGGCCAAAGCACTGGGGACAAAAGGGATGTGAAGTAATTTCATACAGTACTGTAATCTGTAATGTGTTATGATTTTTACATTTTTTTTAAATTTGCCGCCAGGCTCCGCACCCGTGCTTCGCGCCGCTCGCAGGGAACGGAGCCTGGCTCGGAGAGGCTTCGGAGGAGTCACAGCCCACGGACACTGCGGGACATCGCAGGATCCTGGGGACAAGGTAAGTAAAGCCGCACCAGGATCCTGAGATGCAATCCCGAGTGTGGCTCGGGGTTACCGCTAACGGGACTGAAATTTAACCCCA
This sequence comes from Aquarana catesbeiana, assembly GCF_042186555.1. NCBI lineage: Eukaryota > Metazoa > Chordata > Amphibia > Anura > Ranidae > Aquarana > Aquarana catesbeiana. Next base: position 670,611,781 of record NC_133327.1, on the reverse strand, counting down.
AGCCACACTCGGGATTACCGTCAGGGAGGCTACGTAACACGTTAATCTAGTTTCAAGAATTGACTTCAATCTTTTTTAGAACCTGCAGCTTTCATTGAAAAAAATACTTGGTTTTGCTTTTCCTCCTGCCCCTACCCCTCTGTGTCTGCCCACACTCCTCAGAAAAAAAGTTGGGGCTGGAAATTTCAAGTCCAGCAGCTTCAGATATATCTGGAAGAGAGGTGTGCTGACTGCCAAGGGGTGAGTGAGCTCACCATCCATCCCTGTCTGTGATTGAACTCCCCACCCCCTTCTCTGTCCTGCCTCTGAGTGAGTACACTAAGGTAAATCAGGGTTCTCAGAGCACCCCTTATATCACAGTCTCCCTTTAAAGCAGAGGCCACAGTACCCTGAGCATCCCTTACATTAGAGTCTTCAGAGTCCCCCCCCCCCCTTACAGTGTACGGGAACTCTGCGAGTTCAGATGTAAGAGGGGAACTCTGTGGACTCTGATGTAAAGGGGATTCATATGATTAGAAATGTTATTTAATTGCATAATATACATATAGTTTATAAAAAAAAAAAGTGCTGTGTGCAGTTAAAGTGTTCGGGTTTGACTGGCAGGAAGGGTGGCAACCCTAACCACAGGCCCTACTTTAAATACCTATTCAAGTCAACAAGTAATGGCTTAACTTTCTAGATAAACTGTCCCACACACTCAATGCATATGCAGAACCCTGAATATGTTTGTGCGGATCTGTGTGGCACTAGTAGCTTCAGTCCTTTTGAAGAAAAGATAAGATTTGGTGTCTTCAGCTAGCCACTCTCATTGGTGCACTTAAACTCCTGTATAGCGGGCCCAAACAACACAACTGGCCCAGCTGATCAAGTGAAACAGGCAGAATCCTCCTCAGCAAGGTGAGAGGACAGTGATGTCTGTATACAGTGTCCCAGAAATGGATAGCCTTATCCCTTATCCTTGTGGCACTACAAATGTCAGCAAGGTGACTACCAGCAATGATGTCTGTATACAGTGTTCATACTACTTCTATGGTGCAGTGTCTCCATTCCCTGCAGACGGGCAAAATGCCCTCTCACCCAATCCTGTGATCAAGGCCCAAATGAACGTCCTGGAACAGCAGGCTTTCCCGGTGACCCGGCCGGTCACCACACACTGGAACGCTTCACCGTCGGTGCAGATGCGCCTCGATATGCACCTGGAATCCCCCTCTCTCAGGCTGGATGTCCCGTGTGGCGGTGGAGGCCTGAATAGCGTGGGGAGATCATCTAAGAGACAGCATCTCTCCTACATGTCTGATCTCTCTCACTGCCTCATCGTGACTGACTTTCCCTCAGGACACAAAATGGAGTCCTCAGCTTCTTTTTGTGCAGAGTATCCAGGGCTTTGTAGTTTCTCTCTTTATACCAGTCTATGGGGGCCGTTTTGTGAGGGAACTGCATGTCCCAGAATCCATTGCAGCTGCTTCCTGCAGTTCAGTACAATCTCCCTGATGGGCTGCTGTAACTGTGCCTTTAATTGGCTTTATTCTTCCTGCCGATAGGGGCACTAGGGGGGCTACAGAATGAACAGCTCTGTCTGTGTGTGTGTGATCTCCTATTACATTAGACTCAGTCAGTGAAACAGGGAGAAGGAGGGGGGTGAAAAAGCCCATGCAGACACTGACCGGTGCTTTCTCCCTAACTCAAGCTGGAAAGCCTCTGTACATTGCCCCGGCCATCTTGGCGGGGTCGCGGGAGAAACGAGACACCCGCTACATCATAGGCGTGCGCACGGGGTGTGCCGGGTGTGCCTGGGCACACCCTAATCACCCCGTGCTGTGTCCAGAGATTTGCCCCAAAATGCTGCATCCAAGAGAGTGTGTGGCCCGCGCTGCCTGTGAAACAGTTTCACAGGCAGCAGATTATGAGAATTGCCAGAGCTGTTCAGTGTATGAAACTGTCAGATAATGACACTGCATGCAGGGAGAGACACCAGCTGTCAAAATGTCGGGGTGATGTCGGGGGTGGGCGGGACAGAACAGCCATCAAATACCAGCCAATGGGATGGGGTCTGGGCGGGCCGCTACATTTATGTGGCCCCGCCCCTTCTCTGAAGCAGCTCAAACATTGGCTGGTGTTTATAGCGCTTGGTCCCGCCCACTCCCGACATCGCGGCTGAGTTGTAAGTCATCACAACTCAGCCGCGATGTCGGGGGTGGGCGGGATCAAGCGCCAACACCAGCCAATGATTGGGCTGCTTCACAGAGGGGGCGGATCCAGAGAAATGTAGCGGCCCGCCCAGACCCATCCTATTGGCTGGTGTTTGGTAACTGTTCAGTCCCGCCCACCACCAGCATCACCGCTGACTTTTAACAGCTGGTGTCTCTCCCTGCATGCAGTGTCATTATCTGACAGTTTTATACACTGAACAGCTCTGGCAATTCTCACGATCTCCTGAATGTGAAACTCCCCCTCTCTCCTATCTGTGCCACCCAATGCTGCCTATCAGTGCCAACCAATGCTGCCAATCAGTGCCAACCAATGCTGCCAATCAGTGCCAACCAATGCTGTCTATCAGTGCCAACCAATGCTGCCAATCAGTGCCAACCAATGCTGCCAATCAGTGCCAACCAATGCTGCCTATCAGTGCCAACCAGTACTGCCTATCTGTGCCAGTGCTGCTTATCAGTGCCAACCAATTCTGCCTATTAGCGCCAACCATTGTAAACCAGTGCTGCCTATCAGAGCAAACCAGTGCCGCCTATCAGTGCCAACCAATGCTGCCTATCAGTGCCAGTGCTGCTTATCAGTGCCAACCAATTCTGCCTATTAGCGCCAACCATTGTAAACCAGTGCTGCCTATCAGAGCAAACCAGTGCCGCCTATCAGTGCCAACCAATGCTGCCTATCAGTGCCAGTGCTGCTTATCAGTGCCAACCAATGCTGCCTATCAGTGCCAGTGCTGCTTATCAGTGCCAACCAATGTTGCCTATCAATGCCAACCAGTACTGCCTATCTGTGCCAGTGCTGCTTATCAGTGCCAACCAATTCTACCTATCAGTGCCAACCAGTGCTGCCTATCAGTGCAAACCAGTGCTGCCTATCAGTGCCAACCAATGCTGCCTATCAGTGCCAACCAATGCTGCCTATCAGTGCCAACCAATGCTGTAAATCAGTGTCAACCAATGCTGTCAATCAGTGCCAACCAATGCTGCCTATCAGTGCTGCCTATCAGTGCCCATAAGTGCTGCCCATCAGTGCTGCCAATCAGTGCCCATCAGTGCTGCATATCAGTGCCCATCAGTGCTGCCTATCAGTGCCAATCAGTGCTGACAATTAGTGCCCATCAGTGCTGCCAGTCAGTGCCCATCAGTGCTGCCAATCAGTGCCAACCAATGCTGCCAATCAGTGCCAGCCAATGCTGCCAATCAGTGCCAACCGGTACTGCCTATCCGTGCCAGTGCTGCTTATTAGTGCCAACCAATTCTGCCTATCAGTGCCAACCATTGCAAACCAGTGCTGCCTATCAGTGCAAACCAGTGCTGCCTATCAGTGCCAAAGAAAATGCTGCCTATCAGTGCCAGTGCTGCTCATCAGTGCCAACCAATGCTGCCTATCAGTGCCAACCAGTACTGCCTATTTGTGCCAGTGCTGCTTATCAGTGCCAACCAATTCTGCCTATCAGTGCCAACCAGTGCTGCCTATCAGTGCAAACAGTGCTGCCTATCAGTGCCAACCAATGCTGCCTATCAGTGCCAACCAATGCTGTAAATCAGTGCCAACCAATGCTGCCTATCAGTGCTGCATATCAGTGCCCATCGGTGCTGCCTATCAGTGCCAATCAGTGCCCATAAGTGCTGCCCATCAGTGCACATCAGTGCTGCATATCAGTGCCCATCAGTGCTGCATATCAGTGCCCATCAGTGCAGCCTATCAGTGCCAATCAGTGCTGACAATTAGTGCCCATCAGGGCTGCCTATCAGTGCCAATCAGTGCTGACAATTAGTGCCCATCGGTGCTGCCCATCAGTGCTGCCAATCAGTGCACATCAGTGCTGCATATCAGTGCCCATCAGTGCTGCATATCAGTGCCCATCAGTTCAGCCTATCAGTGCCAATCAGTGCTGACAATTAGTGCCCATCAGTGCTGCCTATCAGTGCCAATCAGTGCTGACAATTAGTGCCCATCAGTGCTGCCTATCAGTGCCACCTACCAGTGCCCATCAGTGCTGCCAGTCAGTGCCCATCAGTGCTGCCTATCAGTGCAGCCTATCAGTGCCCATCAGTGCCAATCAGTGTCCATCAGTGCTGCCAATCAGTGCTGTGAATCAGAGCCTATCAGTGCCCATAAGTGCTACCAATAAGAGCCCATCAGTGATGCATATCAGTGCCCATCAGTGCCACCTATCAGTGCCAATCAGTGCCCATTAGTGCCAATCAGTGCTGCCTATCAGTGCCACCTATCAGTGCACATCAGTGCTACCAATTAGTGCCCATCAACGCTGCCAATCAGTGCAGCCTATTAGTGCCCATTAGTGCTACCTATCAGTGCCCATCAGTGCTGCCTTAGCAGGGATGGTGGAAACCCCTCTACAGATAATTGCAATACAAATTACCTTCGAGTGCAACAACTTTTTAGTTGGAAGGTTCACACCATTATAGCACTTTGGATTTTTTATTTTTTAGAGTGTTACACTTAATTGTATATGTTTTAGTTACAGTTATAATGTGAATTATTGCACTTGAAGTTAATTTCCCACCACCCCTGCTAAGTCCATGTCTTTATGGACCTTGCTTTGTGCACTGGTGCGCAGTCATGTTGGAACAGGAAGGGGTCATCCCCAAACTGTTCCCTCAAAGTTGAGAGCATGAAATTGTCCAAAATGTCTTGGTATGCTGACGCCTTAAGAGTTCCCTTTACTGGAACTAAGGGGCCAAGCCCAACCCCTGAAAAACAACTCCACACCATAATCCCCCCTCCATCAAATGATTTGGACCAGTGCAGAAAGCAAGGTCCATAAAGACATGGATGAGCGAGTTTGGGGTGGAGGAACTTGACTGACCTGCAAAGAGTCCTGACCTCAACCCGATAGAACACCTTTGGGATGAATTCGAGTGGAGACTGTGAGCCAGATCTTCTTGTCCAACATCAGCGCCTGACCTCACAAATGCCCTTCTGGAAGAATGGTCAAACATTCCCATAGACACACTCCTAAACCTTGTGGACAGCCTTCCTAGAAGAGTTGAAGTTTTTATAGCTGCAAAGGGTGGGCCAACTCAATATTGAACCCTATGGACTAAGACGGCATTAAAGTTCATGTGCGTGTAAAGGCAGGCGTCCCAATACTTTTGACAATATATGTATGTGTGCTTGAGCTTTTGGGTGCACACCCTAATGCAATAGGCTGCGCACGCCTATGCGCTACATGTTTGATGTGATTCTGGGGGAAGTGATACTGACTGGACTACAGAAATCTGCATCAGTGGTTGTTTTTTATTACTCATTTTTAGGCACTTTTATGAGCTATAAAAAAACTACAACCCCCCCCCAAAAGAGTCCTCAGTGGCCCCTTTTCACATCAGAGAACCTCAGTCAACCCCCCCACACACACACTTTACATCAGAGTCTTCAGTCTAATCCCTTTTGACATCAGAGTCCCCCCCCCCCTTTTTTTTTTGTACAAGAGAGTCTTATTTTCCGATCTTCATCAGTATGGCAGTGAGTGGGAGATGGGGCAGGATAAATAGAGGCAGACTCCCCTCCCATTCAGAATGCTGGAAATGACCTGAATGCCACAAATTCTGGATTGGGGTCATCTGTTTCCATGGTGCATTGCTCACCACCTGCTCCATGGAAATGGTTGACGCTGTGTGAAAATACCAAACGCAGCATAGAGCCCCCCTATGAGATGAAAAACCTTCACTTATAGGGGGTTATTTACAAAAGGCAAATCCACTTTGCACTACAAGTGCAAACTACAAGTGCAAAGTGCACTTGAAATTGCACTGAAAGTGCACTTGGAAGTGCAATCTCTGTAGATCTGAGGGGGACATGCAAGGAAAATAAAGAAAACAGCATTTTAGCTTGCACGTGATTGGATGATAAAATCAGCAGAGCTTCCCCTCATTTCAGATCTACCCCTTAGATTTACAGCGACTGCACTTCCAAGTGCACTTTAAGTGCAATTTCAAGTGCACTTTGCACTTGTAGTTCGCACTTGTAGTGCAAAGTGGATTTACCTTTCGTAAATAACCCCCATAGTGTAGCAACTGGAACTGAATGAATAAATATAAATGTAGCAAAGTCCCGGGGCCCCTGAAGATCAATGGTGACCTCCAGAGTAAATAAACTTAATAGCAACCCTGCCTAAACATCAGGGTGCTACATCCCCCCCCCCCCCCCCGCCTAGGAAAACTAATTTGAGCTCTCAAGCCTGAGAGCGAATGTCCTGGCAAAAACTGGGATGGGGAAACAGGAAAAGAATAATGATAACAAACAATACACGTAGTATACCACATGAAGTAAACATGTATAACACATACATGAGCGAATGGTAGTTCAAATAGGGCAGATACATTTTAGACATTATATACAATTTTATGTGTGGCGTACCACCCAAACAGTTAAAGGAAAAATATAAACAGTAGCCTTATATCCTAACTATCTATCTAATATATACAGTAGTAAAGGGTATGAATAGTTGGCATTATTATCCATGTTGGGTCACTGTCTCCCCTTGTCCAAGGAAGACGCAATGGGTGCAGGAACACCTGAAAGAGAAAATAAACAGCAATGCAAATTCATCCTATCTCTATGATAACATAGGGGGGGTTATTTACTAAAGGCAAATCCACTTTGCACTTCAAGTGCAAAGCACACTTGAAATTGCACTGAAAGTGCACTTGGAAGTGCAGTCGCCGTAGACCCGAGGGGGACATGCAAGGAAAATAAAAAAACAGCCTTTTATCTTGCACACGATTGGATAATAAAATCAGCAGAGCTTCCCCTCATTTCAGATCTTCCCCTCAGATTTACAGCGACTGCACTCCCAAGTGCACTTTGCACTCGTAGTGCAAAGTGGATTTGCCTTTCGTAAATAACCCCCATAGTGCAATATATACATAGTAGATAAGTGAATCTTAACCTCCTTGACGGTATTCCCGAGTGTGGCTCGGGGTTAAATTTCAGCACCATTAGCGGTAACCCCGAGCCACACTCGGGATTACATCGCAGGATCCTGGTGCGGTGTACTTACCTTGTCCCCAGGATCCTGCGATGTCCCCCCCGCTGTGTCTGCGGGCTCCGTCCTCCGCCCCAATGTCCTGTGTGCTGGGCTCCGTTCCCTGCGAGTGTCGCGTCGGATGGGGCGGAGCCTGGCGGCAAATTCAAAAAAAGTAAAAATCATAACACATACAGTACACTGTAATCTTACAGATTACAGTCCTGTATGAAATTATTTCACATCTCTTTTGGCCCTAGTGGTTTGTCCTGCATGCAGTTTTTTATTATATATACTGTTCTTTCTGCCTGGAAACTGGAGATTGTCCATAGCAACCAAAAAGTGTCCCTTTTACGTCAAAAGTGGTTTTAGACCAGCTAGAAAACAGCGATAGTAAATTAGAACACTTGCAGAATTCAGCGGTAGTTAATCGTGGGGAAATTCATTTTATTATTATTATATTATTATTTTTTATAATTATTTAAATGTATTTATTATATTATAATTTATGATTTTGTGTTTCAAACTTCATCATACCCGGGATATCTACTAGACTCTTGTTTGGACAGATTTAAGTGAGTTATTGCTAAGGCCTCATGCACACGGACGTTTTTACAGCTGCTTTTTTGAGCTTTTTTTGCAGCTTAAAATGGCCTGTCTATGTTAGTCTATGGCTTCATGCCCACCTAGGCATAGGTGGGCATGAAATGGCATAGGCGTTTTTAAGCTGTAAAAAAAACCCAGGACCAGTGGGTTCTGAGAGACGTTTTTCAGCTGTAAAAACGCTCTAACGCTGATAAACGCTCAAAAACGTTCAAAAATGTCGTTCACCAGTGTTTTTTAACGTTTTTGATCCATTGAAAAAAAAAAAAAATTTGAAAAAAAAAAACGCTAAAAACCGCTAACGCAGAAAAACGCTCAAAAACGCTATTGCAAAGACGTTGACGTTGAAAAAAGCTGAAAAAAGTTAAACAAAATCACTGCAAAAATACTGGCGTTTTCATAATGTTATTTTAGCAGCCTGTGTGCATGAGGCCTAAGAATTACAGGCCTACAATATAAAATGCCAAATTTCTATGCAAAATAATTGTACCGCTTTGAGACGCAAAAATCTGACATAATCATACCACCAGGGAGGCTACGAAGTTAATAATTGCCTCAGCCGAGAATAGCATAGCAGGGTAAATGCACCCTATAATACAGTATCTTACAATACTGTACACCCCTAACATTTTTGTAAATATTTTCTTCTATCTTTTCATGTGACAACACTGAAGAAATGACACTTTGTTACAATGTAAAGTAGTGAGTGTACAGCTTGTATAACAGTGTAAATTTGCTGTCCCCTCAAAATAACTCAACACACAGCCATTAATGTCTAAACCGCTGGCAACAAAAGTGAGTACACCCCTAAGTGAAAATGTCCAAATGTGGCCCAACTAGCCATTTTCCCTCCCCGGTGTCATGTAAATCATTAGTGTTACAAGTTCTCAGGTGTGAACGGGGAGCAGGTGTGTTACATTTGGTGTTATCGCTCTCACTCTCTCATACTGGTCACTGGAAGTTCAACATGGCACCTCATGGCAAAGAACTCTCTGAGGATCTGAAAAAAAGAATTGTTGCTCTACAAAAAGATGGCCTAGACTATAAGAAGATTGCCAAGACCCTGAAACTGAGCTGCAGCACGGTGGCCAAGACTATACAGCGGTTTAACAGGACAGGTTCCACTCAGAACAGGCCTCGCCATGGTCGACCAAAGAAGTTGGAGTCACGTGCTCAGCATCATATCCAGAGGTTGTCTTTGGGAAATAGACGTATGAGTGCTGCCAGCATTGCTGCAGAGGTTGAAGGGGTGGGGGGGTCAGCCTGTCAGTGCTCAGACCATACACCGCACACTGCATCAAATTGGTCTGCATGGATGTCGTCCCAGAAGGAAGCCTCTTCTAAAGATGATGCACAAGAAAGCCCACAAACAGTTTGCTGAAGACAAGCAGACTAAGGACATGGATTACTGGAACCATGTCCTGTGGTCTGATGAGACCAAGATAAACTTATTTGGTTCAGATGGTGTCAAGCGTGTGTGGTGGCAACCAGGTGAGGAGTACAAAGACAAGTGTGTCTTGTCTACAGTCAAGCATGGTGGTGGGAGTGTCATGGTCTGGGGATGCATGAGTGCTGCCGGCACTGGGGAGCTACAGATCATTAAGGGAACCATGAATGCGAACATGTACTGTGACATACTGAAGCAGAGCATGACCCCCTCACTTCAGAGACTGGGCCGCAGGGCAGTATTCCAACATGATAACGACCCCAAACACACCTCCAAGACGACCACTGCCTTGTTAATGAAGCTGAGGGTAAAGGTGATGGACTGGCCAAGCATGTCTCCAGACCTAAACCCTATTGAGCATCTGTGGGGCATCCTCAAATGGAAGGTGGAAGAGTGCAAAGTCTCCAACATCCACCAGCTCAGTGATGTAGTCATGGAGGAGTGGAAGAGGTCTCCAGTGGTAACCTGTGAGGCTCTGGTGAACTTCATGCCCAAGAGGGTTAAAGAGGAAGTAAACTCTGATGGATTTACTTCCTATTTGTTTCCCTGCAAAGGTAAAGCATAATGGGCTACTATGCATCGCATAGTAGCCCATTATATGTCACTTACCTGACACAGGAGCCTGCGATGTCACCGCTGTCCCCTCTGGTACGGAGCGTCCATCTACTTTCTTCTATCGTGGCTCCAGCGATGTGATTCGCCGGAGCCGCGATGATGTCACTCCCGCGCATGCGCACGGGAGCCGTCACTAACGGCATATCGTCATTAGCAGCGGCACGCTCTGTGCGCCTGCGCGCCTCTGTCTACGGCGCATACGCCGTAGACAGCGGTGCCTGTCTTTTTGGAAATATCTCCTATACCGTGTAGGTTTAGGAGATATTTCTTGGACCTACAGGTAAGCCTTAATCTAGGCTTACCTGTAGGTCAAAGTGGTCTGTTATGGGGCGTACACACGGTCGGACTTTTCGGCTACAAAAGTCCGACAGACCAAATCCGGCGGACAATCCGATCGTGTGTGGGCTTCCCCGGACTTTTGACGGACTTTTCCAGCCACAAATCTGACGGACTTTAGATTTGGAATATGCTTCAAATCTTTACGTCGTAACTCCGCCGGACCCAGAATTCCGCTCGTCTGTATGCTAGTCCGACGGACAAAAACCCACGCTAGGGCAGCTATTGGCTACTGGCTATCAACTTCCTTATTTTAGTCCGGTGTACGCCATCACGTACGAATCCGTCGGACTTTAGTGTGATCGTGTGTAGGCAAGTCCGTTCGTTAGAAAGTCCGTTGAAAGTCCGCCAAAAGTCCGTTGAAAGTCTGTCAAAAGTCTGTCGGACAGGCTGTCGGACTTTTGTAGCTGAAAAGTCCGACCGTGTGTACGCCCCATAAGGGTTTACAACCACTTTAAGGCAGTGCTGGAAAATAATGGTGGCCACACAAAATATTGACACTTTGGGCCCAATTTGGACATTTTCACTTAGGGGTGTACTCACTTTTGTTGCCAGTGGTTTAGACATTAATGGCTGTGTGTTGAGTTATTTTGAGGGGACAGCAAATTTACACTGTTATACAAGCTGTACACTCACTACTTTACATTGTAGCAAAGTGTCCTTTCTTCAGTGTTGTCACATGAAAATTAATAAAACTTTTGACCCGCACTAATGACAAACAAATAAATATAAAGGTGATGAAACATCGCCTTTAGACAAAATTCAAATATATATATGTAACCATATAACATATGGATAAAACATGTGCAATGAAACGATGAAACTAGCATCAAAGGCTACGATATATTGTGCAACAATAAAGATAATGGTTTGTGTTAGTCCATATGTGAACACCCGAGTATGATGTTAAATCAAGTGAGGGTCCAGTTGTATGAAAACACAAGTGCTTGAGTCCACCACCATAAATAGAGTGCCTGGCCGCTTAAAAGAAACCCCTGGAAGACGTAATTTGCTTACGAAACGCAGCGGAGGGCTGAGCGGCGTCATCGCGTCACCTCCCACTGTTGTTGCGAATACCAGCTGGACAGGCCATCTGTGAGCATCCGGCCGGTGCCACAGACGGTTTCTCCAAGAACGTTTATTCCTGATTTTACATGTGAGTGTATACTTCATTTGTTTTAATAAAGCCTTAAGATTTTACACTATCGGAGCCCTCCCCTTCTCTTTTTATGGTTACATCACTCCGCTGAGGGCCAGGTTTCCCGTGGATCTATCCATCTACACTAAGGTCCCTGATGTCCCATTCCAGCTATCCATCTCAGGCTTTATGGTGGTCCGGAGTAGTAAGATTCAACAGATCACTCAGACCCTCTGTAACGGGGGTCATGGGTTTCTGGTAAGCGGCCAGGCACTCTACTTATGGTGGTGGACTCAAGCACTTGTGTTTTCATACAACTGGACCCTCACTTGATTTAACATCATACTCGGGTGTTCACATATGGACTAACACAAACCATTATCTTAATTGTTGCACAATATATCGTAGCCTTTGATGCTAGTTTCATCGTTTCATTGCACATGTTTTATCCATATGTTATATGGTTACATATAAATTTGAATTTTGTCTAAAGGCGATGTTTCATCACCTTTATATTTATTTGTTTGTCATTAGCGCGAGTCAAAAGTTTTATTAATGTTCACATTGTGTGTTTGTGTCACATATAGGAATTCGCAGCTTGGTTTATAATTCATTTTATTTTGTTATCCCCCCCCCTTCTTGAAAAGATAAAATAAAATATTCACAAAAATGTGAAGGGTGTACTCACTTTTGTGAGATACTGTATATATTATAGTTTGTAGACGCTATACCTTTAACACAATCCAGTTAATATACACTTATTGGGATTTTTTTTTTGTACCAAAGACATGTAGCAGAATACATTTTACATTTATGAAGAAATTTGATTTTTTTTTAAAATGTATTGGATATGTTTATATATATATATATATATATATATATATATATATATACATACATAATGTTAACCATCACGGTCCCAGAAACCATGATGTAATAAACATAGACACAGTTCAAAAAGATTCTCTATAGACGAGTACCCATCATAGAGACTAGCCAGATTATAAAAAAATCCAAGAGAAATAAAATTAAAAACTGTTCTCTACATACATAAGAGAAACTGGGACGACCGCAATAGTTCACTGAGCAAATATAAACCATTCTGAAATACAAAAGAATGCAGAACTATCAAGAGAATAATGTCAAAAACAAGTTGTAACCAATAATAGGACAAATAAAAATAGAAGTAATATATAATATATATATATATATATATATATATATATATATATATATATATATATATATATATATATATATATATATATATAAAAATGACAAACACACCAGTATACCCATGTATTATGAATGAGCGTACATAGAAAAAGTTCTGCAGAAACACTATATATATATAGTAAAAAACACACACACACACACACACATATATATATATATATATATATATATATAATTTTTATATTTTTTCTAATTATTATTATTTTTAATTATTATATATTATATTTATTTTTTTTTTTTTTCAAAATTTTCAGTCTTTTTTTCATTTATAAATAAAAAAAAAAACCCCAGTGGTGCTCAAATACCAACAAAAGAAAGCCATATTTTTTGTGAAAAAAATTATATACATTTAATTTGGGTACAGTGTTGCATGATCACGCAATTGGCAGTTAAAAGCACAGTGCCGATTAGCAAAAAATGAACTGGTCATGAAACTTCTGGAGGTCAAACGGTTAGCAGAAAGAAAAAATCCCCTAAAATGGACTTAAGGCACATAAAAGTATAGTTGAAGGAGTATACAAAGTATTTATAATACGAAAAGTTATTTATTAATAATTGAACATAACCACTAAAAATGTACATATATAGGTCTGGAACGATGGAATGCTTAAACAATTTCTGATATTGTCACCATATTTGTAAACACATATGAAGACCTCTTTGCCTTGGAGGTCAAGTGGTTAATGCACTAAATTCATCCCAAGCCCCTTCCTTTATTTAGAGGATGCCATTCCCAGTGGCTCTGGAGGGATCTGCATTTGTTGTTAGAATGAGACACATCAAGTACGTACAACCTGCAAATCTGATAATGATTTTCTCTCCACTGAACGTATGCTTTTTAATGAGCCTGGCACTGTTAGTCAGCGTGGATGTGGTCCAAGTTTCCTACTGCACCCTTCACTAAAATAAATAAGTCATTTCGATTGTGGAAGACCTTTACATCACTTTCCATGAATGAATTAGGTGTTACAGATAAGTGATCATTGTCCCGCACACCGTGTCACAAGTTTAACATTCTGCTTAGTGCTATAAGTGGCTCCAGCCCTTCCTTCCAGGCATTTCCTTCCTTCTTCTGTGTGACAGGCTGCAAGGGGAGGGCTGGGAACGTATAAAGTTGGGCACAGACTTTTAGGCATGACACACACCTCTGCGAGTGCGGTTTTTATCTTGTTACCAGCTGGAATACTTGCAACTTTTCTTGCTTTCACCCTCCGCCTGGCTGCCAGCACACTACTCGTCCGCGCCCTGCGACAATAATAATGCTTCTTCTCTACGGCATTTGGGTGCTGGTCACCTGGTCTGAATTTGCATTGTTGGCTTCATTGGCTGAGCGCCAACGAGAGTTTGTGTGCATTAATCAAGCCTGTTACTCTGTGTCCTGGAGTAGCAGAAGATATGCAAGAGCAAGACAAGACTGTGTAGATAACAAGCAAGTCCTGATGACCGTGAAAAGCTCTGAGCAAGCAGACGTAGTTAAACAATTTCTTTCCAAGGTGAATGCGGACAATATCAAAGTTTGGATTGGGTTGAACCCCAAAAAGGGATGCACAGATGTGAGCCTGCCTCTACGGGGCTTTACCTGGGTCACCGGTGAGAGTAACACGAATTCTATTCTCTGGAAAGATGATGAACGGAAGTGTACTACATCTGGCGAGCTCTGCGTCACCATGAACAATAGGGGCACCTTGGAAGAGACTGACTGCACGATCAAATCAGATGGCTTGTTGTGTGAATCCAGTCGCTCAGCATCTTGTGAACCACTTATGGTACCACATGATTACAATGTCACTTATTTTCACAAATTCTATGGCATGGGCCTTAGTTTCAGCAACTTCTATCCTTCTGACACCCTTGTCCAGATACCTTCAAACCAGGACCATCTAATCTGTGAAGATAATGGAGATGGGCAACCGAAATGGAACAAGAAGACCCCAGGAGCCTGGCCTTGTGAGATCAAGAATGGAGGTTGTGATTTTGAATGTACGGTTGTAAGCGGCACCCCGGAATGTAAGTGCCCCCCAGGATCAACTCTTAAACAGGACAAAAGGTCATGCTCCTCGCCTTGTGATCCCAACCTCTGTAGCCAGGACTGTGATGAAAACTCAAAACCACCTAGTTCTCCCTGCAGCTGTGTTGAGGGCTACCTTGCAGAAGATGGGAAGACCTGTTTAGATGATGATTGCGCAACCGACCCCAATCTCTGCGGGTACCGCTGCACCAAGAGCAACGGCAGCTTCACCTGTGGCTGCAAATCTGGATATACAAATGTCAACTCTGACTGTGAGAGTCCTGGTGAGTGTGGCGTGAAATGTCAAGACATTGACGAGTGTGAGACGACCATGTGCGAACACACCTGTGAAAATTCCCCTGGCAGCTTCAAGTGTGTTTGCAATGAAGGATTTATCCTTAACAATATCGATCACAGAAAATGCAAAAGGGTTTGCAATACAGAAGTCTGTGAGGCCGAATGCAATAAAAATGGCTGCAGTTGCCCAGATGGGTATATCCTGGAAAACGACGTCAAATGTGTGGATATGGATGAGTGTTTGGACAGCCCTTGTAAGTGGACTTGCAATAATTTCTTGGGGTCTTACAATTGTACCTGTCCAGAGGGCTACACTTCCCACAGTGATGAATGTGTTCCTGATGGGACGGAAGGACCAGGAGTAGTTGCTACAGAGGCCACATCACCGGACTCCTTCCCACAAGTTACCTTCAGCATGGAACCAGCTATACTGCTAGGGGTTTGCATTGGGATTATATCCATGTTGACTGTCCTGATAACTATGGTGTGTTACATGCTGAGGAAGCACTACATGGACCAGCATGACTTTGACTACAAGATTAATAACAATGAGAAGTATGTTGTACTTCAGCAGGTAAAGACGATTCCACAGTGGAGATACTAGTGGTAACAATGTTATAGACTCTTAACCAGGAGGACACTGACAATGACATGATGTTTCGGGGACAAAATGACGACTGTACAGTTAATTTGGCTAAATACTGACCGCACTGGCTGAACCTGCCTTTCAGACATGGGCAACTACTGTGACTATTGGGGCTTAATAGAAAAATATAGAGTTATTTTTAGTAAGTGTGTACGTAGTAGGAGTCTTGTATAAAAAAATGAATTGACCGCATGTCACCAAACGTTCCTTTAGCGTCACAGAGTCTTTCCATATTTTGTTTACACATATTACCCTGAAATACCTCATTCAGGCAAGCACTGCATTATGGCCACTGGATGGAGCTAAAGAGCATAGGAAATCAACTTATTTAAAGAGGAGTTCCACCCAGGGGGTCCATTAAAAAAAATAAATAAATAAAAGTCAGCAGCTACAAATACTGCAGCTGCTGACTTTTAATTGGACACTTACCTGTCCCTGGGTCCAGCGATGCGGGGGATCGAAGCCCCGCTCGTCCCCCCCCTCCGCTCGTCGGCGCCGGCATTTCAACTGTGGGCGCCGGGCTGTGGCCTCACAGCCTGGCACCCACTGCGCATGCGTGAGCGGTGCCGCGCGCCGTGATTGGCTGCTCAATCACCTGGGACCTGTAATGGGTCCCAGATGATTGACAGGAGGGAGGGAGCAGAGCTGAGCCCTTCCTGTGCCGAGGGGGAAGTGATGTCACCAGCCCAGGCAAAGGAAGAGGCAGACTACGAGGGACCACCTAGCAACAGGCATTTAGAGGTAAGTCAAAAAAAAAATATCCAATTTTTTTTTTGTTTTTGTTTTTAGAATTTTTCAGGTATTTTTGTTTTTTTGGGTGGAACCCCACTTTAAGTGTTACTAAACCCACAACAGTAAAATCAGTCTGTATATGCAGCATAGCATGCTTGTTATACTCACTGCATTGTGCTAAAAAGGCTGTCCTCCCCTTCTTTTACTATCCCCAATCCATCTGCTGATGGAACAGAGCCTTGGAGGCACTCGGTTTGGTGCATGTGATCAGCACAGAGCACTGTCCTGACAAAAAGTCAGGGGTCATGCAGCCTCATAGGGCAGTCAGTGTAGAATGAAGACTCCTCCTACAAGCTTCAAGCAGACACTGATAGACGTCACAAGACTGCTCTAACTGCTGATGAGAAAAGGTATTTAGCAAAGGCTGTTTGATCCTGTTCCATCTTATCCTCCCTTTCTTACACTGTCTCCAATCCATCTCCTGATAGAACAGAGCCTTGGGGGGATGAGCTGCACATGCTCAGTTTGGTGTGTATTCCTAGAGGGTGTTTTTTTCTTCGGAGAGTGCATGTGATCAGCACAGGACCAATCAACACTGTCCAGACAGAAGGTCAGGGGTCCTGCATCCACATAGGACAATCAGGGGAGAATGAAAACTTCTACAAGCTTTAACCAGACAGTGATAGTCACAAGACTGCTATATACTGCTGATGAGAAAATGTATTTAGCAGTTTAAATTTACTAAAATAATTGCATTTCCGTGTACTGTGGGAGACCAGATATAGTGAACGCAGGATCCTGGGTTTAGTAACACTTTAAATCAGGGGGTCTCAAACTGGCGGCCGTCCAGCTGTTGCAAAACTACAAGTCCCATGAGGCATTGCAAGGCTGACAGTTACAAGCATGACTCCCACGGGCAGGGGCATGATGGGACTTGTAGTTTTGAGAGCCGTGCTCTAAAGTAGAACTAAAAGTTTGGATAGAAAAGGTTTAGAACCACTATCAATTTTTTTTCCCACCTGTGTCCGATTGAGGAGATTTCCCTTCACTCCATGTCCTGTGAATACAACATTCCCTATTGGATGATTTCTTCATAACTCCTGTTCTGGTGAAAAAAATTGGATTTTGTCTGATTTTCATTTGCAGTGACATTGGTGATCAGGACAATTAGAGAGAACGAATCTCCCTAGAAGGGACACGGACAGCAAAGACTACCTGATTAAAAAAAGTTGTGACTTTATACAGACTGTAAAGTGCTTGTAAAGCCAAAACTTTTTTTTTTTAAATAAAGTGTGGAAGGGTTGAATCCCCTGTCAGGTTTATATTGCTTTTTTTGTGATTCCCCCTCTTTATAGGTCCTGATGATCATTGGCATTAAAAATCCAGATTTTTTTTAGTGGTCACAAGGGTAGGAGGTGAGGGATAACCTTCCAGTGGGGACATCTGTTCTGGTGCAACTGTGAAAGACGGGATATTCCCTCACTTTGATGAGATCTCAGCTTACTTCCTGCTGAGTCTCTGGTACAGGAAGTGAAGGGAAATCTCCCCATAGGATCCGTGATGGGGTCTTCACCATTCCCTACTATATACCCAACTCCAAGAATTGAAAAATAAAATTACACTTTCAGTGGACACCCCCCACCCCCACCCCCAACTTTGCACTTGGGTTAAATACTTCTTAATTCTAGGGGACAAGGAATGACATGTAATACTTACCTTACTCCTCACTCTGGACCTCTCCCTGCTGGGGTCTTAACCATTCCATACTATATTTAAGGCCCAACTGCAAGAATTGCAAACAAATTACGCCTTCAGAGGACCCCCCCAACTTTGCACTTGGGTTAAATACTTGTTAATTCTGGGGAACAAGTAATAAGGTGTAATACTTGCCTTACTCCTTGCTCTGGACCTCTCCCTCACTCCCACTTGCTGGTGGTCCTCACGTACAATGCGGGGCCATTGGCTATTGATCATTGAGCGACAAGGCCCCTTTATAGAAGAGGCTTCAGGGGACCAGTCGCACAGACAGTGTGGGGGGGGGGGGGGGCTGCTGGAGCGAGAAGTAAAGTAAGTAATAACCTACTCCTCTATTTCCATAGTTGACCAGCACCTTACCCTTGCAAGGAAGGACGGGCTTTTGCAAGGGTAACCTTATTGTAGTTCCCGGAGTTGGGCTGTAAGGCTCCATGCACACTAGCGTATTTTATAAGCTCAAAAAATGCTAGAAAAAAAAAAAAAAAAAAAAAAAATAAAATACCGATAATAGCATTTAGTGCCAGTTTCTAGTAGTGTTTTAGCAGCTTTTAGAAGCATTTAGCGTTTTTTTTTTTAGCATTTTTACAGTAAATGAAGAAAAAAAACAAAAACTGATAATAGCATTGTGTGCCAGCTTCTAGTAGTGTTTTAGCAGTTTTTAGGAGCTTTTAGGAACATTAGCATTTTTTTTTTAGCATTTTTACACTACATGAAGAAAAAAAAAAGCTGTTGGGGGCTTTAGAAGCGTTTAGGAGCGTTCAGCTTTTTTTTTTTTCTGCTGGAAAAAACGCTCCAAAAAAACTCTACAAAAAAATTTTTTTTCTGCTCCTGAAGCTGAAAAAATGACACCTAGGATAACACTGTTTAGCTTCTAGGAGTAGGAAATTTAATGCTAATAACAACTTCTAGGAGCTTAAAAAAATGCTACTGTGCATGGAGACTAAAACTTAAAATGAATAAATAATTAAAAAATTAAAAAAGGTTTGGGTCGTACATGTGCTTATTCATTTTTGATATGACCTTTCTATTTTTACCTGTTTAATGCTGCTGTGCAACCAATCGAATTTTGGTTTCCCATACTTTGGATGATTGATGATTGGTTGAAGGGGATTACTGTACATTGAGTATCACCACCACACTGTTTGTTTTTTTAATAAGATCAAAGCTTTTTACACTGTATTCCCTTTTTTCTCCTATTGAGTAGCTTTTCCTGTGTAGATATTGTAAAATAATTGTGCATAGTTCTAAGAATACTTTTATTTATCTGTGGAACATAGCTAATGTGAAAGGTACACAAAATGTTTTGTATTCATAAAAAAAAAAAAAAAAAAAAAAGAAATAGGTTTATGCTATTGAAAGCAAAATAAAGATGTTTATTAATTCTCAACATTAAACATATGTTTTTTTTTTATTTAAAAAAATAAAAAATAACTGTTTCCATAGTTGACCAGCACCTTCCCCTTGCAAGAAAGGATGGGCTTCTACAAGGGTAACCTTATTGTAGTACCCGGAGTTGGGGGCTCCATGCCTTACTATATGCAGCAAGTAAGCAACATAAAGCAACCGAAGTAGATTCATGTCGATCTAACTTTTTATACAAACTAAAATGTAGCTGCTATGGGATTGCACACATTGCATATTTATTTTGCTGCTTTGCAGTTATTAAAGTGATTGTAAACCTTCCATTCTTTTAACTTTTAACCACTTCAACCCCGGAAGGATTAACCCCCTTAATGACCAGGCCATTTTATGCGATAGGGCACTGCGTCGCTTTAGTGGACAATTGCGCGGTCGTGCGACGCTGTACCCAAACCAAATTTATGTTCTTTTTTTCCCCACAAATAGAGCTTTCTTTTGGTGGTATTTGATCACCTCTGCGGTTTTTATTTATTGTGCTATAAACAAACAAAAAAAAGCGTCAATTTTGAAAAAAAAACTTTTTTTTTTTTTACTTTATGCTATAATACATATCCCCAAAAAATGTAAAAAAACAAATTTATTAATCAGTTTAGGCCGATATGTATTTTTCTACATATTTTTGGTTAAAACTGTGTTCCCTCAGTGTGTTATAACTGTGTGTGGGGGGGGGGGGGGGGGGGATGGGCTCATTGGGACAACACAGAAATCGCTGTTCCTGATTACTAGGAACTGGAAAAAATGGTTTTGGAGAGGAAACTGTGGAAGAGACTAATCCTAAGGGTCACTGCCACATCCCAAAACAAACTTGTGGAAGAATGGGGTGCCCCCAGAGGATAGTATGGGCAGAGAACCAACAAAGGATAGTAATGGAAAAGATACAAAGTATATGTAAAAAAATTAACACATTTTATTTAAAATACAAAAAAAGAAAAAGCACAAAAATTTATAAATATCTAAAAACAATCAAGAAGAACATGGTCATAAATGCAAACTGGATGCTGCACCAAACGCTTGGAAAAGGCAGCTGCTGCAAAACCACCCTACACATTTCGGAAAAACCACAAAAAGATTGATTTCTTTTTATGATGAGTGTACTTCCTTCTTCAGGGGATCAGGTAGAACGTGTTGTTACATTTCTATCAAAAAAAGATATATATATATGTATAAGTAGCCAAACACTACAAAGTGCAATAAATTTACATATTTGGGTTGATTTATGGAAAGGCGGATATACAGTCAAAATATACAATTAAGTACTTACAGATCAAGGATGTTCTTTTACAAGAAGATGATATGCGGGTAGATGGGATCCCACATCCAGAGATCCCTTTGAGGATCAATTAAAAGCAAGGGGAGGCCCCAATCATGGGGGAAATTCCATCAACCCGTTCAATAAATCAGCAGAATGCAAAGCATATAGCAATTTTGTCAAAGGTCTGGGATGGGATCAAACACCACAAGGAGGCGGGTGCGGCAAGTCAGAGCTCACAGGAACCACCCAACATGGGTATGAAGGGTACAAATCTGTCAGGGCAAAAAGGAAAAGAGAGGGGAAAATGTGTATATATATATATGTATGCTGTAAGTCTATCTATATAGCACGAAACCATTGGTAAACTCCCATTGAGTGAATAAGGAAAACAAAGCAAGCAAGGACACCCTGCCAAAAAGGGAAGGAGAATCAGTGCTAAAAAGGTACAAATCAATATATGGGGCAAGAATGAAAACTAAGGGGTGATCGGCATAACAGAGAATATACTATGTAAGAAAAAAGGGGAACCAAAGTTATGTTGTTTCTAACTAGGGATGAGCTTCGTGTTCGAGTCGAACCCATGTTTGACTCGAACATCGTGTGTTCGGTCGTTCGCCGAATTACAAACGATATGGGCCATTCGCGGCAAATTCGAGTGGCGCGTCACGGCCCATAATTCACTGCGGCATCGCAAAGCATTGCTGGCTGATGATTGGCCAAGCATGCACTATGACCCGCACGCTTGGCCAATCACAGCGCTGTCTGAACAGAGAGCCATAATTGGCGAAAGCCAAGGAGGCTTTGGCCAATTATGGCTCAGGGGGTTTAGTACACGCCCCACACTATATAAGGCCGCCTGCACGGCGGCCCTGTGTAGTGTGTTCCAGCGTTCAGAGATAGAGAGAGAGAGAGACAGTGTCATTTGATTTACGTTAGATAGAGTAGGCAGGTCGAGTCAGTTAACTGCAGTTACAGTGTATTGTGTATATATATACATCCCAGGTGTTGTGTGTATAAATATATATATATATATATATATATATATATATATATATATATATATATATACACTGTATTCAGTTTAGCTAGATCCTGTTCTTCTCTTCTTAATATACTGACAGGCAGGCAGGTGTTTTTATAGTATTTCCAGCTACTGTACTGTGTACCCTGCACAGTCTGACCTACAGTATAGCAACCTGCAGCCAGGTGCTTGTGTAGGCTCATTGAAGTATTTCCAGCTACTGTACTGTGTACCCTGCACAGTCTGACCTACAGTATAGCAACCTGCAGTCACGTGCTTGTGTAGGCTCATTGAAGTATTTCCAGCTACTGTACTGTGTACCCTGCACAGTCTGACCTACAGTATAGCAACCTGCAGCCAGGTGCTTGTGTAGGCTCATTGAAGTATTTCCAGCTACTGTACTGTGTACCCTGCACAGTCTGACCTACAGTATAGCAACCTGCAGCCAGGTGCTTGTGTAGGCTCATTGAAGTATTTCCAGCTACTGTACTGTGTACCCTGCACAGTCTGACCTACAGTATAGCAACCTGCAGCCAGGTGCTTGTGTAGGCTCATTGAAATATTTCCAGCTACTGTACTGTGTACCCTGCACAGTCTCGCCTACAATATAGCAACCTGCAGCCAGCTGCTTGTGTAGGCTCATTGAAGTATTTCCAGTTACTGTACTGTGTACCCCGCACAGTCTCACCTACAGTATAGCTTCCTGCAGCCAGGTGCTTGTGTAGGCTCTTGACGTATTTCCAGTTACTGTACTGTGTACCCTGCACAGTTGCACCTTCAGTATAGCTACCTGAAGACAAGTGCAGGGGTTATCATACTAATAATACTACAGGCAGGTAGTTGATATTGCTAGCTGCAGTATAATCGATATATATATTATATATATATATATATATATATATATATATATATATATATATATATATATATATATATATTCCAGTTTTTTGCAGGTCACTGCAGGCCAATAGTATGTCTGGAAGGCCAACAAGGAGAGGCAGACAGTCACAAACCAATAAAAGAGGGCAAGCAGGCTCTGTGTCTAGAGGCAACAGTGCTGGTCGTGGACACGGTGCATCCTCATCAGCACGTGGCCGTGGGACACGCTTGGCCTTTTTTCAGCAGCTGGCCGTGTTGAGCCACAACATGCGGAAGACTTGGTCGACTGGATGACCAAGCCATCCTCATCCTCCTCATGCTCTCTCACCCAGGCTCAGGGTACTTCGTCTGGCAAAGCAGCTGCCAACGCGGCCTCTTCCCTCGGCTCAATGGCATCAGTGACTCCTTCCCTAGCCCCACCATGTCCTCCTGAGGAGTCCCTCGAACTGTTTGAACACAGTGTTGGGTACATGCTCCAGGAGGATGCCCAGCATTTTGAAGGCTCTGATGATGATACAGAGCTAGATGAAGGCAGTAACGTGAACACGGACAGAGGGGGTGCCCAAGAAGGACAGCAATCTGGCAGTCATGTTCCCCCTGCTGCAGCATACTGCCAGGTTTGCTCCAGTGATGAGGAGGGAGGGGATGATGAGGTCACTGACTCAATGTGGATGCCTGATAGGAGAGAGGAGGAGGAGGAGGCACATCACCAACGAGGCAGGATGCCCTCCAGGGGCTAGCCTAAGGGCAGCACACTGACTGCATCACACCTCAGAGCTCTGCATGTGCAGGGCGCTGCTGTCTCTGTGCGTTATTCCAAAAGTTCTTTGGTGTGGGCCTTTTTTGAGACGAGTGCATTACATCGCACCGCTGCTATTTGCAACATATGTCTCAAGCGTATCTCGTGTGGCCAAAACATCTCCCGCTTGGGCACCACATGCTTGACCAGACATATGTTGACCTGCCATGCAGTTCGTTGGCAAGCGTACCTAAAAGACCCACACCAAAGAACAAAGAGGACCTCTCCTTGCTCCTCATCAGCTGGGATCTCCAACCCCACTATACCTTCAGTCCTCTCTGAGACCTGCACTGAGAAGAATGAAGGTGTAGAATTAGGTGTGTCACAGCCAAGTACTTGCGGGCAATCTGCTATCGGTACACCGACGTCAGATTGTACCAGGCAAATTTCCCTGCCCCAGCTGCTGCACCACAGAAAGAAGTTCGCTCCCAGCCATCCACATGCCCAGCGGTTGAATACTAGCTTGGCAAAATTGCTAGCACTTCAACTGCTACCTTTTCAGTTGGTAGACTCTGCCCCCTTCCGTGAGTTTGTGGAATGTGCCGTTCCTCAGTGGCAGGTTCCCAAACGCCACTTTTTCTCACGGAAGGCGATTCCAGCTCTCTACTGGCATGTGGAAGGCAATGTCTTGGCCTCGCTGGACAGGGCGGTCAGCGGTAAGGTGCATATTACCGCTGACTCATGGTCCAGCAGGCATAGACAGGGACGTTACCTAAGTTTCTCGGCGCATTGGGTGACTCTGCTGGCAGCTGGGAAGGATGCAGGACAAGGTGCAGTAGTGTTGGAGGTTGTTCCGCCACCACGCCTCCAAAATGCCACTACTGGTGATTCTGACACACCCTCCACACTCTCCTCTACCCCCTCCTCTTCTTCTTCCTCCATGGCCTCTTCCTGTGCTGTGTCCTCGGAACCAGCGGTGCTCCATAGGCGTTCAAGGGGCTACACAAGTATGCAGGCCAAAAGATACCATGCGGTGCTTGAGCTGGTGTGCTTGGGGGACAGGAGCCACACTGGGGCAGAGGTTCTGTCAGCTCTGCAGGGGCAGGTTCAGAGGTGGTTGACGCCACGCGAACTTAAGGCAGGAATGGTGGTTTGCGACAATGGCACCTACCTCCTCTCCGCCCTCCAACAGGGACAAATGACCCATGTGCCCTGTTTGGCTTACGTCCTTAACTTGGTGGTGCAGCGGTTCTTGGGCATTTACCCGGGCTTACAGGATGTACTGAGGCAGGCCAGGAAAGTCTGTGTGCATTTCCACCAGTCATATAATGCCAGTGCTCGGCTGGCAGACCTCCAAAAGGAATTTAACCTGCCCAAGATCTAATCTGTGACATGCCCACCAGGTGGAACTCAACATTGGCCATGCTGCAGCAGCTGCACACGCAGCAGAGGGCCATCAATGAGTACCTGTGTGACTATGGCACCAGGACAGGGTCAGGGGAGCTTGTTTTTTTTTCCCCACGCCAGTGGGCCATGTCAGGGATGCATGCACTGTCCTGTCACCATTTGAGGAGGCGACGAGGATGGTGAGCAGTGACAGTGTATGCATCAGTGACACTGTCCCCCTTGTCCACCTGTTGGAGCACAGGCTGCGTGGAATAATGGACAGGGTACTTGAGGCAGAACAGAGGCAGGAAGAGGAGGACTTCCTTAGCTCTCAAGGCCCCCTTTATCCAGACAGTGTTCCTGCATGCCCGCCAATCACACAGGAAGAGGACGAGGAGGAGGAGGATTGCGTCAGCATGGAGGTGGAGCCTGGCACTCAGCATCAGCAGTCTTTAAGGGATCATTTAGAGTCCCAAGAAACCTATGGACTTATACGTGGCTGGGAGGAGGTGGCTGCGGATCATGTCGTCCTTAGTGAACCAGAGGACTCCGGACCGAATGCCTCAGCAAACCTACGCTGCATGGCCTCTCTGATCCTGCATAGCCTGCGGAAGGATCCTCGTATTCGTGGTATCAAGGAGAGGGATCAATACTGGCTGGCAACCCTCCTTGATCCACATTACAAGGGTAAGGTTACGGACCTTATCTTGCCGTCGCAGAGGGAGCAGAGGATGAAACATCTTCGGGAGGCCTTGCAGAAAGGTCTGTGCAACACGTTCCCAGAGACTGGGAGGTTACAAACTTCTGTTCCTGGACAACGTGTTGCTGAGGCTTCAGTCAGTCAAAGAAGGAGCAGTGGAGAAGGTGGCCGTCTGACAGATGCGTTCAGACAATTTTTTAGTCCACAGCCCCAAGGTATGATTGGTTCCAGCAACTATCGCCAGCATCTGTTTTACATGGTGCAGGAATACCTAAGGGCAAGATCTGACTTGGACACCTTTCCCACCGAAAATCCTCTGGGTTACTGGGTCTTGAGGATGGATCACTGGCCAGAGCTTACACAGTATGCAATTGAGCTACTGGCCTGTCCTGCATCCAGCGTTCTTTCGGAACGCACATTCAGTGCTGCTGGAGGTGATCACAGGGTGCGTCTGTCCACCGACTCGGTCGATCGACTGACCTTCATAAAAATGAATCAGTCTTGGATCACCACCAGCTACCAAGCACCTGATGCTAATGTAACCGAATAATTTTTTTGGAAATGTCAGATCTCTTCAAAGACTGCCTACACTGATGCTAAGTGACTATCCTGTTATGCTGAGTAATTATCTTCTTCCTCCTCAATGATCATGCTCATAGCTTGTAAGAACATTTTTGGTTCCGGGCGCGGCCACCAGTGCCTAAGGCCCAATTTTTCAGCCCCTGTTTAACAGGGGCATGTAATTACAATTTTTGATGCAATTTTTTGCAGCAGGGCTTGTTCCTGCACTCCAACTAGAGTATCTGTGAGGGGTTGCAGTGTTGTGGCACCAGCACCAGTGCCTAAGGCCCAATTTTTTAGCCCCTGTTTAACAGGGGCGTGTAATTACAATTTTTGATGCAATTCTTTGCAGGAGGGCTCGTTCCTGCGTTCCAACTAGAGTGTCTGTGAGGGGTTGCAGTGTTGTGGCACCAGCACCTGTGCCTAAGGCCCAATTTTTCTGCCCCTGTTCAACAGGGACATGTAATTAGAATTCTTGATCTAATATTTCACAGCAGGGCCCGTTTCTGCGCCGACCAAGAGTAACTGTGAGGACTTACAGTGTTGTGGCACCACCACCAAAGGCCCAATTTTTCTGGCCATGGGGCAGGGGCATGTAATTACAATTCTTGATCTAATATTTCACAGCAGGGCCCTGTGAGGGCTTACAGTGTTGTGGCAACACCAACACCTAAGGTCCCAATTTCTGCTGAGTATATAGGGCAGGCCCCTACTTTCAAACATCCAACTTACAAACGACTCCTACTTGCAAACAGAAGGAGACAACAGGAAGCGAGGTTAAATCTACCCCTAGGAAGGGAAATTCTCTCCTGTAAGAGGTAATATGGGAAAAACATTTCTCCTTTCCACTGACGCTTTATCACCAATCCTTGTTTCACTAAAAACCCCAAATTTTCAAAAAACCTTTGTCATGGGACAAAAAAGTGATGTGAAATCTTCTGAAGAGGAGCACAGCCAGCAAAACAAATGTCACAGGGGTGATAACCCTTCCCTATGTTTTCCAAAAAGCTTAAAATAGATTTTTTGGCTGGAGCTAAACACGTTAAAAATGTACCAGTTCAAAATTACAAACAGATTCTACTTAACAACAACCTAAAGTCCCTGTCTTGTTTGCACCGCCTGTATACTGCTGTTCAGTGTATATAGGGCCTGGTGGCCCCACACCTTTCCTTTTTTTAATTTGGTTGCGGGTTCCCCTTAATATCCATACAAGACCCAAAGGGCCTGGTAATGGACTGAAGGGTATCCATGCCGTTTGTCTCACTGATTTTCATCCATATTGCCAGGACCCGACATTACATTAAAGCTGCAAGCAGTTTTAAATGACTTTTATTCCTTTAAAAATGTCATTTTGTGAAGGGACTGTTCTAAGCACGGGAAACATGTGCCATTTTACAGGCATACTATGGACAGCCCCCAGGTACGATATTTAAAGGAATATTTCACTTTTTTTTTTTTTACTTTAAGCATCATTAAAATCACTGCTCCCGAAAAAACGTCAATGGGGTTCCAACGTGCGTGCGAATTTTTGGTCCGTTCGCAGGTTCTGGTGCAAACCGAACCGGGGGGTGTTCGGCTCATCCCTATTTCTAACCTTTCTTCAGATAAATCTCAGCGCATCCATGTAAAGCCCCATACACACGATAGGACTTTGTACAAACTTTCCCTTGGATTTTTGTACAAAGGGCGTTGGCCATAAGTTTGTATTGCATACAGACGGCAGGACTTTTCCAGCCAACTTTCACGAAATCACGTGGTTTTTCAGCTCTTTACCACCACCTTTTGGTCAACTTCTGTATTGTTGTCTGGTATTATGTCAATCTCGTCACTTTTATCGGCGAGATTGACACCTTGCTAGCCGGGTTGACACTGGTGCGGGGATCCGACTTGGATCCCCGCCAATGCCAGGCACTGTGTTTGGTATGAATCTTGAGGGGGAACTCCACGCCAAATTTTAAATAAAAAAACGGCATGGATTCCCCTCCAGGGACATACCAGGCCCTTAGATCTGGTATGGATTTTAAGGGGAACCCCTACACCGAAAAAACAGCCAGGGGTCCCCCCAAAAATCCCTACCAGACCCTTATCCGAGCACGCAGCCTGGCCAGTCAGGAAAGGGGGTGGGGATGAGCGAGCGCCCCCCCCCTGAACCGTACCAGGCCGCATGCCCTCAACACGGGGGGGTGCTTTGGGGGAGCGGGGCACCCTGCGGATGACATGACCACACCCCCTTATGAGATTACAGTCCCAGCATGCCCTGGGACTGTGACCTCATAAGGGGGCGTGGTCACCGCCTATATAAGTCCATTTCGAAGCGCTCATAGAACATTCCAGCTGGAAAGAGCGTCATGTCAACATTGGAAGAAGAGAAGAGGGAAGAAGACGATCCAGAAGTCCGGGCCACCGCTAGCAAAAGAGCGGCAGAAGATAGCGGAGGGTTGTCGGGAAGAGGCCCTTGTCCTCATCAACCTGGGGACAAGGTGCTTTGGGGTGGGGGGCCCGTAGGGCGCCCCCTACACCAAAGCACCCATCCCCCATGTTGAGGGCATGCGGCCTGGTACGGCTCACGAGGGGGGGGGTGCTCGCTCGTCCCCACCCCCTTTCCTGACCGGCCGGGCTGCGTGCTCGGATAAGGGTCTGGTATGGATTTTGGGGGGACTCCCACGCCGTTTTTTTGGCGTAGGGGGTTCCCTTTAAAATCCATACCAGATGGAAGGGCTTGGTATTCCCTCAGAGGGGAATTCCCTCTCGCACCCGCCGCAGTAGGAAAATGTGTTTTTCCTATTGCAGCTAGCGCAAGATGTACAGTACCCTGCCGCTGGATCGCGCTGGAAACATTCTTGCGGCTGCGTACTGTAGTTTGTACAAAAGTCCAACGGCTTTGTGTACACACGATCGGACTTTGCTCCATCAGACTTTTGTTGCAGGAAAGTTTGTCCGTTCGCACAGCCAACAAAAGTCCGATGGAAACTGAAAAAATTTTGTCCGATGGAGCGTACACACGGTCGGATGTTGCTCCAAAACAGCTAATTTGCATGTTTGTTGTCAAAAAGTCCGATCGTCTGTACGGGCCTTAAGGGAAGATCACCTTGGCTGTGCAGCAGTAATATGCCGCACATTATTGCGGCATTTTCTCCCCTTGCTTATAATCGATCCTCAAAGGGATCTCTGGATGTGGGATCCCATCTACCCACATATGTGCTGTGTATCATCTTCTTGTAAAAGAACATCCTTGATCTGTAAGTACTTAATTGTATATTTTGACTGTATATCCGCCTTTCCATAAATCAACCCAAATATGTCAATTTATTGCACTTTGTAGTGTTTGGCTTTTTTTGATAGAAATGTAACAACATGTTCTACCTGATCCCCTGAAGAAGGAAGTACACTCATCATAAAAAGAAATCAATCTTTTTGTGGTTTTTCCAAAACGTGTAGGGTGGTTTTGCAGCAGCTGCGTTTTCCAAGCATTTGGTGAAGAATCCAGTAGCTGTAGGTTTGCATTTATGACCATGTTCTTCTTGATTGTTTTTATATATTTATAAATTTTTGTGCTTTTTCTTTTTTTGTATTTTGAATAAAATTTGTTAATTTTTTACATATACTTTGTATCTTTTCCATTACTATCCTTTGTTGGTTCTCTGCCCATACTATCCTCTGGGGGCACCCCATTCTTCCACAAGTTTGTTTTGGGATGTGGCAGTGACCCTTAGGATTAGTCTCTTGCATAGTTTCCTCTCCAAAACCATTTTTCCAGTTCCTAGTAATCAGGAACAGCGATTTCTGCGTTGTCCCAATGAGACCATCCCCCCCCCCCACACAGTTATAACACACTGAGGGAACACAGTTAACCCTTTGATCGCCCCCTAGTGTTAACACCTTCCCTGCCAGTGTCATTTATACATTGATCAGTGCATTTTTGGATCAGCCAATCTCAGTGTTGTCCCCTGTCAGAATGGGGATCTGCCTTGTTTACATAGGCAGATCCCCGTTCTGCCTCCCTGTGGAGTGGCCAGCGGACATCGAGTCCGTCAGACCCGCGTGCGCCCACAGTATCTCATGCTTGAAACGTGGTACGGGTACGTCGTTTCATGCAGCCGGGCCACCCTGCCGCAGTGTATGTGCGGTGAGTGGTCCAGAAGTGGTTAAAATAACAAACATGTTATACTTACCTGCTCTGTGCAATGATTTTACACAGAGCAGCCCAGATCCTCCTCTTTTCAGGTCGGGCTCCTCTCTGTTTGATATGGGGGCACTCGTGCGTGCTCGCTCCTGAGCGGCTTTGTGTGTCCATTGCTGCCAGAGCTGCTGCTTTCCTCTGATGCACATTGCTGGTTAGGGAAGTATAAGGGGTGGATGGTCAGGAGCTGCATGCAGAAGGTTTTTTTACCTTAATGCAGAGAAAGAATGCATTAAAGTGGTTGTAAACCCTGTACTGCTACCAGAGGCGGCTCTAGGCTTTGTGAGGCCTTAGGAAAAATTTAGACATGAGGCCCCACTCACACCGTTTGCAGCGGTTAAGGAAGAACCCCGAGGTGGAGCATCTCATTACTGCTTCTGCTTGTGTGGGTGGGACGTGTACTGCACCAATCTCAGGGGATGAATAGAAGAGGAGGGTCAGCAAGGGTCCTTCCTTATCCCCTGAAAAAATTGGGGTGGGGATGGGTATGGGACTGGGGACAATGGGCTAGGGGAGAAGGAGGAGGGGGTAAAAAGAGGGGAGTGTGTAGGAGATGAGAGATGGGAAGAGAAGAACTGGAGTGAAACTGGGGGATCCTGGTCTGTATGGGGATAAAAGAGGAGGAGGATTTGTGCTGGCATGAGGGAAGGGGGGGGGGGGGAGACAAATAGATGGATGTCAATGGGACTGGAGAGGGATGGGGAATACTGTTGGTTGGTGAGGAATAGCCAAAGTATAATTCAAGCAAATGGGCTGGCTGGCAGGGAGGGGGAGAGGGAGAAAGAAAGAAAGAAAGAAGGAAAGAAAGAAAGAAAGAAAGAAAGAAAGAAAGAAAGAAAGAAAGAAAGAAAGAAAGAAAGAAAGAAAGAAAGAAAGAAAGAAAGAAAGAAAGGACGCCCCTTACATCGGAGTACTCACTGGGAGGCAAGAGAGAGAAGGGAGGGAGTGGATGGATGGATGGATGGATGGATAGATCAGGCAAGGGGCGTATCATGAAATTAGTGGGCCGGTGTGCAAGCTGCTTAAAGGGAGTGTGGTTAAATAAGGTCTGAGATGACTTACATGGTGCAGAATCTGGTAATGTTAAATAGGGAATGTACAGTGCGGAGTGTATGGCGGTGTGTGGTATGTGCAGGGGAGGGGCACGGAGTGAATGGGGGTGGGTGGTATGTGCAGGAGAGGGGCACAGAGTGAATGGGGGTGGGTGGTATGTGCAGGAGAGGGGCACAGGGTGAATGGGAGGGAGGGGTGGTATGTGCAGGAGAGGGGCACGGAGTGAATGGGGGTGGGTGGTATGTGCAGGTGGGGGGCACGGAGTGAATAGGGGTGGGTGGTATGTGCAGGAGAGGGGCACGGAGTGAATGGGGGTGGGTGGTATGTGCAGGAGAGGGGCACGGAGTGAATGGGGGTGGGTGGTATGTGCAGGTGGGGGGCACGGAGTGAATAGGGGTGGGTGGTATGTGCAGGTGGGGGGCACGGAGTGAATAGGGTTGGGTGGTATGTGCAGGTGGGGGCATTAAGTGAATGGGGGTGGGTGGTATGTGCAGGAGAGGGGCACAGAGTGAATGGGGGTGGGTGGTATGTGCAGGAGAGGGGCACAGAGTGAATGGGGGTGGGTGGTATGTGCAGGAGAGGGGCACAGGGTGAATGGGGGGGAGGGGTGGTATGTGCAGGAGAGGGGCACGGAGTGAATGGGGGTGGGTGGTATGTGCAGGTGGGGGGCACGGAGTGAATAGGGGTGGGTGGTATGTGCAGGAGAGGGGCACGGAGTGAATGGGGGTGGGTGGTATGTGCAGGAGAGGGGCACGGAGTGAATGGGGGTGGGTGGTATGTGCAGGTGGGGGGCACGGAGTGAATAGGGTTGGGTGGTATGTGCAGGTGGGGGCATTAAGTGAATGGGGGTGGGTAGTATGTGCAGGAGAGGGACACGGAGTGAATAGGGGTGAGTGGTATGTGCGGGAGAGGGGCACGCACAGAGTAAATGGGGGTAGGTGGTAAGTGTAGGAAAGGGGCATGGAGTGAATGGGGGTGTGTGGTATGTGCAGGAGGGGGCAACGGAGTGAATTGGGGTTGGTGGTATGTGCAGGAGGTGTTGTCGCAGTAAGTGGGCTTAGCACTATATGACCATATATTGTGACCAAACCCCCGTATTTTTTTTTAAATATGTTCAGGTGTTTTTAACTAGCCTTGCAGGAAATGTCATTCTTGAATGTGTGCGCTGTAATATGTTTTGTAATGTTTTTGTATGTGCAGGAGGGAGGCACGGAGTGAATGGGGGTGTGTAGTATGTGCAGGAGAGGGGCACAGGGTGAATGGGGTGGGTGGTATGTGCAGGAGAGGGGCACAGAGGGAATGGGGTGGGTGGTATGTGCAGGTGGGGGGCACGGAGTGAATGGGGTGGGTGGTATGTGCAGGAGAGGGGCACAGAGGGAATGGGGTGGGTGGTATGTGCAGGAGAGGGGCACGGAGTGAATGGGGGTGTGTAGTATGTGCAGGAGAGGGGCACAGGGTGAATGGGGTGGGTGGTATGTGCAGGAGAGGGGCACAGAGGGAATGGGGTGGGTGGTATGTGCAGGTGGGGGGCATGTAGTGAATTGGGGTGGGTGGTATTTGCAGGAGAGGGGCAGGGAGTGAATAGGGGTGAGTGGTATGTGCGGGAGAGGGGCACGCACGGAGTGAATGGGGGTGGGTGTTATGTGTAGGAGAGGGGCACGCAGTGAATCGGGGTGTGTTGTATGTGCAGGAGAGGGGCACGTAGTGAATGGGGGTGGGTGTTATGTGCAGATGGGTGGCACCGAGTGAATAGGGGTGGGTGGTATGTGCAGGAGGGGGGCACGGAGTGAATGGGGGTGGGTGGTATTTGCAGGTGGGGGGCACGGAGTGAATGGGGGTGGGTGTTATGTGCGGGAGGGAAGCATGCAGTGAATGGGGGTGTGTGGTATGTGCAGGAGAGGGGCACGGAGTGAATGGGGGTGGTATGTGCAGGAGGGGGGCACGGAGTGAAAGGGGGTGGGTGGTATGTGCAGGAGAGGGGCACGGAGTGACTGAGGGTGGGTGGTATGCGCAGGAGGAGGGGACGGAGTGAAAGGGGGTGAATGGCATGTACAGGAGGGGGGCACGGACTGAATGGCGGTGGGTGGTATGTACAGGAGGGGGGCACGGAGTGAATGGCGGTGGGTGGCATGTGCAGGAGGGGGGCACGGAGTGAATGGGGGTGGGTGGTATGTGCAGGAGGGGGATGCAGATGGGTTGGAAGTATATGGTTTGAATAAGCCCTAATGCATTGCTCCAGCACTGCAGAGACCACTGGTATGCACTGAGAAAGTGAAGCTAGCTGCAGACACACAGCACCAGAACTGACCTTTCACCCCCCTGCAGACATTGCTCTCCCCCCCCCACCCTCTTTCTTAAGTTGCTGCACAGAAATATCTCCCATAAACGTTCAAAACCCCGCCAACTTACCACCATGCACACACCCTGCAGAATGGACTCTGCTTGTATCCCTCCCCGTGGGATCTCCGATCTCGGGCAATGAGCTCTCAGCATCACTCCATGAGCATGACAGGAGCCAGAGAGTGACAGGCGCGGCTTTGTCTCATCCATGGGTGCCCCGTGGGCCAGCCTCAGAGGTGGCTCTTAGGCAAATTAGGCAGCTGCGAGGCCCCTGTGAGCGTGAGGCCTTAGGCGACCGCCTAATTTGCCTAATTAGAGAGCCGCCTCTGACTTTTACCTACATGTAAGCCTATAATATAACTTACTTGTACGTACCGTGAATATCTCTTAAACTTGCACCATTTAGGAGATATTCACTGTATCCGCTTGTGCCAACGTCATTGGCACATGCGGACTGAAGAAACGGCTCGCTTGTGCAGTTTCTTCAGTAGCTGTGCCGTGACTGGTGGCTCCCGCGGGCATGCGTGGAAGTGACGTCATCGTGGCTCTGGCCAATCACAGCGCCGAAGCCCGCGAACCCGGAAATAACATTCCGGAGACATGTTGGCCGTCACAGCGCTGTACGGGGACCGCCACAACAGCTTCGTTCTAAGGTAAGTACGATGCATGCTAGCTCATTATGCTTTTGTTTTGCAGGTTGTGTTTTTTTTTTCCAGAGTTTACAACCACTTTAAGGTAAAAACCTCTTCAGTCTGTACAACTGCTTTAACCTCTTGCTGCCCACGTAAGCATGTGTGTGGTAGCAAAAAAAGGTGGGCTTTAACGGCCACATGCCGCACATATGTCCATGGGCAGCAGAGCTTTCTGTGTTGTTGTCCCAGTACAGTGATCAAGCTATCAAAGGCTGTTCTTCATCCATCCTAATAATTGGGAGTCAGTGGAACCAGCTTCTAGTCATGTGACTACTGTGACAGCCATTCACAGTGGTCACGTGATTAGCAGATCCTTCCCACCCCCTGGGCATACAGACTTTATTAAAGGGACACTGGGGCTACGCGAGAAGGGAAAGTTCACCTTTTTACAAAGAATGAAAAGGAGAAATATCTCAGAATACCCCTCCAGTCCCGGCTGTATGTACCTTGTATGACCCCCACCTTCCAGCGCCCTCTCCAGCCAGTATGAAAGTCCTGCACTTTAAACATAGCATACCATAATGTGAACAATGGCTCCAGCTCATTGGTCAGCACTGGCCACATGCCTGCACTGACCAATGAGAATCCTTATGAGGATCCCTTCTTTTGTGACCTCATTCTTTTGGTGTTATTTAACCACTTCAGTCCCAGAAGATTTTACTAGCTTCCTGACCAGAGCACTTTTTGCGATACGGCACTGCGTCGGTTTAACTGACAATTGCGCGGTCATGCGACGTGGCTCCCAAACAAAATTGACGTCCTTTTTTTCCCACAAATAGAGCTTTCTTTTGGTGGTATTTGATCACCTCTGCAGTTTTTATTTTTTGCGCTATAAACAAAAAAAGAGCGACAATTTTGAAAAAAAAGCAATATTTTTTACATTTTGCTATAATAAACATCCCCAAAAAATATATAAAATAACAATTTTTTTTCTCAGTTTAGGCTGATATGTATTCTTCTACATATTTTTGGTAAAAAAAATCGCAATAAGCGTATATTGATTGGTTTGCGCAAAAGTTATAGCGTCTACAAAATAGGGGATAGATTTGTAGGATTTTTATTATTATTTTTTTTTCTATTAGTAATGGCGGCAATCTGCGATTTTTATTGTGACTGCGACATTATGGCGGACACAACGGACACTTTTGACACTATTTTGGGACCATTGGCATTTATACAGCGAACAGTGCTATACAAATGCACTGATTACTGTGTAAATGACACTGGCAGGGAAGGGGTTAAACACTAGGGAGTGATCAAGGGGTTAAGTGTGTCCTAGGGAGTGATTCTAACTGTGGGGGGGATGGGCTACCACTGACATGACAGAGATCACTGCTCCGGATGACAAGGAACAGTAGAATTCTGTCATGTCACAAGGCAGAACGGGGAAATGCCTTGTTTACATAGGCACCTCCCCGTTCTACCTCTCCACACCGCATTTACGGGCCACCCCGGCGAACATCGAGTTCCCGGAACCCGCGGTGTGCGGCGGGCGTGTGTTTGCGCGCCGCATGTGCGGTGTGCATGCCCAATAGGCGGCAAATTTAAAGGGATATACAGGTACGCCCATTTGCCTGCCTGTGCCATTCTGCCGACGTACATCTGTGTGCGGCAATCGGCAAGCGGTTTTTAACCACTGGGGGTTTTTTTTTTACATTTTTTTACTATAAAGAAAAAAAAACAAAAACACCAAAAATTGTGAAAGAAAAACTCACTTTCTGTTTTAAAACAACAAATAAAAATGGCGGGGCAGTATGAAAACCTCCAAAATGGAGCTTGTTTGGAAAGTGGATACCTCAAGAGAATCTCATATTTGGCACAATGTTTTTGAAAATGAAGAAACATGCTGGCATGGAGGGGGTTAAAAGACGGAGCCTGGTAATGGCGTATTAGATACAGCAAATACAGGTCATACACAGGGAGGAGGAAATTAAGGGCTTGAAGTGGATCTTGGCCGTATCTGGGCACCACAAACCAAAAACACTATTTAATTCATGTTTAATATTTAAAGCAAACTCCCCCCATCCATCCATCCATCCATCCATCCATGTCTCCATGACTTATTTTGTTGAGAAATCACTTTGAAAAACAATCCCTTGGCATTTCTGGCCACGGCCATCTTGAGTAAGGGCAAATGATTCATGTAGCATTTACTTCCTGGAATCCATCTCCTGGGATATGTGACATCATTTACCTAGGCAAGAACTCAGGAAGTAACTGTAGAAATGTAAAAAAAAAAAAAAAAAGTTTATGATAAATATGATATATTTTCTTATCGATTTACTAATGCTAGCAACATGAGGATTACAAATAATCAATGTTGATTGGAAGAGTAGCATTCCACTTTAATGGACATGTCACATACAGTGGAGGGGGGGGGGGGGTGGAGATGAAGGGGTTAATGTACAGATGTGCAAAAGGTCAAAATACAAATTCATATCAGATGTGCAAGAGAGGGGGGGAGGGGGGTGCTGCCATGATCTGTGTTTTGCTCTGGAACTAATGAATGGTTTGCCCTTCAGTTCCTCCTACCACTGTAAGAGGAAGGGAAGGTTTACAGTAAACCTTACACTAGTTTACATCTGTGATTGGTGGGGTTGGTCCTTCATTGACCCAGTGATCCCAAGGTACAGAGCCGCTTGGAGTGGCTCTGTATACAAAGGGGCTTATTTACGAAAGGCAAATCCACTTTGCACTGCAAGTGCACATGGAAGTGCAGTCGCTGTAAATCTGAGGGGTAGATCTGAAATGAGGGGAAGCTCTGCTGATTTTATCATCCAATCACGTGCAAGCTAAAATGCTGTTTTTTATTTTTCTTGCATATCCCCCTCGGATCTACAGCGACTGCACTTCCACGCGCACTTGTAATGCAAAGTGGGTTTGCCTGTTCGTAAATAACCCCCAGTGTGTGAACTGACCAGTCTGGGGATGTCTCAGTTCACAGGCATTAATGGGTGTACTGATGGTGCTTTATCCAATCCTGTTTATAAACAGCACTGGGTAAGTAACTGCCTGCCTGCCTGCCACTTTGCCGTTGATTAACATGTGGCGGTGGGTAAGTGGTGAAGGACTTTTTTTCTGCAATCCTCAGAATTCTTCTGCCTTTAGGGGGGCTTGTTAAGCCAGCCAATCAGCAGCTCTGGCTGAATACTGCTGCTCCCATTCACCATGACCAATGATGAAGTTCTAATCACATGACGGGCACCAGAGTGAGATGAATTTCGAGAATAAAAGTGGAAAAAAGGAATCTCGGTGTGCCTTGTGTATTTCTTCCAGATCTGTGCAGTAATCCAGTGTGAGACTTTCCCTCTGTGCAGGAGCTTCCTGTAATAAAGACAGATCACTGCTGCTCTCTCTCCTTGTGCGGGGTGACTGGTCTTGTCTCCGCCCCCTCCTGTTATTTTCTGCAGGCAGCCTGTAGTGGGTGTGGTTATTGGGCCCCTCCCACTACTCTGTTCTCTGCACAGGCACAGTGATGATGTCACTGCTTCTGTTTCAAGGTCATATCTGGATTCTCAAAGCCATTTGGTCCATACTAAATTAATTAATATCTTTTTTGGAATTTGATGGATATATTTAAATTAATGCTTTTGTGGACAGAGTTCAGCCTTAAATTTTTTCAGATAAGCCTATAATATTCTATTAGTGTTAATTATATGGGACTGGTGGTTTGATAACGAAATTGCCCCTTCCTAACCAATGACACCACAAAGCTTCTAATTCACTCCCTGGTCATCTCTCGCCTCGACTACTGCAACTCCCTCCTCATTGGATTACCTTTCAATAGGCTATCTCCCTATTCAGTCCATCATGAATGCTGCCCCCAGACTCATCCACCAACCTCATTACCAACCAACTCAGCATCTGCTACTCCTCTCTGCCAATCCCTGCACCGGCTTCCGCTCACCCAACAAACTAATTTCAAAATGCCAGCTAAAACTTACAAAGCCATCCACAACTCTGCCCCCAGCTACATCACTAACCTAGCCTCAAAATACCAACCAAATCGTTCTCCTCGTTCCTCCCAAGACCTCCTGCTCTCTAGCTCCCTCATCACCTCCTCTCATGCTCACCTCCAGGACTTTTGCGGAGCTTCTTCCATCCTATGGAACTCCCTACCCCAATCTGTCCAACTATCTCCTACTTTGTCCACTTTTAAGCGATCCTCAAAAACCCTTCTCTTCAGAGAAGCCTACCCCACCCCCACCTAAAAACTGTATTTCCACTTTCTCAATCTGCTCATCCCCCATAGTTATTACCGTTTGTATCATTTTAACAGTGTTGGATGGTGCCCGAACCGACACCCCCCCTTGCTTCAGCCTGCACCGCACCAACACTGCTGACAGGTGGCGCGATTTCCCCCCTCAGTTTCTCCGTGTCCTGGGATGCGTCTCCTCAGCCGTTCGTCACCTCCTCATAGGCCAATAGCATGGCTTCTCCTTTCAGTCAATCAGGTACCGGGTCTCACGGCCCACTTCCTGATTGGTCGGGAGGAAAATCAGTGTGATAATAGCGAATAGCGAATATTATATATTATAATATATTCGCTATTGTGACACAACTGGGTGGGCTCGGAGCGCAGTGCTCTGCACCCCAAGCCCACCTTTTTTTGAAGCCTATTAGAGCCTCTGGCTCTAATCATGTGCTTCAAAAAAACACCCCCCGCCATTGGAATCCATGGTCCGGCGCCCTGTATGTAGATCAGGGGGCTGGATGCATGGATGGGGGGGGTGGCATCCGTGCGCCCCTAATGGATGGGCTGCCACTGCATGGGCCCTCTGATTCCTCCTGTATTGAATTGTAATGTAAGTTTACTGTCTGCCCTCATGTTGTACAGCGCTGCACAAACTGTTGGCACTATATAAATCTTGTATTATAATAATAATAAAAAATCTTAGTTGGATAGTTAGGCCCGGTTCAAACGTATGCGAATTAGATGTGCGTTTCCCCGCATCTAATTCGCATAGCAGGAGAATGTGACTGGCTCCCTATGGAGCCGGTTCACATACCTCCGGGGCGGCTGCGGAGCGCACTGCACAAAAACGCTGTGCGTCTTTGGCTCCGTTTCAGGGCCGAATATCAGGCGTAGAATCGGCCCTGATTAGTCCCTGAATCGGGGAACAGGGACGGACAGAGCCCCTGTGTAATCCGCAGCGTGTTATAGTGTTAACCCGGCCTAAAGGTTTGCTGTTATACATCTATGGGGGGACATATATGAGTTGTGACATTACTGATAACTCCTATCCAACATTTTATCTAGAGTATGAATAAACCTTATAATAATCCTTCATTTCCTGGAAATCCAGTAGCAGTCTGAGACTTGCTTTTCCATATAACATTGTGATAAAAATAAAACCACAAAGGAATAATTGTCAGATGCCGAACATGCTTTAGCCCCTCTAGGATTTAAATAAAGTGAAGTATGTGGAGTATAACAAACATACAAGAGAGGCTACATATGCTCAATGTATATTTGGTGCCCAGGCAATGTGCAGTATTCATACATACAGTATGTTTTATTTATTTTTTAACTTTTTATTAATTTATGTCTTTTATTCTTGTTTTGTGCATTACAAAACAAAGTCATGAAACAGAAAGTCAGCATGTTGTGCCAATGGACCTATACATGAGTGCCAGGAGCTCCTGCTAGGTCTACCCCTCTGACCACAGGTAGAGTTCTTCACATGCCTAGTGTCTCCCACCCTCAAAAAAATGAATGCAGACAGAGCTAAGCCATGCCAAACATGATCATATTCACACCTAGTGCACTCCATACTCTCCTTGATGGAGCTCTACCTTTCTTCTATACTCTCCTAGAGGATACATAATTATCTTCCATACTCTCCTAGATGGAGCTCTACCTCTCTTCCACACTCTACTAGAACACTCTACTAGAACACTGGGGTGATTGGAGAGGAGCGCCAAAAAGTGTCTCATTTGATGATTTTTTTAATCTATTTGTAGTTGCTTATTGAAGATAAAAGTATACAAGTAGAGCCAGTGCGTTTCGGGGGAATTGCCCCCCTTCCTCAGGGCTGTATTTCTTGGAGAATGGTTAGACTCTGAGAGGGTTTCGGCGTGGGGCAGTGACAGCAGGGAATTCTTCTAGAGGGATCTCTACCTTTCTTCCATACTCTCCTAGATGGAGCTTATATTCTTGTAGAGTGATCTCTACCTCTCTTCCATACTGTCCTAGATGGGGCTCTACCTCTCTTCCATACTGTCCTAGAGGGATCTCTACCTCTCTTCCATACCCTCCTAGATGGAGCGCTACCTCTCTTCCATACTCTCCTAGATGGAGCTTTACCTACCTTCTAAATTCTTCTATAGTGATATCTACCTCTCTTCCATACTCTCCTAGATGGAGCTTTACCTACCTTCTATATTCTTCTATAGTGATCTCTACCTCTCTTCCATACTCTTCTAGAGGGATCTCTACCTCTCTTCCATACTCTCCTAGATGGAGCTCTACCTCTCTTCCATACTGTCCTAGAGGAATCTCTACCTCTCTTCCATACCCTCCTAGATGGAGCGCTACCTCTCTTCCATACTCTCCTAGATGGAGCTTTACCTACCTTCTATATTCTTCTATAGTGATATCTACCTCTCTTCCATACTCTCCTAGATGGAGCTTTACCTACCTTCTAAATTCTTCTATAGTGATATCTACCTCTCTTCCATACTCTCCTAGATGGAGCTTTACCTACCTTCTATATTTTTCTATAGTGATATCTACCTCTCTTCCATACTCTCCTAGATGGAGCTTTACCTACCTTCTATATTCTTCTATAGTGATCTCTACCTGTCTTCCATACTCTTCTAGAGGGATCTCTACCTCTCTTCCATACTCTCCTAGATGGAGCTCTACCTCTCTTCCATACTGTCCTAGAGGGATCTCTACCTCTCTTCCATACCCTCCTAGATGGAGCGCTACCTCTCTTCCATACTCTCCTAGATGGAGCTTTACCTACCTTCTATATTCTTCTATGATATCTACCTCTCTTCCATACTCTCCTAGATGGAGCTTTACCTAACTTCTAAATTCTTCTATAGTGATATCTACCTCTCTTCCATACTCTCCTAGATGGAGCTTTACCTACCTTCTATATTCTTCTATAGTGATATCTACCTCTCTTCCATACTCTCCTAGATGGAGCTTTACCTACCTTCTGTATTCTTCTATAGTGATCTCTACCTCTCTTCCATACTCTTCTAGAGGGATCTCTACCTCTCTTCCATACTCTTCTAGAGGGATCTCTACCTCTCTTCCATACTCTCCTAGATGGAGCTCTACCTACCTTCTATACTCTCCTAGATGGAGTTCTACCTCTCTTATATACTCTCCTAGAAGGATCCTCACCTCTCTTCCATACTCTTCTAGAAGGATCACTACTTCTCTTCCATACTCTCCTAGCTCTCTTCTATGTTGAATTCTTGTGTGCTGTTATTCTGATATGTTTATTTGCTTTACCATTCTGTCACATTCACGTTGTATTCTTGAAAATCTATTAAAATACTTACGTAAGAAAAAATCCTTGTGATGTAAGGAAAATACACCAGATTGAGGTGAAGGTGGACATATATTGCATCATCGGGAGTTGTTATGGTAGGTCAATCGTATACAATGAGAAACAAAAGCTGGCCATAAACCAATAGAATTGAGTTAAAAAATTTTCATTTTTAGAACGTTTGTTAGATTTTCTAATAGTTAGTGGGGTCAAATGGTCATTTTGACCAGAGTGATGAGAAATTTCCAAGAAGCGGGATGGAATTTTTTTTTCAAGGAACAAAGTTATAACTGTGAATGAGGTTTTCGTTTGGGAAAAAGTGTACTTATTGTAAGGAAACCTGTTTGATACCTCTAGGATTCCATTCAAATATCAGTTCTGGGTGAAAATGTAAGAGTTTTCAAATGAAATTAGTTGATTCAATGATGGCAAGAAAAAATGTTCTGACAAAAAATTTTCTACGAACATTCGCACGAACACCTACTGAATATAAGCTTTGGTAGAGCGTTCTACAAATATCACTGTAAATAAAGGGATAATTCCCAGAGCATTGTGGTGTCAAGTTATATTTTTTTTATTAAAGTGGAATTAAACTCTCTCAACCAATACTGACTATTTTTAATCCTAATGTTGGACCTTTGAGTCTGGTATGGATTCTAAGCGGAACCCCAGGCCAAAATTTAAAAAAACGGCGTAGGGTCCCCCCTCAACATTAAGGTGTGCTTTGGGGTGGTGGGATGCCCCGAAGTAAGGGGGCCCCAGATGCTGCCCCCTATGTGAATAAGTATGGGATACTTAGTACCCATACCCATTCACCAAAAAAAGTGTAAAAAGTAAAAGACAGTGCACGAGTTTTTGATAATTCCTTTATTTAAAAAAATTAAAACAATGTCCTCCGATGTAGATCCATTGTCATGCCGGACCTGAAAAAAGAAGAAAAAAACCTCCGGCCTCGTCAAAGGCTCCCTGCCGACTGCCTGCTCCTCAGTCGGACATTTCTTAAATAGGTAAGGGGCAGAGTCACCCAATGACATCAGTGGGCGACCCCGCCCCCTTGTGACCTCCTCGACCAAGCATGCCCCAGTCGGTAATGTCACAAGGGGCGTGGTCATCTGCTGATGTCATCGGGTGACCCCGCCCCTTACCTATTTATTGTCAGATGGAGGAGCAGTCAGTCGGCGGGGAGCCTTCGACGAGGCCAAAGGTTTTTTTTTTCTTTTTTTAGGTCCAGCAGGCGGTGTGATTGAGGATGGATCTACATCAGGGGACACTGTTTTTTATTTTTTAATAAAGGAATTGTGAAAAACTTGTGTCCTGTCTTTATTCACTTTTCACACTTTTTTGGTGAATAGGTAGGGGTACTATGTACCCCATACTCATTCACATAGAGGGGGGGCAGGATCTGGGGGCCCCGTTGTTAAAGGGGGCTTCCAGATTCCAATAAGCCCCCCTCCTGAAGACCCCCACAACCAGAGTCCCCCCTGCCCCAAAGCACCCCTTCATGTTGAGGGCATTTAGCCTGGTATGGTATATTCAAATGGTTTTGAAAATTTGGAATTCATTGATTAATAAACAAAATGAAATTAAACTAACCTAAACAAATTCCAAAACGAATCAATAAAACGAAAATAGGAACATAATGGGGTTGATTTACTAAAGGCAAATAGACTGTGCACTTTGCAAAGTGCAGTTTCCCTCTGCTAGTGCAGTTGCTCCATAGCTTAGTAAATGAGGTAAAGCTTCACCTTGCAAAGAATAACTAACCATGTGCAAAGAAAAAAAAAAAAAAAGTGCATTTTTGCTTGCACGTGATTGGATGATGGAAGTCAGCAGAGCTTCTGCTCATTTACTAAGCTCTGAAGCAACTGCACTTTTCAAAGTGCACAGTATATTTGCCTTTAGTAAATCAACCCCTGTGAATCTATCTGAAACAAAAGGAAACAAACGTTTCCGTTCTGCACCACTTCACCCCGTGCGTGCGTTACAGCCCTGTTCTTCTATATGACATTACCACCATGCACCCCTTTAGGTAACTTCAGACCAGACATGGAATCGTTTCAAAAGCTTTACTGGAATACTGCAGCATTATGAGGAACACAAGATAACAGTTAAGTGCAGTCTTTTCCTAACATTTCTAGTCCCTAACTACAGGCCTGTGTCAGAGTTTGGTAGACGGCACCATCTGTTACAACTAGTCCATTGAGTTCAGTGGGGCTGCACTACAGCTGCTAGCCAATAGCTCAGTTTACAGTTGCGGTGTGGTCCTGCAATGCAAAATTGCCATTCCGCAATTTAAAAGTAAAAGTAAAGAAATAAAACATAAAATAGGCATTCAGGAGGCAGGAGTAGCACCTCCTGAACACCTGTCGGCCAAGCAGTACCACTAGTGTAAAAGAAGCCTAAAGGCCCATACACCTGATACGAAAAATTGGAAGTAAAATTTCATCCGACGAATGATCTGCTGTTCTTCAGATCGTTAGTATGGTGCTTTCGACAGCCGGTTCTGGTTTTTCGTCAGACAAAAGCTGGATGTACAGACTATAAATTTTTTGTCGTACGTGAACGCAACGTCCGATTTAGTTAAGTAAGAGCAAGACTATGCATGTTAAGAAATAAGAGAATACATACAAAACTAGTCGTCAGCACATTACATCACTTCTGAAGTTCTATTCTGTCGTGCGAGAAATTTCGTATAGTGAATAACCTCTTCGCTTTCGACCTGAGAATAGCTTGCAACAAAAAACTGACGAACTGTCGTCCGAAAATCTGATCATGTGTA
Organism: Aquarana catesbeiana; assembly: GCF_042186555.1. Taxonomy (NCBI): domain Eukaryota; kingdom Metazoa; phylum Chordata; class Amphibia; order Anura; family Ranidae; genus Aquarana; species Aquarana catesbeiana. The sequence continues at coordinate 670,567,261 of NC_133327.1, read as the reverse complement.
CGAGGCTTTAGAGAGCCTGTCAAGTCTTCTATATATGCAATAAAGATGCGCAATCCCAAAAACTCAAACAAAGAAGCACATAGGAGTGCCAGCATGCGCTCAAATAAACTAATGAGCTCAAAAAAGGTGCCAATATGCAATTTACAGATATAAAAAATGTGAATGTTTAGTCCATGAAGTGCGAAAAAACCATGCGAACAATCAGGACAAACTTCTCAGAAAGACAATTGTTTTTTCTGTTCATCAAACAAAGTAAAAACAGCGTCGCTTACCAGATGTGATGGATCTCAAATGATAGAGATCGGATAGGCTCACACAGGAAGGATCACTTGTAGACGGGCGTTGTATCCACCGGCTTCTCCAACCGCGGGATCCCTCCTCCTGTAGCGGTCTTTCCTCTGCTTAATACACTCCTCTCAGAGCCTTCTAGTGCCATAGATTCCTCCACAGGATGTGTTTATAGAATGTAAAGAAGAGGCTTCATGGTGCAGTACTCCAATTTAAAAAGTATTTATTCTTAAAAAATCGTAGTCACTGACATCCAAACAAAACGGTATTCAATGTATTTAGAACCAGCCACGGCTCATGCCAGCCCACTGGTGCGCAGTGACGTCAATCTATAACTCTGTCCGACGCGTTTCACAATACAAAGCTTTTTATATCTGTAAATTACATATTTGCACCTTTTTTGAGCTCATTAGTTTATTTGAGCGCGTGCTGGCACTCCTATGTGCTTCTTTGTTTGAGTTTTTGGGATTGCGCATCTTTATGGACTATTTTGTTTTTTTTAGATGCAGCACTTTTTTTTTCTGTACACGTGTATTTGATTTATTTATGTATATATACACAGTTTTGTTTAGTAATTGGGTTTAGCACAGATATCCTGCTATACAAGTCTTCTATATAAGAAGGAAAAGCTGAGTTAATAAACCTGTTTTCAACTCAACCACCAAAGAACTGCATAGAATATATAATGTTACCCACTAGACTGTAATAAATTGACATTTTATTAATCAAAAAATATAACAAAAATGGATATATGCAAATTGTATAATGCAGTAAAATGGTACCAAACCCACATCATACACACCTAATAACATGCATCCACCTCTCTCACTACATTCATACTCAATAAGCCCCTAAAAGGTAACATTATATATTGATTTAGCAGACAAAAATTTATATAATCCAAAAATTCAAAAAGATCAAAAATGATAATGGTGATCTCATGCGTGGTGGATAAATGGAACTACGGAGACTGAGAGTTCAATATTTTGTGAGGCAAAAGGAAAAACAAGCCAGTAGCCATTCAATGGTGATATTCTTGTGAAAGATGATGGTAAGTATCATAAGTATCAATTCTCCAAGGTGCCAGGTACACAAACAAATGGAGGACATAGATTCCTGGTTGGCTCATATTGTGAAACCTCCAATAATGGTAAGGGAGAAATGAAGTAGTTGCATGGTCCAGAGGAGGATGAGAGTTCACCAAAACAAAGTCAATAACTGTCTAGAGCAGTGGTTCTCAGCCCCTGTCCTCGGGTCCCGCTAATGCCTTGTTCACACGAGGCGGACTCCGTTTCCACGGAGCCCGACTCGGTCCGCCGGCTCAGCGGGAGATCAGTCCGTTGATCTCCGCTGAGCCGGCGGATGACAGGTCCCTCTCTGCGCACTGAGCGGGGAGGGGCTTGTCAGGCGCCGCTGCCGCCTATGGAGGGATCGGACGAAAACGGACAGCGTGTCCGTTTTCATCAGATCTCACCCGATCCGATCCGCCAGCGACGGACCTGGACGTAGGGCCATCCGTCTGCTTTTAGCGGATCGGACGGGGTCGGATGTCAGCGGACATGTCTCCGCTGACATCTGTCACTCCATAGGCTAACATGGAGCGCCCGTTCAGGTCCACCGTCAAAACTGACAGGCGGACCTGAACGGTCCGATCGTGTGAAAGGGGCCTAACAGGCCAGGTTTGCAAGATAACTGAAATACATCATAGGTGATATCATTTGCTGCTCAGTGATTGCAGTATTCTAGTCTGCATCTCCCCAAGGTAATACTTCAAATCTGGCCTGTTAGTGGGTCCTGAGGACAGGAGTTGGGAACCACTGGTCTAGAGCTAAGGTTTGTATGATTCCAAGATGGATTCTGTGAACATAACCTCCCTGGCACATCAGTGGACATTCAAGTAAACCATTCCATTGGCTACCTTGGAAGAGTGACCTCAGAGTATTTGGACAAGACCCACGGGTCACAGAGTCAATAGCTGTGCTTGTAAAACTATGCATGTAGGTTTTTGTTGGATAATTATCCATCCAGTAGCTCAAAGGACCAGAGTTCTCATGCAGGAGAATGCGCCTCTTGAATGTACGTAGCCATACACCAATGGATCACCAATGGGGCAGGGAGAGGAGGTGGACGCCAGATGCGCCTGACTGGTTTTGTCGCGCACAGGCTGGCTGCCTCAAAGGCAAGAGTCTTCTATATACATATTACCCTTAAAGTGGAACTTCACACTTTCAATCAACACTGACTATTTTGAATTATTGCTGTTAGCATTAGTAACTAGATAGGAAAGTATATTTAATTATTTTAACTTTTTTTTTACATTTCAGTTACTTCCTGGTTTCCAGGCCTATGGAAATGATACGATCCAGGAGCCTTCAGGAGGGAAGGAGGGGTTTGTCAGCTAAGCCCACCCTCTTGCCTGCGTGCCTGAGCTAAGGGCAGATGGATTCCAGGAAGTAACTGCTATCTGAATCATCTGCCCTTACTCAAGATGGCCACAGCCATAAATGCTAGGGGGTGTTTTTCAAAGTGATTTCTCATCTAAATAAAGCACGGAGACATGGATGGATGGGGGGGTTTGCTTTGAATATTAACAATGAATTAAATAGCATTTTAGGTTTTTGGTGCTCAGATGCAGTGTGGTTCCACTTTAAAGTACCACTAAACGATAGAAAGGGGTCGGGTTTGCCTCCAATTACAAGGAATGCAAGGTGACATAGGGGGAACCCTATGCAAAAAAACAAGAAATAAAAAGTGAAATCACCTCAAAATCCACACCAATTTCTGATGTGAGCTTGCAGCTGGCCAGGAACGGGGGTAAACCATACCAGGCAACATGTTCTCAACATGAGTGGGTGCCTTTCCAGGGGGGCCCCCTTGGCAAACAACCTTGTCCCCATGTTGATGAGGACACAAGGGCAAGAGCCTCTTCACGAGAAACCCTGGCCGGTGGCTTTGGGGGTCTGTCAGGGAGGTGCTTATTAAAATCTAGAAGTCTCCTTTAAAAATGAAGACGTCGTGGGACGGCATTATTGCGGTGGGCAATCTGACACTTTTGACACTTTGTGGAAACTAGTGACACTAATACAGTGATCGGTGTTAAAAATATGCACTGTCACTGTACTAATGAGACTGGCTGAGAAGGGATTAAACATCTATGGTGATCAAATCTGTGCCAGTGTTTGTGTGTACTATGTGTGCTGCTTAAGGGAAATGATGGATTTCTTTCCCTACTTTGCAGGGAAAGAAAATCCATCACTTCCCCCATGACAGGACAGAAGTCTGCCTTGTTTATTTAGGCAGAGCTCCGTCCTGTGTCTCTGCAAGACAATCGGCGGGTGCAGGCAGATATCAATTGGCTGGCACCCGCTGATCAGTTTTTGCTATGATTAATCACAGCAGAAGCAGCACGCCAGAGGCACCCTTGCGCCCTCTACCAGGAAGTGCAGAATCATGTAAATATATATGTGATTCAGAGCGGCCACCCTGTAAATCTGTTATGGGGCAGTTGGCAGCTGGTTACGATCGATTACATGTATTGAACCTGCCAGGTACTACAAAAATTGTTAGTTGGGGGGTGCCTTCAAAATGTTGCCGAGCCCCCATGCAATTCTGGGACAAGGTCATCTGGAGCCCGGGGCAAACATGCCAAACTGCGCCCCCAATATGTATGAACATTATGTGTCAGCAAAAATCCCCCCCCCCGTGAAATCCCCCCTCCCAGCACAAATCTTTTCTCCCTAACACAAATGCCCCTCCCCCCAAAAAATCACCCCTCCTGGCACAAATATTCTACCCCTCGGAGTACACATCCTCTCTCCCCTACACAAATACCCCTCCCAGCACAAATACCCCCCAATTCCCCCTACTAGCATAAATACTCCCCAATCATCCTTACTAGCACAAATCCCACCCCCCCAAAAAAAAATCCCCCCAAAATATCCCCTCTTCTACCACAATCCCCCCCACCCCTCATTTCTCCTCCTAGTACAAATCCTCTTCTCCCATCCCAACACAACCCCCCCCCCCACACACAAATCACCAGTCCCAGCACTTCTACCCAACTTCCACCCCCTAGCACAAATACTCCTCAATCATCCTTACTAGCACAAATCCCACCCCCCCCCAAAAAAAAACAATCCCCCCCTCCTAACACAAATCCCCTTCTCCCATCCCAACACAAATGCCCCTAAATCACCACTCCCACCCAACTTTCACCCTAATAGAACAATTCTTATCCCCTACCGCCCCCCCCCCCCAAATTCTCCCTCCCAACAAAAATCCCCTCCCCCAATCTACCCACAGTGCCCCCCTCACCTCACATGTTGCCACAGTGCCCAGGACAGCCCCTCCCTCACCTCACATGATGCCAAAGTGCCCAGGACAGCCCCTCTCTCACCTCATATGATGCCACAGTGCCCAAGACAGCCCCTCCCTCACCTCACATGATGCCACAGTGCCTAGCGCAGCCCCTCCCTCACCTCACATGATGTCACAGTGCCCAGGGCAGCCCCTCCCTCACCTCACATGATGTCACAGTGCCTAGGACAGCCCCTCCCTCACCTCACATGATGCCACAGTGCCCAGGGCAGCCCCTCCCTCACCTCACATGATGTCACAGTGCCTAGGACAACCCCTCCCTCACCTCACATGATGCCACAGTGCCCAGGGCAGCCTCCCCTCCTGCCCACCCCTTGTTCCGGCCCTGCCCCCATGATTCATATTTATACCCCTGACTGTCAGCTCGCCCTAAATGGGAAAGGTCGCAGTGTCTTTTAGCATTACATTTCTAGAGGAAAAAAAATCTGTGCATGACACATTTCATCATATGACCACTTCTATTAGAAACTTCTCATAAAGAGACTTGGCAATCTTCTAACTTGAAAACCTGCTGAAACGATGACATGCTTGTTCATGTATTATATTAAAAAAATCTTCTACATAAAAGTTTATGAAAATTGTGTAATATGGAAAACATTGGGGTACATAAATCAGGTAAAATAAAATCTGAAATGTCCGGCAACTTACAGTAAAGTGTCAAATCACACTTTTTTTTTGCATGTTGTGTCCCTCCAGTGCCACCTGGAGTCCTTCTTAGGCACCTACATGAAAAACAACTTCCAAAAAGTTGTTATTATGGACACATGAGCCAGGAGTTGACTGATCTGCCAAGCTCTGTGCTGTGGGATGATAAAAAGGCGTGTGCTAAAATCCTACAAAAGTATGTTTCCTCTGAAGGGGGTTGATACCCCAATAAAGATAAACTCCGGCTATGAATTTGGGGCTGCTACAGTGTTAGCCGTGATCTTCCAGGATCCTGTGTGCCAAGTGACCCCACTGCACACTGACCTCAGGGGGCCACTCAATGGAAACTGATACCGTTTACCGAACCCCTTGTATATTTTTTTTCAAGTAATACAAGCCTTTCTCTGATTGGACAAGTTGGAGTTTACAGTGCACCTGGAAAGTATTCACAGCACTTCACTTTTTCCACATTTTATCATGTTACAGCCTTATTTTAAATAGATTAAATTAATTATTTTCCTCAAAATTCTACAAACAATACCCCATCATGACAACATGAAAGAAGTTTGTTTGAAATCTTTGCAAAGTTATTCAAAATAAATGAAAAAATCTCATGTACATAAGTATTCACAGCCTTTACCATGACACTCAGTTTTGAGCTCAGGTGCATCCTGTTTCCACAGATCATCCTTGAGATGTTTCTTCAAATTGATTGGAGTCCACCTGTGGTAAATTCAGTTGATTGGACATGATTTGGAAAGGCACACACCTGTCTATATAAGGTCCCACAGTTACCAGTGCATGTCAGAGCACAAACCAAGCCATGAAGTCCAAGGAATTGTCTGTAGACCTCCGAGACAAGATTTTATGGAGGCACAGATCTGGGGCAGGGCCGTCTTTAAGGCAGGACAAAAGGGGCATCATTGTTGTGGGGCCCAAAGCAGCTGCTTCATACTTGCCAACTACCCCAGTTTAAATTTACTTGTCCCTTGAAATTTTAGTCCTGTGCTGTGTCCTGATATCTCAGTGTGAAGTGCTGCTACTAATGCTGCCCAGATCTGTTGTGTACAGATGACTCACCTGCAGACCCTGTGCTTACATGTAAATAACCGGCATTCATATGCACATAGAGACGGCATTCATATGTAGATAGCGGCGGATCAGCAGCATTCATAGTTAAATAGAGGCGGCATTCATATATAAATAGCCGTGGAATGGCGGCATTGATATGTAAATAGAGGTGGCATATGTATATTATGCCCCCCCGAGGTCATATCCACCATCACTTCTGCCGAATGCTGCCCACTGGGGAGACAAAGGGGCATGCTGGAAAGTCCTGCCTACAACTGTGGTCATTCAGCCTAACATCAGCCTGTTCTGAAAAGCTAAGCAAATAAGTATGGGGGGTGGGGGGGGGGTAGTGTTGGGTGTGCAGAGGTAGGCAGAGAAGGAATTCTAGTTTGGGGTGCACAGGTGAGCAAGCAGGGGATGTGCAGAGGTAAGGAAGGTGGGTGCAAAGATGAGCAGAGGAGGCAGGTAGAGTTAAAGAGGTGAAGGGTTAGAGTGGAGAGGATGGGGGAGGTTCGGGGTGCAGAGGTTAGCAGGGGTTTTAGGATGCAAATTGTACTGACAGGGTGGATAAAGATGTAGATCACGTGTAGGGCAGCCCAATTATTTCAATGGGCTGCTCTATGCGCTAGACATGAAGAAGAAAGTCCCTAACGCTCTTTCAAAAATCGCACGTTTCCACAGCACATGTCAGCAGATGCATGAAGGTGTCATTAACCATTAATGGCACTGCTGTATCTGCTAAAGGGCAGCACGTTTCTGTGGTGTTAGGAAAAGCGATTTTCTTTTTTTTTTTGCTAAATGTCTGTTACATTGGTGGTCAGTGTAAATCTTCTCATTACATTGGTGGTCAGTGTAAATCTTCTCATTACATTGGTGGTCAGTGTAAATTTTCTCATTACATTGGGGCTTGGTGTACAATCCTTTCATTCACACTAGTGGCCAGTAAATCCCTCTTTACATTGGTGGTTACTGTGAATGCTTCTATTACATTAGTGGTCAGTGTAAACACCCATTACATTGGTGGCCAGTGTTGAAACTCCTGTTTATATTGGTACTTGGTAAAAAAAACAGCATTGCCATTGATCACCCCCCCCCCCCCCCCCAGCACTGCCACTGGTCCCAGGAGTTCTAGGATCCCTAGGAGTTTTCTGTCTATTGATAGGTCCCCTCACCACCCCAATCCATGGTGTGGTGGCAGTGAGGAGATGATGTGCTGTAACCTCTAGCAACCAATCAGTGAGTGGTAATGATACACAGTAACCTCTGGCAACCCAAACGCAATTGCTACCTGATCTGATTCAGTAAACTGATTTTGAGTCTAGCTGCTATTTATTGTATATCTCAGAGCAGGTGGAGAGTGAAATTGCATGGTGGGTGGGCCCCAAGAAAATGTTTGCCCGATGTCCAATCAATATTAAAGACGGCCCTGATCTAGGGAAGGGTACAGAAACATTTCTGAAGGTCCCAATGAGCACAGTGGGCTCCATCATCCATAAATGGAAGAAGTTTGGAACCACCAGGACTCTTCCTAGAGCGGGCCTCCCAGCCAAACTGAGCGATCGGGGGAGAAAGGCCTTAGTCAGCAAGGTGACCAAGAACCTAATGGTCACTCTGACAGAGCTCCAGTGTTTCTCTGTGAAGAGAGGAGAACCTTCCAGAAGAACAACCATCTCTTCAGCACTCCACCAATCAGTCCTGTATGGTAGAGTGGCCAGACGGAAGCCACTCCTCAGTAAAAGGCACATTCTTGTGGCCTGGAGTTTGCCAAAAGACACTTGAAGGACTCTCTGACCATGAGAAACAAAAATCTCTGGTCTGATGAAACAAACATTGAACTCTTTGGCCTGAATGGCAAGCGTCATGTCGGGAGGAAACCAGGCACCGCTCATCACCTGGCCAGTATCATCCCCCCAGTGAAGCATGGTGGTGGCAGCATCATGCTGTGAGGATGTTTTTCAGTGGCAGGAACTGGGAGACTAGTCAGGATCGAGGGAAAGATGAATGCAGCAATGTACCGAGACATCCTTGATGAAAACCTGCTCCAGTGCATTCTGGACCTCAGACTGGGGTGAAGGTTCATCTTCCAACAGAACAACGACCCTAAGCACACAGTAAAGAAAACAAAGGAGTGGTTACAGGACAACTCTGTGAATGTCCTTGAGTGGCCCAGCCAGAGCCCAGACCTGTAGTAGTTGCTGAGAAAAAAAATTTAAAAATATCCAATTCGTTTACAGTGCACAGTTTAGTGAGGGATGCTGAAGAGTTGTAAAAGTGTGTGGAACTCCACTTTAAAGAACGCCTTGTATTCAATAAAAAAAAAAAATACATGGTGTTCTGCGGGTGAATTGTGGGTGTGGCAAAAGTGCACTAGCAGTGGGATGGGCTTAAAATATGAGCCTACTCACTGAGGGGGGGGGGGATTTACTAAAATTGGAGCACAAAAAATATAGAGTGCAGCTCTGCACAGAAACCAATCAGCTTCAATGATTTATTGCCAAAGCTTAATTGAACAAGTTGGAGTTAGAAGCTGATTGGCTACCATGCACAGCTGCACCATGCATGCGTGCTACCATTTTAGCAAATCTCCCCCACTGTGTACATGATAACATTTGCAACAGGCAGGGGTGAGTTAAGCCTCGTACACACCTTCTGACTGGAAATGTATAATGACAGGCTGTTGTCGGTAAATCCAACCTTTTGGGCGCTCCATCGGACAATTGTTGTCAGATTTTCCGCGGACAAATGTTGGATGGCAGGTTTTAAAATTTTCCGCAGACAAATGTCTGTTGTCGGATTTTCAGAGCGTGTGTACACAAGTCCGTCGGACAAAAGTCCAAAGTACAAACACGCATGCTCGGAAGCAAGGACGAGCCGGAAGCGGTCGGTCTTGTAAACTAGCGTTCGTAATGGAGAATTAACATTCGTGACGCGGCAAATTATGAAACCCTGAAATGCAGCGCACAATTCTCTTCTTCTTTAATGGGATAATAATGAAGCTGCTTTACTGGTGATACTGATGGAGTTATTGCAAACAAATTTTCAAAGGCTTTTTTTTTTCTAGTGATATCAAGAATAATATTATTATGTTTTTTTTTTTGTTTTTTATTTGGGCAAGGTACCACAACAACATTATCCCATAGTTTTTAGGATTAAAGATACAACTATGTTGGTGTCCCTTGTTAATTTTACATTGTATTTTTTTTAAATGTAACTGCCGACTCCCAAACTGTCATTTGAAGTAAAACACATAGCCAAGTATTATTCTACACAAATTTTTTATTGTGCATTAAAAAAAGAAAACACATAAAATTAGATATGCTATCTGCCAATAGAATTTAACCAAAAAGTGCATTCTGTGCATCCAAAAATATAGAAAATATACAAAATCAAATCATTATTCAACCAAAAAAATAATGTCAAAGCAATAACTCCAAGGCCAATAATAAATAACACGTTATCTCCTCCGATTCCGCAACATGTCTGGTTGACGAACGGCCGTTCAGAAATGAACTGAAAAGCACGACATGGAAAGCGCAAAATGAAAAGCGCAAATCAACACCAAACTTCTACCAAACACGAAATTAGCAGAAGGAGCCCAAAGGGTGGCGCTAAAGAGCTGAAAAACAACGTAGTACGTCACTACATTCGTGATTGTTGGCCAACAATTGTGTGGCCGTGTGTATGCAAGAGAAGTTTGGACCAACGCCCTTCGGACAAAAGTCCACGGTTTTGCTGGCCAACAATCCGATCGTGTGTATGAGGCTTTATTTGCCTGCATACATTGTGCTGAAGAGTGTCCCTCTTCCGTAGCTGAGTTGGAATGTTTGCACAGAGGATGGATCCAACCCTCAGCACAGCACGTAAAGCATGTGGCAAAGCCTTTGTGAAGTGACCCCGATGTGACTGCAATTGTTGCCGAATAGTTGCTGAAAACAAACTGTTGCTTCTATAAAGCAGATCTCTCATTTTTCCAGATAACTGAAGCATAATGGAATGTTACTATAACAGAGCTCCTGAAATCACCCAGCTTATTAGTGTTATTGCTGACTCAGGACGGCGCATTGTCCTCTCCCCTCCAGAACACAAGCGATGGGCACATTTTTCACACGCCGACTAATTTGCATCCCAATGCGCCTTTGGATGGAGCTGGGGGGTGGAGGGAAATCAGCGGATGGTGTGAATGATAAGCTCTCTACCTAACTAGCAAAGCAAGAGGAAGCCAACTGTTACTTCTTACAGAACCATTCCTCCCAACCTTCTGAGATGGGAGAGAAGGACACCTTTTAACACAGAATATTTGGCAAAGGGCACATCCCTGATCGCCAAGACCATGACTAATTAAGGGGATGTTTAAGTCTTGTTTAAAAAAATAAATAAATAACATGTTATACTTACCTGCTCTGTGTAATGGTTTTGCACAGAGCAGCCCCGATCCTCCTCTTCTCAGGTCCCACGTCGGCTCTCCTGGCCCCTCCCTCCAGCCGAGTGCCCCCCCCACAGCAAGCAGCTTGCTATGGCGGCAACTGAGCTGAGCCGCTGCTCTGTGTTGTCCATTCAGACACAGAGCTGTGGCTCAGCCCCACCCCCTCCGTCTCCTGATTGGCTCACTCATAGCTCCCAACTGTCACTGATTTCAAGGGACTGTTCCTGATTTGGAACAAAGTCCCTCTGTCCCTCTTTCCTCTCCATTTTGGTCTGATCTATATAGTTGCACAGTATCTCACAAAAGTGAGTACACCACTCACATTTTTGTAAATATTTTATTATATCTTTTCATGTTACAACACTGAAGAAATGACACTTTGCTACAATGTAAAGGAGTGAGTGTACAGCTTGTATAGCAGTTGTATGTATCTTTTTATATGTCTAAAAAAGCCTTTAATAAAAAGAATTTACAAAAAAATAACACACAGCCATTAATGCCTAAACCGCTGGCAACAAAAGTGAGTACACCCCTACGTGAAAATGTCCAAATTGGGCCCGAAGTGTCAATATTTTGTGTGGCCACCATTATTTTCCAGCACTACCTTAACCCTCTTGGGCATGGAGTTCACCAGAGCTTCATTGGTTGCTACTGGAGTTCTCTTCCACTCCTCCATGACAACATCACTGAGCTGGTGGATGTTAGAGACCTTGCACTCCTCCACCTTCCAATTGAAGATGCCCCACAGATGCTCAATAGGGTTTAGGTCTGGAGACATGCTTGGCCAGTCCATCACCTTTATCCTCAGCTTCTTTAGCAAGGCAGTGGTCGTCTTGGAGGTGTGTTTGGGGTCATTATGTTTGAATACCACCCTGTGGCCCAGTCTCCGAAGGGAGGGGATCATGCTCTGCTTCAGTATGTCACAGTACATGTTGGCATTCATGGTTCCCTCAATGATCTGTAGCTCCCCAGTGCCGGCAGCACTCATGCAGCCCCAGACCATGACACTCCCACCACCATGCTTGACTGTAGGCAAGACTCACTTGTCTTTGTACTCCTCACCTGGTTGCCACCACACACGCTTGACACTATCTGGAACAAATACATTTATCTTGGTCTCAGACCACAGGACATGGTTCCAGTAATCCATGTCCTTAGTCTACTTTTCTTCAGCAAACTGTTTGTGCGTTTTCATGCGAATTATCTTTACTGTAGAAGAGGCTTCCTTCTGGGACGACAGCCATGCAGACCAATTTGATGCAGTGTGCGGCGTATGGTCTGAGCACTGACAGGCTGATCCCCCCACCCCTTCAACCTCTGCAATTAGGGATGAGCTTCGTGTTCGAGTTGAACCCATGTTCGACTCGAACATCGTCTGTTCGCCCGTTCGCCGAATTGCGAACGATATGGGCCGTTCGCGCCAAATTCCTGTGGCGCGTCACGGCCCATAATTCACTGCAGCATCGGAGTGCATTACTGGCTGATGATTGGCCAAGCATGCACTATGACCCGCATGCTCGGCCAATCACAGCGCCTCCTGAACAGAGAGCCGTAATTGGCCAAAGCCAAGGAGGCTTTGGCCAATTATGGCTCAGGAGATTTAGTACACGCCCCACACTATATAAGGCCGCCTGCACGGCGGCCCTGTGTAGTGTGTGTTCCGGCGTTCATTGAGAGAGAGAGAGAGAGACAGACAGTGACATTTGATTTGAGTTAGATAGATTAGGCAGAACAGTCAGTCAGTTAGCTGCACTTACAGTGTATTGTGTATTTATATGCATCCCAGGTGTTGCATATATATATATACACTGTATTCAGTTTAGCTAGATCCGTTCCTGTTATCTTCTAGACTATTTACAGTTAGTGCAGTGCGTCCTGCTCACAGTGTTCAGCTAAACCTACAAGTTAGTGGGGTGCGTCCTACTCACAGTGTTCAGCTAAACCTACAAGTTAGTGCAGTGCGTCCTGCTCACAGTGTTCAGCTAGATCCGTTCCTGTTATCTTCTTACTGACAGGCAGGCTTGTCTTGTTACAGTAAATACAGCTACCTGAAGAAAATTGCTGGTGTTCTTTTGATCCTATTAGTACCACAGTCAGGCAGCTAGACTATTTACAGTTAGTGCAGTGCGTCCTGCTCACAGTGTTCAGCTAAACCTACAAATTAGTGGGGTGTGTCCTGCTCACAGTGTTCAGCTAAACCTACAAGTTAGTGGGGTGCGTCCTGCTCACAGTGTTCAGCTAGATCCGTTCCTGTTATCTTCTTACTGACAGGCAGGCTTGTCTTGTTACAGTATATACAGCTACCTGAAGAAAATTACTGGTGTTTTTTTGATCCTATTAGTGCCACAGTCAGGCAGCTAGACTATTTACAGTTAGTGCAGTGCGTCCTGCTCACCGTGTTCAGCTAAACCTACAAGTTAGTGGGGTGCGTCCTGCTCACAGTGTTCAGCTAAACCTACTAGTGTGGTGCGTCCACCTTACAGTGTTCAGCTAAACCTACAAGTTAGTGGGGTGCGTCCTGCTCACAGTGTTCAGCTAAACCTACAAGTTAGTGGAGTGCATCCTGTTCACAGTGTTCAGCTAAACCTACAAGTTAGTGGGGTGCGTCCACCTCACAGTGTTCAGCTAAAGCTACCTGTAGAAGGTTGGTGGTGTTCTCATACTACAGGCAGGCAGTTGATTTTGCTAGCTGCAGTATCAGTACACACACACACATATATATATATATATATATATATATATATATATATATATATCCCAGCTTAGTGCAGCTACAGGCCATTGGTATGTCTGGAAGGCCAAGAAGGAAAGGTAGACAGTCACAAGCCAATAAGAGAGGGCAAGCAGGCTCTGTGTCTAGTGCTGGTCATGGAGACGGTGCATCCTCATCAGCACGTGGCCGTGGGACACGCTTGGCCTTTTTTTCGGCAGCTGGCCGTGTTGAGCCGCAACATGCGGAAGACTTGGTCGAGTGGATGACCAAGCCATCCTCATCCTCCTCATCCTCTCTCACCCATGCCCAGGGTACTTTGTCTGGCAAAGCAGCGGCCTCTTCCCTCGGCTCAATGTCATCAGTGACTCCTTCCCTAGCCCCACCATGTCCTCCTGAGGAGTCCCTCGAACTGTTTGAACATAGTGTTGGGTACATGCTCCAGGAGGATGCCCAGCGTTTGGAAGGCTCTGATGATGATACTGAGCTCGATGAAGGCAGTAACATGAGCACGGACAGAGGGGGTGCCCAAGAAGGACAGCAATCTGGCAGTCATGCTCCCGCTGCTGCAGCATACTGCCAGGTTTGCTCCAGTGATGAGGAGGGAGGGGATGATGAGGTCACTGACTCAACGTGGGTGCCTGATAGGAGAGAGGAGGAGGAGGAGGAGGTGTCACATCATAAGGGCAGCACATTGACTGCATCACACCCCAAAGCTCCACATGTGCAGGGTGCTGCAGTCTCTGCGCGTTATTCAAAAAGTTCTTTGGTGTGGGCCTTTTTTGAGACGAGTGCATCAGATCGCACCACTGCTATTTGCAACATATGTCTCAAGCGTATCTCGCGTGGCCAAAACATCTCCCGCTTGGGTACCACATGCTTGACCAGACATATGTTGACCTGCCATGCAGTTCGTTGGCAAGCGTATCTAAAAGACCCACACCAAAGAACAAAGAGGACCTCTCCTTGCTCCTCATCAGCTGAGATTTCCAACCCCACTATACCTTCAGTCCTCTCTGAGACCTGCACTGAGAGGAATGAAGGTGTAGAATTAGGTGTGTCACAGCCAAGTACTTGTGGGCAATCTGCTTTTGGTACACCGACGTCAGATTGTACCAGGCAAATTTCCCTGCCCCAGCTGCTGCACCGCCGAAAGAAGTTTGCTCCCAGCCATCCACATGCCCAGCGGTTGAATGCTAGCTTGGCAAAATTGCTAGCACTTCAATTGCTGCCTTTTCAGTTGGTAGACTCTGCCCCCTTCCGTGAGTTTGTGGAAAGTGCGGTTCCTCAGTGGCAGGTACCCAAACGCCACTTTTTCTCACGGAAGGCGATTCCGGCTCTCTACCGGCATGTGGAAGGCAATGTCCATGCCTCGCTGGACAGGGCGGTCAGCGGTAAGGTGCATATTACCGCTGACTCATGGTCCAGGAGGCATGGACAGGGACGTTACCTAAGTTTCACGGCGCATTGGGTGACTCTGCTGGCAGCTGGGAAGGATGCAGGACAAGGTGCAGTAGTGTTGGAGGTTGTTCCGCCACCACGCCTCCAAAATGCTAATGATTGTGACACACCTCTCTCCTCCACCCCCTCCTCTTCTTCTTCCTCCATGGCCTCTTCCTGTGCTTTGTCCTCGGAACCAGCGGTGCTCCGTAGCCGTTCAAGGGGCTACACAAGTACGCAGGCCAAAAGATGCCATGCGGTGCTTGAGCTGGTGTGCTTGGGGGACAGGAGCCACACTGGGGCAGAGGTTCTGTCAGCTCTGCAGGGGCAGGTTCAGAGGTGGTTGACGCCACGCCAACTTAAGGCAGGAATGGTGGTTTGCGACAATGGCACCAACCTCCTCTCTGCCCTCCGACAGGGACAAATGACCCATGTGCCCTGTTTGGCTCACGTCCTTAACTTGGTGGTGCAGCGGTTCTTGGGCAGGTACCCGGGCTTACAGGATGTCCTGAGACAGGCCAGGAAAGTCTGTGTGCATTTCCGCCGGTCATATAATGCCAGTGCTCGGCTGACGGACCTCCAAAAGGAGTTTAACCTGCCCAAGAACCGCCTAATCTGTGACATGCCCACCAGGTGGAACTCAACGTTGGCCATGCTGCAGCAGCTGCACACGCAGCAGAGGGCCATCAATGAGTACCTGTGCGACTATGGCACCAGGACAGGGTCAGGGGAGCTTGTTTTTTTTTCCCCACGCCAGTGGGCCATGATCAGGGATGCATGCACTGTCCTGTCACCATTTGAGGAGGCCACGAGGATGGTGAGCAGTGACAGTGCATGCATCAGTGACACTGTCCCCCTTGTCCACCTGTTGGAGCACACGCTGCGTGGAATAATGGACAGGGCACTTGAGGCAGAACAGAGGCAGGAAGAGGAGGACTTCCTTAGCTCTCAAGGCCCCCTTTATCCAGACAGTGTTCCTGCATGCCCGCCGATCACACAGGAAGAGGACGAGGAGGAGGAGGAGGAGGAAGATTGTGTCAGTATGGAGGTGGAGCCTGGCACTCAGCATCAGCAGCAGTCTTTAAGGGATCAGTCCCAAGAAACACATGGACTTGTACGTGGCTGGGAGGAGGTGGCTGCGGACCATGTCGTCCTTAGTGACCCAGAGGACTCCGGACCGAATGCCTCAGCAAACCTACGCTGCATGGCCTCCCTGATCCTGCAAAGACTGCGTAAGGATCCTCGTATTCGTGGTATCAAGGAGAAGGACCAATACTGGCCGGCAACCCTCCTTGATCCACGTTACAAGGGTAAGGTTGCGGACCTTATCTTGCCAGCGCAGAGGGAGTAGAGGATGAAACTTCTTCGGGAGGCCTTGCAGAAAGGTCTGTGCAACACGTTCCCAGAGACTGGGAGGTTACAAACTCCTGTTTCTGGACAACGTGTTGCTGAGGCTTCGGTCAGTCAAAGAAGGAGCGGTGGAGAAGGTGGCCGTCTGACCGATGTGTTCAGACAATTTTTTGGTCCGCAGCCCCAAGGTATGATCGGTTCCAGCAACCATTGCCAGCGTCTGTTTTACATGGTGCAGGAATACCTAGGGGCAAGATCAGACTTGGACACCTTTCCCACCGAAAATCCTCTGGGTTACTGGGTCTTGAGGATGGATCACTGGCCAGAGCTTGCACAGTATACAATTGAGCTACTGGCCTGTCCTGCATCCAGCGTTCTTTCGGAACGCACATTCAGTGCTGCTGGAGGCGTGGTAACCGATCACAGGGTGCGTCTGTCCACCGACTCGGTCGATCGACTGACCTTCATAAAAATGAATCAGTCTTGGATCACCACCAGCTACCAAGCACCTGATGCTGATGTAACCGAATAATTTTTTTTGAAATCTCAGATCCCTTCAAAGACTGCCTATGCTGATGCTGAGTGACTATCCCTGAGTAATTATCCTCTTCCTCCTCAATCATCACACTGATAGCTTGTAAGAACATTTTTGGTTCTGGGCGCCAACCACCAGTGCCTAAGGCACAATTTTTCTGCCCCTGTTTCACAGGGGCGTGTAATTACAATTTTTGATGCAATACTTTGCAGCAGGGCTCATTCCTGCGTTCCAACTAGAGTGTCTGTGAGGGGTTGCAGTGTTGTGGCACCAGCACCAGTGCCTAAGGCCCAATTTTTCTGCCCCTGTTTAACAGGGGCGTGTAATTACAATTTTTGATGCAATACTTTGCAGCAGGGCTCCTTCCTGCGTTCCAACTAAAGTGTCTGTGAGGGCTTGCAGTGTTGTGGCACCAGCACCACCACCACCACAGGCCCAATTTTTCTGCCCCTGTTCAACGGGGGCATGTAATTACAATTCTTGATCTAATATTTCACAGCAGGGCCCATTTCTGTACCCACCAAGAGCGAGTGAGGACTTACAGTGTTGTGGCACCAGCACCACCACCACCAAAGGCCCAGTTTTTCTGCCCCTGTTCAACAGGAGCATGTAATTACAATTCTTTATCTAATATTTCACAGCAGGGCCCTGTGAGGGCTTACGTTGTTGTGGCCACAACAACACCTAAGGCCCAAATTTCTGCTGAGTATATAGGGCAGGACCCTACTTTCAAACATCTAACTTACAAATGACTCCTACTTGCAAACGGAAGGAGACAACAGGAAGTGAGGTGAAATCTACCCCTAGGAAGGGAAATTCTCTCCTGTAAGAGTTAATATGGAAAAAACATTTCTCCTTTCCACTGATGCTTTCCAATCCTTGTTCCACAAAAAACCCCAAATTCTCAAAAAACATTTGTCATTGGGACAAAAAGTGAGGTGAAATCTTCTGAAGAGGAGGAAAGACAGCAAAACAAATGTCACAGGGGTGATAACCCTTCCCTATGTTTTCCAAAAAGCTTAAAATAGATTTTTTGGCTGGAGCTAAACACGTTAAAAATGTACCAGTTCAAAATTACAAACAGATTCTACTTAACAACAAACCTACAGTCCCTGTCTTGTTTGCACCGCCTGTATACTGCTGTTCAGAGTATATAGGGCCTGGTGGCCCCACACCTTTCCTTATTTTAATTTGGGTGCGGGGTTCCCCTTAATATCCATACAAGACCCAAAGGGCCTGGTAATGGACTGGGGGGTACCGTTTGTCTCACTGATTTTCATCCATATTGCCAGGACCCGACATTACATTAAACCCGCAAGCAGTTTTAAATGAGATTTTTTCCTTTAAAAATGACATTTGGTGCAGGGACTGTTCTAAACACGGGAAACACGCGCCACTTTACAGGCATACTATAGACACCCCTCAGGTACGATATTTAAAGGAATATTTCACTTTTTTTTTTTTTTACTTTAAGCATCATTAAAATCACTGCTCCCGAAAAAACAGCCGATTTTAAAAGTTTTTTTTGCATTGATACATGTCCCCTGGGGTAGGACCCGGGTCCCCAAACCCTTTTTAGGACAATACCATGCAAATTAGCCTTTAAAGTGAGCACTTTTGATTTCGAACGTTCGAGTCCCATAGACGTCAATGGGGTTCTAACGTTCGTGCGAACTTTCGGTCCGTTCGCAGGTTCTGGTGCGAACCGAACCGGGGGGTGTTCGGCTCATCCCTACTCTGCAGCAATGCTGGCAGCACTCCTACATCTATTTCTCAAAGACAACCTCTGGATATGACGCTGAGCACGTGCCCTCAACTTCTTTGGTTGACCATGGCGAGGCCTGTTCTGTGTGGAACCTGTCCTGTTAAACCGCTGTATGGTCTTGGCCACCGTGCTGCAGCTCAGTTTCAGGGTCTTGGCAATCTTCTTATAGCCTAGGCCATCTTTATGTAGAGTAACAATTCTTTTTTTCAGATCCTCAGAGAGTTCTTTGCCATGAGGTGCCATGTTGAACTTCCAGTGACCAGTATGAGAGAGTGAGAGCGATAACACCAAATTTAACACACCTGCTCAACATTCACACCTGAGACCTTGTAACACCAACGAGTCACATGACACCGGGGAAGGGAAAATCGCTAATTGGGCCCAATTTGGACATTTTCACTTAGGGGTGTACTCACTTTTGTTGCCAGCGGTTTAGACATTAATGGCTGTGTGTTGAGTTATTTTGAGGGGGCAGCAAATTGACACTGTTATACAAGCTGTACACTCACTACTTTACATTGTAGCAAAGTGTCATTTCTTTAGTGTTGTCACATGAAAAGATAGAATAAAATATTTACAAAAATGTGAGGGGTGTACTCACTTTTGTGAGATACTGTATATATAAAATGCACTTTTTATCTTTCAAAAAGTGTTTCCAAGTAATAAACCTTTCATCCAATTCCTAAATTGCTGCATTTCTTAATTTCAAAAGCAAATATAAAGGAATAGTAGTGGTAAAAAAAAAAAAAAAGAAAAAAGTCCCTTGTGGATTTAAATAAATAAATAAAGTGATGCGCTCGTATTATCTAATTGATATCATACTACATCTTGTGCTTGCAAAACATTTCTCAAATAAGTGGATACATTGTTTATAAAACTTATTTTATACCATGAGCAGTGAAACCTTAAATAATGATAACTTAGAAACATATGAAAATATAATAATAAATGTGTTCCGAACCTTCATATAAGGTTCCCTTAATAGTAAAAAAACCCGGGACCTTCTTCCAATAAATATTATTATTATAAATCTGTGCTCATGTGAAAATGTGGTTAAAATTTGATACACCTCAAATAATGATTGTGATTACTCCAGGGGCGTTGCTAGGTCTACAAAAGATCTGGGGCTAGAGCCCATAGCAGCGTAGTAAAGAAAGTCATACGCTTGGGCGGGCATACACATGTATATACAGTAATATACGTGCATGTGTATATATATCCCCAGAGAGCCCCCCACTTACATCAGGGTCCCCAGAGCCCCCCTTTACATCAGGGTCCCCAGAGAGCCTCCCCCTTACATCAGGGTCCCCAGAGAGCCTCCTCCTTACATCAGAGTCCTCAGAGAGCCTCCCCCTTTCATCAGGGTACCCAGAGGGCCCCCCACTTACATCAGGGTTCCCAGAGAGCCCCCCTTACATTAGGGTCCCCAGAGAGCCTCCCCCTTAAATCTGGGTCCCTAGAGAGCCTCTGCCTTAAAATCAGGGTCCCCAGAGAGCCTCTCCCTTGCATCAGGGTCCCCAGAGAGCCCCCCATTTACATAAGGGTCCCGAGAGAGCCTCCCCCCCCCCTTGGGGACCTCAGCAGAGACTCGGGGCTATTGGCCCCAGATTCGGGGCTATAGCCCCAAAAGCCACCCCCTAGCGACGCCCCTGGATTAGTCCACTAATTAGAAGCAAAATGATACCTCCTCTTCGCTTCAAACCAGGACTTTGTGAGTTGTGTTTGGACGGATTAGCGGTGGATAAGCTCAATCCCGTTCATCCGCCGGCATGGATCGGTTATTTTACAGCTTCTAGTAGTCCTCCCCCATATGAAACACAAGATTGGGAAAAGATACCATTGCGCAAATATAAGCCAAAGTACATGTAATACAAAGAATCAGGTATTTTCACTCACATGATCCCATTAACATAGATCGCATTTCCAAATTTATGGTCAACTCCGTGCTGCTGCTGGTTCAATCACACGCAGACTGCACACTACCGAGAGCGTCACAGGCTCCTTCTCCCCACGCGTATCGTCACTGGGCATGTGACTTTTTCAAGTCTTTTTCAGCAGCACAGAGCTGAATGTAACTGACCATAAATTTGGAAATGCGATCTATGTGAAAGGGATCATGTGAGTGAAAATACCTGGTTCTTTGTTTTACATGTACTTTGGCTTATATTTGCGCAATGGTATCTTTTCCCAATCTTGTGTTTCATATGGGGGAGGACTACTAGAAGCTGTAAAATAACCGATTTATGCCGGCGGATGAACGGGATTGAGCTTATCCACCGCTAATCCATCCAAACACAACTCACAAAGTAACTAGAAACTGCAAAACTGCTAAGGTGACCATGAAGTAATTCACTCTCTATTAATAGTAAGATAATATAACGATTTATTCTCTGCCTCTCCTCCGATTTGGAGGTTCTGGCCGTAGCCAATTGCATATATATGTAAGAAGGATCTATCCCTAGGGAGGTCCATAAGGTGCTCCCCGCCCCATGATAAGATCCCAGCCATCTAGTTAACCTAGATTAATTATATCCCCGGGGACCACTTCTGCTTAGCACTCCCGACATAGATTAAATAATCAGATTTGATTTGTGAATAATAATAATTATAGAGGCAATTAGCCACCGGGACTGTTAGGCAGAAGTGGATCACTTCAGGCGCCTGCATTATATGTTATCTGTTGGTTGTTAAGTGTGTGTATTGTTTGTCTGTATGTCAGTTATTTGTAACATTGATACCTTGTCCGTATGGTTATACATTTAAGGTATCACTTTTTAATGATGTGTTGTCAGAGGACTTGAGATTATCAACCTTAAAGGAAAGCAACATAATGTTTTTAAGTTAAATGATTTAGGTGAATATTACCACAATAAAATTTGATACAAATCTTTTTTATATAATCTTGTAGAGTGCCCTTTCTGACCAAAAGTAGCTGTCTGTCTTATCCCTGGGACGTCCACCCTATGGACCTCCCTAGGGATAGATCCTTCTTACATACAACTCACAAAGCCCTGGTTTGAAGCGAAGAGGAGGTATCATTTTGCTTCTAATTAGTGGACTAATCACAATTATCATTTGAGGTGTATCAAATTTTAACCACATTTTGAGCACAGATTTATAATAATAATATTTATGGGAAGAAGGTCCCGGGGGTTTTTTTTACTATTAAGGGAACCTTATATGAAGGTTCGGAACACATTTATTATTATATTTTCATATGTTTCTAAGTTATAATTATTTAAAGTGGGGTTCCACCCAAAAAAACAAAAATACCTCAAAAATTCTAAAAAAAAAACCATTTGGATTTTTTTTTTTTTTCACTTACCTCTAAATGCCTGTTGCTAGGTGGTCCCTCGTAGTCTGCCTCTTCCTTTGCCTGGGCTGGTGACATCACTTCCCCCTCAGGACAGGAAGGGCTCCGCTCTGCTCCCTCCCTCCTGTCAATCATCTGGGACCCATTACAGGTCCCAGGTGATTGAGCGGCCAATCACGGCACGCGGCGCCGCTCGCGCATGCGCAGTGGGTGCCAGGCTGTGAAGCCACAGCCCGGCGCCCACAGTTGAAATGCCGGCGCCGACGAGCGGAGGGGGGGGGCGAGCGGGGCTTCGATCCCCCGCATCGCTGGACCCAGGGACAGGTAAGTGTCCAATTAAAAGTCAGCAGCTGCAGTATTTGTAGCTGCTGACTTTTAATTTTTTTTTTTTTTGACAGCCCCCCTGGGTGGAACTCCTCTTTAAGGTTTCACTGCTCATGGTTTAAAATAAGTTTTATAAACAATGTATCCACTTATTTGAGAAATGTTTTACAAGCACAAGATGTAGTATGATATCAATTGGATAATACGAGCGCATCACTTTATTTATCTATTTATTTGTATACAAGGTGTGGGGTGTCACTGATTGATTGCAGCTGTATTATTTTGACATTCATTCATTCTCACATAATTTATATATTATTTTCCACTTCAGCGCTTTAGTAACTATATCACTGACCCTTGTGGATTTAATTAACCTTTGTTTTTGGGGTTAATTCTCCTTTAAGGGGGTGTGTCAGGGGGGTGTGTCGTATGCCTGCATACTTTTGCTAATAGGTATCCCTCTCATCATTCCCATCTCTAAAAAGGTGGGAGGTGTGCTCACTGGCTGTGGCCATTGGCTCCCGCTGCTGCCAAAAGCTAATCAGGAGTGCGAGTCCCCAGAGAGGCAAGGCTCTCCTGGATATCGGTGGATCAAGAAGGGGCTCAGGTAAGTATTGGGAGGGGGGGTAAAAAAACCTTGTGACATTAGATTACAACCACTTTAAAATGTTTCTAAACCCTTACATACATCCAGTGAAGTGACTGGCCTCAGGTGATACACAGAGATAAAAACAAATCATTCTGCATAAGTTGTACCTGTTTATCTGCAGTGGTCTCTTCTCTACATCCGTTCAAAGTCCAGAATTTTTAAAGCTTGTCTGAGTTGTCAGAATAAAGTGGGGGAGAGCTGAAGTTACACTCTGCTGAGCTTAGTGCGGAGAGCTCTGATTGGAGGGAAGGGACACATCCCCCTTCACACAGCATGCAGGAACAGAGCTGAGGTTTTCAATCACAGGCTGTGTGCTGGACACCCCCCCCCTCCCCTGTCACCTATTTCTCTTGGTGTCAGGAAAATGTGTCAGAAGTGATTCATGCTGATAGCAGAGGAAGGAGGCAGCAGACAGAAATGACACTTAGTGCTTTTAATTGAGACAAGTACACACTACAGAGGGATATACTTTGTTCATATTTCATTCTGAGCTTTACAACCACTTTAAAGTGCAGGAATAATCACTTAAAGCCTAAACCAGCCTATACAACAGTCATTTTTTTTTGTTAAACCAGTAGGTTGAATGAAAAAAAAACTGACCCAATTCCCCCTATCCACACATTCGAGGTGGATGGGGGAATCCCCCCGCTGAACTATTGTGTTCTGACAACGGGGAGGCTCCCCTTCCATCAGAATAGCCGGCGGCCGAATATAACCCACGACACTGATTGAGTGGGGAAAATCAGACGGAGTGGTTGTACAGAAGGCGATCAGTGGATCGGCTAATGTACAACTACAGTGCCCATGCATGGATCGAAATTCATTCTATCTAGACACTGTGACTACTGGGACTTGTAGTTCTGTGTTGACTGTGTGCTGCTATCTGGACACTGGGACTGCTGGGACTTGTAGTTCTGTGTTGATTGCATGCTGCTATCTGGACACTGGGACTGCTGGGACTTGTAGTTCTGTGTTGATTGCATGCTGCTATCTGGACACTGGGACTGCTGGGACTTGTAATGGAGAGAAAGGTGTCCCCATAGGTGTGCGCAGCCTATTGCATTAGGGTGTACACCCCAAATTTAATACACACATCCCTTTCTCTGCAGTCTCACCCGCACAGGACAGTAAATGAATGGGAAGTGCTCTGAGCTGAGCGGCTTCTTGTTCATTCACAAGCGTAAGCATAGGAAGCACAGTTTACTATGTTTCAGTTATGAATGAACACAGTGAGTGAGTGTGTTCACTGTATTCATTTAGAAAAGGAAGGGACCGGTACATGATCCTTCCCCCACTCTCCATGCTGAAACATCCCTTGTAGCAGGAGAGGAGAGGAAAGAAGGGAAGCCAGCAGCAGTTTGGTGGGGGGGGGGGTGCAACACAGGGGAAAGGCTGGGCAGTAGGGGGAATCAGCACAGCACAGAGTGGTTAGGGTGTGCCCAGGCACACCCCCTGCGCATGCCTATGGGTGTCCTACAAGCCAAACATTGCTGCAAACCCTGTGTAGGAGAGTATGTAATAGCCTCAGTCCAGGTTCCCCATGATTAAGCTCCATAGACGAAGCGAAACGCGCTGGGAGCGTGGCCTGCTTGGGGCCTGGGCTGAGACTGTTACATACTCTCCTACACAGGGTTTGCAGCGGTGTGCGGCTTGCGGGACACCTTTAGACATGTGCGGTTCGTTTAGTTCTGAATTGAAATTCGGACAAATTTTTCATTAATTGGAAATTTGGATGTATCCGAAATTTACAGATTACAATAGTAACTGATTTAAACGAGTCCGAAATAATAAAAAACAAAATTTCGGAGGAAATTCAAATTCAAATAGTTTTCAAATCAAATTCAAATAGTTTTCTAATCTAATTCAAATTTTCGAAGAGAGTAAAATAGAAAATAAAGGAACAGAATGGAAAAGAATAGAATAGAAAAGAATAGAATAGAATAGAATAGAATAGAATAGAAAATACGGTAATATCTTGGATTATTCAATCAAGAAGCATGCTTGTAATCCAAAGCACTCGTATATCAAAGCGAGTTTACCCATAAAAAATAATGATTCGTTCCACAACCACTGCTGGTGTATGCAGTACTGTATGTGGCCAGAGGTGTGGGGGCGCTGGTGGCTCCCAGCACTTCCTGGAGAACTGGGAGACGCTCAGAGACACTCGGGAACTATTGACATTTCCGGGTGCACGTTACGCCCGTCCCACCCAGCTGGCAGCGTCTCCGAGTGTCTCTGAGCGTCTGAGTTCTCCATGAAGAGCTGGGAGCCACCAGCGCCCCCGGACCTCTGGCCACATGCAGTACTGCATACACCAGCGGCTTTACTACATGGGTTGTACCGCTTGTATATCAAGTCAAAATTTTTTTTTAAATGTTGCTCGTCTTTCAAAACGCCTGTATACCTTGTTACTCCTAATCCAAGGTATTACTGTAATAGAATAGAAAAGAATAGAATAGAACAGAAAAAAAACCCACTAGAATAGAAAAGAATAAAATAGAATAGAAAGAATATAACAATATAACCATTTTCTGAAATTCTAATCTTGAATAGAATAAATTTCAATAGAATAGAAATTAATATAATATAATAGAAAATAGAAGAATAGAATAGAATGGAATAGATGAGAAAAGAATAGAAAAGAATAAAATAAAATAGAAAAAAACAATAGAATAGAATGGAATAGAAAGAATATATCCATCTTCCAAACTTTTACATTTCGAATAGCATAAAAAAAATGAATACAATTCTAATAGAATAGAAACAAATATAATATAACAGAAAATAAAAGAAGAGAATAGAATGGAATAGAAGAGAATAGAATAGAATAAAATAAAATAAAATAGAAAAAAACAATAAAATAGAATGGAATAGAAAGAATATATCCATCTTCCAAACTTTTAAATTTGAATAGAATAAACAAAATGAATAAAATTTAAATAGAATAGTAAAGAATATAATATAATAGAAAATAAAAGAATAGAATAGAATGGAATAGATGAGAAAAGAATAAAATAAAATAGAAAAAAAAACAATAGAATAGAATGGAATAGAAAGAATATATCCATCTTCCAAACTTTTACATTTCGAATAGCATAAACAAAATGAATACAATTTGAATAGAATAGAAAAGAATATAATAAAATGGAAAATAAAAGAATAGAATAGAATAGAATAGAATAGAATAGAATAGAATAGAATAGTGGAGAATAGAATAGAACAGAATAAAATAAAATAGAAAAAAACAATAGAATAGAATGGAATAGAAAGAATATAGCCATCTTCCAAACTTTTACATTTTGAATAGCATAAACAAAATGAATACAATTTGAATAGAATAGAAAAGAATATAATATAATAGAAAATAATAGAATAGAATAGAATAGAATAGAAAAAAAACAATAGAATAGAATGGAATAGAAAGAATATATCCATCTTCCAAACTTTTACATTTCGAATAGCATAAACAAAATGAATACAATTTGAATAGAATAGAAAAGAATATAATATAATAGAAAATAAAAGAATAGAATAGAATAAAATATAGAAAAAAAAACAATAGAATAGAATGGAATAGAAAGAATGCATCCATCTTCCAAACTTTTAAATTTTGAATAGCATAAACAAAATGAATAAAATTTGAATAGAATAGAAAAGAATAAAATATAATAGAAAATAAAATAATAGAATAGAATAGAATAGTGGAGAATAGAATAGAACAGAATAAAATAAAATAGAAAAAAACAATAGAATAGAATGGAATAGAAAGAATATTTCCATCTTCCAAACTGTTAAATTTCGAATAGCATAAACAAAATGGATACAATATGAATAGAATAGAAAAGAATATAATATAATAGCAAATAAAAGAATAGAATAGAATGGAATAGTATAGAATAAATAACACTGAACAAACAGTAAAAACAATAGAATAGAGTGGAATAGAAGGAATATATCCATCTTCCAAACTTTTAAATTTGAATAGAATAAACAAAATGAATAAAATTTAAATAGAATAGTAAAGAATATAATATAATAGAAAATAAAAGAATAGAATAGAATGGAATAGATGAGAAAAGAATAAAATAAAATAGAAAAAAAAACAATAGAATAGAATGGAATAGAAAGAATATATCCATCTTCCAAACTTTTACATTTCGAATTGCATAAACAAAATTAATACAATTTGAATAGAATAGAAAAGAATATAATATAATAGAAAATAATAGAATAGAATAGAATAAAATAGAAAAAAACAATAGAATAGAATGGAATAGAAAGAATACATCCATCTTCCAAACTTTTAAATTTTGAATAGCACAAACAAAATGAATAAAATTTGAATAGAATAGAAAAGAATAAAATATAATAGAAAATAAAAGAATAGAATAGAATAGTGGAGAATAGAACAGAACAGAATAAAATAAAATAGAAAAAAACAATAGAATAGAATGGAATAGAAAGAATACATCCATCTTCCAAACTGTTAAATTTTGAATAGCATAAACAAAATGGATAAAATTTGAATAGAATAGGAAAGAATATAATATAATAGCAAATAAAAGAATAGAATAGAATGGAATAGTATAGAATAAATAACACTGAACAAACAGTAAAAACAATAGAATAGAGTGGAATAGAAGGAATTTATCCATCTTCCAAACTTTTACATTTCGAATAAAATAAACAAAATGAATTCCGAAAACAATTTAAAGTAATTTATGTAAACGGATCGAAACTAAACACATTTTTTCCTTATGTCTAGACACCCTTTTTCCTTCATACATTGATGTTTGGCCGCCCTGGGACAAGCTCCATCCTGGCACTCACAGCGGTTGGCATACAGATTAGGTTCCTCCAGAGTCTGAGCGGCACCCATATTTTTGCATTGCTGTGACTTGTAGTTCAGTGCTGACTGTGTGCTGCTATCTGGACTCCGGGACTTATAGTTCCATATGGACTGTGTGCTACTATCCTGACACTGGGACTGTTTGGACTTGTAGTTCTGTGTTGACTGCATGCTACTGGCTGGACCCCGGGACTGCTGGGACTTGTAGTGCTGCCTATACATTGCTGAAGTTGGGAGAACCCCGCATTAATATTTCATAGTCATTGTAATTTTCACTCACGCTTGTTATATTTCTCCCCCTCCATTCTGATTTTTTTCTGCCCCATTGTGTGCTGAAACCGTCCCCAATAAATGCCCCCCGCACATTGAGTCCTATGATCTTATCCTGAGTGCTCCGAGATCGTCACACTTCCAAATAAGTGACAAAATGGAGCCATGCAGAACTAATCAGAAGTGGAAAATGTGAAGAGGTTGTAGAAAGAAACATGTAGAGTCCATGCGCACCCCGGGCTGAAGAAAAACGCCAGTTCCCTTGGTAGAAGGAAAACATTCATATCGAGCGTTTTTGTACAGATTTTAAGCAAATTTTGCGTTTTTTCTGCCAGAAAGCTCCAATCAAAAACATAAACCAGAAGGGTTTTTCCTGCCTCTAAAAGCTGAGCTTAGCATATGCTTCTAAACCAGTGGCAGCTGGTGTTTTTTTTGGGGGGGGGGGCAAAAAACCCACCCGCCGCCATCCACACAACAACCTCCCGCCCCCAGGTCGGACGGCCGGCATCCTCCCTTTCTCCGCGGTCAGTCAGTCGGTCGGGGCCCCCCACTTACCCCCATAGGCGTGCGCACAGGGTGTGCCAGGTGTGCCTGGGCACACCCTAATCACCCCATGTGCATTAGCATTATCCAGGGACAGCACCAGGTGGGTGGTTGAGGGTGCCATTGACCAGTGTAAATGCCCTCATTATATTAAAGGCTAGGTTCAACAACAGGAACACGTTACACCAGTAATTAGGGTGTAACGTAATATGCTCCCTATCAACTGTCTCCCACCATGACAGCCTCCTTTCTGTGACAGCAGGTGGCGTGCATGTGCATTTGAGAATTGGGGTGCACACCCTAATGCAATAGGCTGTGCACACCTATGCTTACCCCATCTCGTAGGCAACACGGCAGGCAGTGGCTGATCGGGTGACGGGTTCATGACCCGCTTCCGGATTGGCCGGGAGGAGAATCAGTGTTACAATAGCGAATATTCATTCACTATTGTCACACAACTGGGTGGGCTTCGGAATCCATGCATCCGGCGCCCTGCATGTAGATTAGGGGGCCAGCACATGGATAGGGGAGGCGGCAGTGCCCACGTGCCCCTAATGGATGGGCTGCCATGTGATCAGCTGTGTCTAATGACAGCTGATCACAGGATGTAAACACAAGCCGGTTATTGGATTTTCTTTCCTCACACTGACAAGGTGAGGAGAGAAGAAGAGAGCTGATAACCGGTTTGTGTTAAAGGGACATCAGCACTGATCATCAGGGTACCAATTAACAGTGTCATGATTATCAGTGCAGTCCCAACAGTGCCCACCAGTGCTGCCAATCAGGGCTGTCAATCATTGCCCATCAGTGCTGCCAATCAGTGCTACATATAAGTGCCACCTATCAGTGCTGCCTACCAGTCCCCATCAGTGCCGCCTATCAGTGCACTTCAGTGCCACCTATCAGTGCAGTCTCATCAGTGCCCACCTGCGC
The DNA here is from genome assembly GCF_042186555.1 of Aquarana catesbeiana. Lineage (NCBI taxonomy): Eukaryota > Metazoa > Chordata > Amphibia > Anura > Ranidae > Aquarana > Aquarana catesbeiana. The sequence continues at coordinate 670,537,776 of NC_133327.1, read as the reverse complement.
TGCCTCATCAGTGTCCAGCAGTGCCACCTCATCAGTGCCCATCAGTGCAGCCTATCAGTGCCACCTATCAGTGCCCTTCTGTGCCACCTATCAGTGCAGCCTCATCAGTGCCCACCTGCACCGCCTCATCAATGTCCAGCAGTGCCGCCTATCAGTGCCACCTCATCAGCGCCCATCAGTGCAGCCTATCAGTGCCCTCCAGTGCCATCTATCAGTGCAGCCTCATCAGTTCCCACCTGCGCCACCTCATCAGTGCCCATTAGTGCAGCCTATCAGTGCCACCTATCAGTGCCCTTCTGTGCCACCTATCAGTGCAGCCTCATCAGTGCCCACCTGCACCGCCTCATCAATGTCCAGCAGTGCCGCCTATCAGTGCCACCTCATCAGCGCCCATCAGTGCAGCCTATCAGTGCCCTCCAGTGCCATCTATCAGTGCAGCCTCATCAGTTCCCACCTGCGCCACCTCATCAGTGCCCATTAGTGCAGCCTATCAGTGCCACCTATCAGTGCCCTCCAGTGCCACCTATCAGTGCAGCTTCATCAGTGCCCACCTGTGCCGTCTCATCAGTGCCCAGCAGTGCCACCTATCAGTGCCACCTCATCAGTGCCCATCAGTGCAGCCTATCAGTGCAGCCTCATCAGTGACCACCTGCGCAACCTATCAGTGCCCTCCAGTGCCACCTATCAGTGCAGCCTCATCAGTGCCCACCTGCGCCGCCTCATCAATGTCCAGCAGTGCCACCTATCAGTGCCACCTCATCAGCACACATCAATGCAGCCTATCAGTGCCCATCAGTGAAGGAGAAAAATTACCTGTTTGCAAAATGTAATAACAAACTATGAAAAAGTTTAATTTTTTTCTAAATTTTCTGTCTTTTTTATTTGTTTAGCAAAAAAATAAAAACCTCTGCAGTGATTAAATACCACCAACAGAAAGCTCTACAGTATTTGTGTGAAAAAATATAAAAATGTCGTATGAGTACAGTGTTGTATGACCACGTAATTTTCATTCAAAGTGTGACAGCGCTGAAAGCTGCAAATTGGCCTGGGCAGGAAGGGGGCAAAACTGCCCAGTAGGCAAGTAGTTAAAAATAATCCAAACTGGCTCCAAACTCCTCCTGGATAAGCGGCTGCTGGTGCTGCATCAAGCTGTCGGGGGGGGGGGTGACTGATTTTTACTGACATTAAATATATCTAACAGACATTTACTGGCAGCTGTAAAAAGCACTGATTTTTACAAACTGTCAGTAAATTTACGGATGATTGGCAACCCTGCCGCCCTGTCGGTTTTTGTTGCTCAATCAAAGTGGTGCAGCCCAGGCTCTCCCACCCCACTGGGAGACCCGAGTGACCGGCCAGCACGTCCAGTTTTAAAAACGAACACCAATCTTGGCGTTTTGAATGCTTTCAAGTGTAAAGGAGGGATTTGGGGTCTTATAGATCCCAGATCCCTCCATAGGAATACCTGTCACGTGACTATTACTGTCACACGGATGTTTACATTCCTTTGTAATCAAACAAAAACAAAATTTAAAGCAACAGTGTAAATATATATATATAAATTAATAATGAAAAAAAAAAAATTAAAGTGCCCCTATCTCCCCCCCCCTCCCCGTGCTAGCGCGCAAAGGCAAATGCGTGCATCGGTCCTGAACGCACGCAAACCTTGATCGTCCCACACATGTGAGATATCACCGCGAACGTCAGATCATGAGCAGTAATTCTAGCACCAGAACTCCTCTGTACATCTAACGTGGTAACCTGTAAAGGCTTTTAAAGCGTCGCCTATAGTAGTCGTTTGTCGCCGTTGTGCGGGCATGCGTAATTTTAAAGCGTGACATGTTTGGTATGTATTTATTCGGTGTGACATCATATTAAAATTGGGAGTTTTTTGTGTTTTTTTTTTTTTTTGCATTAAAACTTAAAAAAAGTGTATTTTAAAAAAAAAATTTCCCCAAAAACTGCATTTGAAAAACCGCTGCGCAAATACCGTGTGACATACAAAATTGCAAAACCCACCAATTTTTTTTCTCTAGGGCCTCTGCCTTAAAAACATATATAATGTTTGGGGGTTCTAACACATTTTCTAGAAAAACAGATTTTAACATGTAAACAAAAAGTGCCATAAAATGCCTGGTCCTCAACTGGTTAACAAAAAAAAAAATCATCCATGGGCTGCTGTAGGACTTGTATAGAAAGCTGTAGAATTGAAGGAAGTGTAGAAAATTGATAAAACTGTAGAGTGTTCCAGAGAAGAAAGAAACTGAAGGACAATATAGAGTTGCAGAAAGTTGTAGAGAGGTACAAAAATGTAGAATATTAGAGTTGTAAGAAGTTGTAAACTTGGAGAAAATATAGAAAGATACAGAGTTCTAGTAAATGCTGAAAGCTGTGGAATCCTAAAAAAGTGAAGAAAACTGTAGAGTTGTAGAAGTAGATGTAGTTGTACGATTTTAGAGGATTCAGAAGTTGTAGAATGTGTGGTTGTAGAGTTGTGGAGAGTGTAGAAAGTAGGAGAACATTTTAGAGTTGTAGAAAATGTTATAAAATGTAGAAACTGCACCCAGTAGTTGCAACTTGATTCTTCCTTATAGTAAAGGAGAAGTAATATTGTACAGAGAAAGTGCTGAGTAGTCCATGCAGGCTGTGACCCCAACCCTCCCAGCAGAGGAGAACACGGGATCTTCACTTTCACTGATTAGGAATTGTCAGATCGCCTTTATGTGGCTGTCTGTTTATGTAGTGGTCTCAGCTTGTTGTTGGGTATGTCTGTAGAGGTCTGTATGTGTAATGGTCTCTATATGTAGAGTTCTCTATATGTAATGATCTCTATCTGTAGAGGTCTGCATGTGTAATGGTCTCTATATGTAGTGGTCTATATGTGTGGTGATCTCTGTATGTAGTGGTCTGTATGTGTAGTGGTCTCTATCTGTAGAGGTCTGTATGTGTAGTGGTCTGTATGTGTAGAGGTCTCTATATGTAGTGGTCTGTATGTGTAGAGGTCTTTATATGTAGTGGTCTGTATGTGTAGAGGTCTCTATATGTAGTGGTCTGTATGTGTAGAGGTCTCTATATGTAGTGGTCTGTATGTGTAGAGGTCTCTATATGTAGTGGTCTGTATGTGTAGAGGTCTCTATATGTAGTGGTCTGTATGTGTAGAGGTCTCTATATGTAGAGGTCTCTATATGTGTAGAGGTCTCTATATGTAGTGGTCTGTATGTGTAGCAGTCTCTATATGTAGTGGTCTGTATGTGTAGCGGTCTCTATATGTAGTGGGATGTATGTATAGAGGTCTCTATGTGGGATGTATGCATAGCAGTCTCTATCTGTAGCGATCTCTGTACATAGAAGTCTGTGTGTGTATAGCGGTCTATATATATAGTGATCTGTGAATAGAGAATATAGTGATCTGTGAATAGAGATCTATGTGTATATAGTGGTCTATCGGGTTGATTTACTAAAGGCAAAAAGACTGTGCACTTTGAAAAGTGCAGTTGCTCCAGAGCTTAGTAAATGAGGTAAAGCTTCACTTTGCAAAGAATACCCAATCACATGCAAGGAAAATGGTAAAAACAGTATTTTTGCTTGCACATGATTGGATGATGGCTGTCAGGAGAGCTTTTGCTCATTTAATAAGCTCTGGAGCATCTGCTCTTGCTGAGTGCAACTTTGCAAAGTGCGCAGTCTATTTGACTTTAGTAAATCAATGACTATGTGTATATAGCGGCCTATATATATAGTGACCTGTGTGTATGGAGGTCTGTGTGTGTATATAGCAGTCTATGTGTGTATATAGCAGTCTATGTGTATATAGTGGTCTATATATATATATAGTGATCTGTGTGTGTAGAGGTCTCTGTGTGTATATAGTGTGTCTATAGCGATATATATATATATATATATATATATATATATATATATATATATATATATATATATATATATATATATATATAGTGATCTGTGTAAGCAGTCTGTGTGTGTATATAGCGGTCTATGTGTATATAGCGGTGTATATATATATAGTGATCTGTGTGTATAGAGTTGTGTGTGTGTATATATAGTGTGTATACAGCGGTCTATGTGTGTCTATAGCATTCTATATATATATAGTGATCTGTGTATACAGTGGTCTGTGTGTGTATATAGCGGTCTGTGTGTGTATATGTGTGTATATAGAGTTCTATGTGTGTATATATAGCGGTCTATGTGCGTATATAGAGTTCTGTGTGTGTATACATAGTGTGTATATAGCGGTCTATGTGTGTCTATAATAGTCTATGGGTGTATATATATATATATATATATATATATATATATATATATATATATATATATATACACTGTATATATATATATATATATATATATATATATATATATATATATATATATATATATATGTATATATATATATACTGTATATATATATATATATATATATATATATATATATATTGATCTGTGTGTATAGAGGTCTCTGTGTGTATATAGCTGTCTATGTGTGTATATAGCTGTCTATGTGTATATATAGAGGTCTATGTGTATATAGCTGTATATAGGGGGTCTATGAGTATATAGCGGTCTCTGTGTGTATATAGCTGTCTATGTGTGTATATAGCTGTATATGTGTGTATATAGAGGCTCATATATATAGCTGTATAAGTGTGTGTATAGAGGTCTATGAGTTTATAGCGGTCTCTGTGTGTATATAGCTGTCTATGTGTGTATATAGCTGTATATATAGAGGTCTATGAGTATATAGCTGTATATGTGTGTATATTGAGGTCTATGTGTATATAGCTGTATACAGAGGTTTATGAGTATATAGCGGTCTCTGTGTGTATATAGCTGTATATGTGTGTATATTGAGGTCTATGAGTATATAGCTGTATATTTGTGTGTATAGAGGTCTATGTGTATATAGCTGTATATAGAGGTCTATGAATATATAGGGGTCTCTGTGTGTATATAGCTGTATATGTGTGTATATTGAGGTCTATGAGTATATAGCTGTATATGTGTGTATAGAGGTCTATGAGTATATAGGGGTCTCTGTGTGTATATAGCTGTATATGTGTGTATATAGAGGTCTATGAGTATATAGCTGTCTATGTGTGTGTATTGAGGTCTATGAGTATATAGCTGTATATGTGTGTGTATAGAGGTCTATGTGTATATAGCTGTATATAGAGGTCTATGAGTATATAGGGGTCTCTGTGTGTATATAGCTGTATATGTGTGTATTGGGGTCTATGAGTATATAGCTGTATATGTGTGTATAGAGGTTTATGAGTATATAGGGGTCTCTGTGTGTGTATATAGCTGTATATGTGTGTATATAGAGGTCTATGAGTATATAGCTGTCTATGTGTGTATATTGAGGTCTATGAGTATATAGCTGTATATGTGTGTGTATAGAGGTCTATGTGTATATAGCTGTATATAGAGGTCTATGAGTATATAGGGGTCTCTGTGTGTATATAGCTGTATATGTGTGTATTGGGGTCTATGAGTATATAGCTGTATATGTGTGTATAGAGGTCTATGAGTATATAGGGGTTTCTGTGTGTATATAGCTGTATATGTGTGTATATAGAGGTCTATGAGTATATAGCTGTCTATGTGTGTATATTGAGGTCTATGAGTATATAGCTGTCTATGTGTGTGTATAGAGGTCTATGTGTATATAGCTGTATATAGAGGTCTATGAGTATATAGGGGTCTCTGTGTGTATATAGCTGTATATGTGTGTATTGGGGTCTATGAGTATATAGCTGTATATGTGTGTATAGAGGTTTATGAGTATATAGGGGTCTCTGTGTGTGTATATAGCTGTATATGTGTGTATATAGAGGTCTATGAGTATATAGCTGTCTATGTGTGTATATTGAGGTCTATGAGTATATAGCTGTATATGTGTGTGTATAGAGGTCTATGTGTATATAGCTGTATATAGAGGTCTATGAGTATATAGGGGTCTCTGTGTGTATATAGCTGTATATGTGTGTATTGGGGTCTATGAGTATATAGCTGTATATGTGTGTATAGAGGTCTATGCGAATATAGCGGTCTCTGAGTGTATATATAACGGTCTATAGCGGTGACAGTAGAGGGGGCGATGTGCACAGCAATCAGAAGTGTTCCTTGCCTCTCATCATCCCAGAGCGGCTCCAGCCCTTCCTTCCAGGCACTTCCTTCCTTCCTCCTCAGTATTGGGCTGCTGGGAGGGCTGGGAGAATATAAAGTTGGGGCAGAGTGAGAAATGACACAGACTTGTATTAGCGGAGCTCTCAGGACTTCCCCGCTCCGCTCTTGGGACTTTGCGCTGCGCCCGGCACCCCGCTCCGCGCCCACGCTCCTCCGCTCCTCCAGCGCAGCATGCGGAGCCTCTGCCTCCTGTGGGCTCTGCTCGCCCTGGCACAGCCGGCTCCTGTGGATGAAGTCAGCTCCACCTCGGAGTTCGTATGCCTGGACACAGACTGCTACTCCATATCCTGGGAGAAGAAGACATTTCCTAAAGCCAAGACTGTGTGCGAAGCGAGGAGCGGGCAGCTGATGAGTGTGCGGAACTCGGTGCAGGCAGATGTCATCTCTATGTTTCTCCTGAAAGGAGAGAAGGAGGTCAGGGTCTGGATAGGACTGGAACAGCCCTATAAAAACCGATGTACAGATGTCTTCCAGCCTCTGAGGAGCTTCACATGGGTGAATGGAGACAGTGATACAGACTACACCAACTGGAAGGATCCTGGGTTGAAGAAGTGTGGGACCCAATGTGTCACTGTCCACAAGGATGGCACTTGGGAAGAGACTAACTGTGATTTCAAGGCTGATGGGTACTTGTGTGAATTGAGCTATAAAGATTTGTGCAGCCAACTTAACCTGCTACCAGACTTGAACATCACTTATTCGCACAGGTCCCTTGGCCTTGGCCGTAGTGGGGGTTATGTCTTCCCACTGGGCACCAATGCCCACATATCCACCATTCAGGACTCTCTGCAATGCACCAAAGATGGTGATGGGCCAATGCAATGGAGGCGTCTAACCCCAGGAGCTTGGGATTGCAGCATAGAGAATGGGGGCTGCGAGAACGATTGTGTGGTGGAAGACGGCACCCCTAAATGTACATGCCCCCCAGAGATACAACTGAAAGAAGATAAGCGGACTTGTGCCAAACTGTGTGACCCCAACCCTTGTAGTCAACTTTGTTCTCCAATATCTGAGTCATCCGAATTCATTTGCATGTGCCATGAGGGCTATAAACTTCTAGATGATGGAAGGACTTGTGTAGATATTGATGACTGTGAGGTCATCCCCAACCTTTGCGACCACCATTGCACCAACACCATCGGCAGCTTCGTCTGCGGCTGCAAACCTGGAATGGATTTGGTGATCAACCCCGACTGTGATAACCCAGACGGGTGTCCATCGGAATGTGTGGACATCAACGAGTGTGAAGGTCCAATGGCCCTGTGTGAGCACGACTGTGAAAACTTTGAGGGGGGCTACAGGTGTTTCTGCTTCGAAAACTTTGTGGTGGACGAGCAAAACCCCAACAAGTGCAAAAGATTCTGCAACACCACTAGCTGTAAGGCCGAGTGTGACATCAACGACGTCGACAAATGCGAGTGTCCCGATGGCTACATAGTGGATCTGAACGATGACGGTGAGACCATCTGCACTGACCTTGATGAATGCGAGAATAACCCTTGCGATGGTGACTGTACCAACTTATTTGGGTCCTATGAGTGTACCTGTCCAGAGGGCTATATAGTCCATGGCTCCAAATGCACATCTGAGGAAGGTTCAGGCTTGCCTGAAACGACCACAGCCGGCAAACGACCTTTCGAGACGCCACCAAGCAAGCCCCCCCCGCCAGATATTCACAGCCTACAGCCGGCCATGTTGCTGGGGATATGCATTGGAGTTATATCCATGTTAACTGTTCTGATAGCCATCCTGTGCCACATGCTGAGGAAGCACTACATGGAGCAGCATGCCTTGGACTACAAGACGAAACAATCTGAGTCAGGTGTCAGACTGCAGCAAGTGAAGACAGATACACAGAGGAAAATTTAATGCCATAGACTCCTCATGCCTGGAAATTATATAGACTATATCATGCTGCCTCTGGGTACAGTGAGTAGATATATCTAAAAATGATGGCCTTGAAGGGTAACCAAAGGCAAAACTCCATCAGATTTCTATTGCCGTCACCCTCTCTAGTGATCTGAAAACCAGAATGAAAGGAAATCACAAACTTGGTGGTCACCAGAACAGGAATAGAAGGGAAACCTTCCGATGGGGACACTAGTTCTGGTGACAACCTTGCAGGGATTTCCTCTCACTTCTTGCTGTGGTTATGGGACAGGAAGTGAAGGGAGATCTCACCAATGGGACACAGATGGCAAAAAACCTGACAGGGGTTATAACTCCTGAAAAAACAGTTTTGCCTTCAGTTCTGCTTTAAATTGGGGGGCTGAATTAGAGGATGGGACCGTTGCCTTTTGTATCAGCTGCAATACTTTCTCTAGTTGTACCTGGACAATTGGAGCCAGTATCTTAAGGCTGCATTGCGGGCAGAATCGCACTGCGGGTCTGCCTTGGTTGTCGCGTGATCAGTCGTGGCAAACCACATCGCATGAAGCTTGTCGCCCCAAAAAAGTTCAAGAGCTACTTTTGGGCGACAGGCAGGTTTGCCACGATTGCAGCGCGATTTATCGTAACAGAACCGCACTGCGTTTTAGGTGCCATTAAAATGAATGGTATCTGAAATGCGCATTGTGCGATTTGTGGTTTTACCAGAGCATTTTAAATATGTGCGATTTAAAGTCGCAGCAACTTTGAAAAGGTTCTTGCACTACTTTGGTCCGACTTTCATGCGACTTGAGTGCCCTAGACTGCAATGTAAACCCTCAAAAGTCACATAAAAGTCGCACCCAAATCTTTTACATGCGACAGTTGTGTAACAGTTGCCCATTATCATTGGTCTAAGCCAAAGGTCTAAGTCAAAGTCGCCGCGATTCTGCCCACGATTTAAAATGCCCAAGTTTGATTACAGTCCTCCATTCACACATGTAGGACTCCAAAGTTGCGTGACTTTGTATTGCAACTTTGATGCAACTTTGGATGGGTGCGACTTGGATGTGACTTTGGCTCCGACCAGTGATAATAGACAACTTTTGCTTATATAACATTCAGGTGCGACTTTCATGTGACTTTTGAGGGTTTACATTGCAGTCTAGGGCACTCCAGTCGCATGAAAGTCAGACCAAAGTAGTGCAGGAACCTTTTTAGTGTCGTTGCGACTTTAAGTTGCACGTATTTGAACGGTTGTCACTGAAAAACTAAGGGTGCAACTTTAGTGTCCAAGGTTGCATGACAAATCAGACAAGTTTGAATGGAGCCGTAATTGGAGGACAAGGTGTAATGTGCAGTACTCCATAGCAGCCAATCAGAAGTCAAACATACTTTAATATCTAATGGCTTCTCTGGGTTCCTGTAATCACTAATACTCCCTTATTAAATAAGCCCCACTAACTAATGCCAGCAGTACACAGTCACTTTTTCTTCTGGCTTGGATTTGTCAGATCAACAACATCTGTAGCTGATTTACTAAAGGAATAGAGGCTTTGCAAAGGGATGATTCACTTAGTAGATACAGTGAATGTGTGTGCATTTCCAAAGTCCGATCGTGTCCAAGGGAATTAAAAAAGCAGGACTTTTGCTTGCATGTGATTGGATGATTGAAGTGAACACAGCTTCACTTAAGCTGAGTGAGCGTTCATGTTATGTAAGTAAAGAGTCGTGTTCGTAGTAAATCCGCCCTTTGCCCACTTACTACTAGTGGGGGCATTTTTTTTACAGTCCATGCTTATTAAATCCATGTCCATCCATTATGTCCATTACCAGTTAAGTAGAGCATGTCCATCATCCAGTTGGGTAGAACATGTCCATCATCCAGTTGGGTAGAACATGTCCATCATCCAGTTGGGTAGAACATGTCCATCATCCAGTTAAGTAGAGCATGTCCATCATCCAGTTGGGTAGAACATGTCCACCATCCAGTTAAGTAGAGCATGTCCATCATCCAGGTGGGTAGAACATGTCCACCATCCAGTTAAGTAGAGCATGTCCATCATCCAGGTGGGTAGAACATGTCCACCATCCAGTTAAGTAGAGCATGTCCATCATCCAGGTGGGTAGAACATGTCCACCATCCAGTTGGGTAAAACATGTCCACCATCCAGTTATGTTGAGCATGTCCACAATCCAGTTGGGTAGAACATGTCCACCATCCAGTTGGGTAGAACATGTCCACCATCCAGTTGGGTAGAACATGTCCTTCATCCAGTTATGTTGAGCATGTCCATCATTCAGTTGGGTAGAACATGTCCACCATCCAGTTGGGTAGAACATGTCCACCATCCAGTTTGGTAGAACATGTCCATAATCCAGTTAGGTAGAGCATCATCACACTACATGGTAGGTTAAATCTGAAGAGAAGCCATTGGCCCATTCAACACCGCATGTTGAGCGCAGGTAAACGCACATGCATTGATGTGCGTTGGCATGCTGCATTGTGCATTGCATTTTAATATGTACTTCTCACTGCCTGGAACCTGCAAAGAATCTACGGTGCGGCAGAGGGGCCAAACATATACTGGCTCGCTGTTTATCGTGTGCGTTCAGGCGCTTTGCGCTGACACACATCACTATCAGGTCAGTAAATTTACGAACGGTTTGCAAAATCCATAGTTTTTGCATCTGTCCATGAATGTCCGTTACACGACGTTACGATTACCGCGCGTTGCGTCATGTTGTGCTAAAAAAAGTAGGTCTTACTCTACCCTTTCTAGTGCAAACCAACACTTATCAGCACAACGCACCAGTGGATGTTGTTTAGCATGGAATGTATTAATCTGACTGTACACCATACAATGTGATTGTACAATCTCCTTTAGATCTAAGATCCACTAGGTAGTGATTTGATACAAAACTGCCTGATTTGATACAAATGGATTGTAGTTTTGTTTGTCCTCATATTGCATAGCTTGGGTGAATGTAAAGGTGATTGTACAAAGATTGTAGAATCAGATTGTATAGTGTATGGCCAGGTTCAGATCTGTGTGCATGGCTAGCTTTATTCTGTTTTTTTTTTTTACTAAAACAGTAGAGTGTTCACTGCAGTCATGTTGCAGATATCTTTGCAACACGACTTCAGTGGCGTCACTAGGGTTGGTGTCACCTGGTGCGATAAAACAGGGTATTACCCCCCCCACCACAGTGTCATGGTGTCACCCCCCACCCCCGCTAGCCTGCCATAGTACCATGGTGTCAACCGCGCCTCACGCTGCCACAGTGGCATGGTTTAACCACCCCCCTCGATATTCTGCCATAGTACCATGGTGTTAACCCCGCTGCCACAGTACCATGGTGTCCTCCCTCCCCCCGCTAGTCTACCATAGTACCATGGTATCAACCCTGCCCCCCGCTGCCACAGTGCCATGGTGTAACCCCCCCCCGCTAGCCTGCTATAGTAACATGGTGCACCCTGCCTCCCTCACTGCCACAGTGCCATGGTGTCACCCCCCTCACTGCCATGGTATTACCCCCCCCCACTGCCACAGTGCCATGGTGTCACCCCCCCTCACTGCCATGGTATTACCACCCCCACTGCCACAGTGCCATGGTGTCACCCCCCTCACTGCCATGGTATTACCCCCCCCACTGCCACAGTGCCATGGTGTCACCCCCCCTCACTGCCATAGTGTCACCCCCCCCACTGCCACAGTGCCATGGTGTCACCCCCCTCACTGCCATGATATTACCCTCCCCCACTGCCACAGTGCCATAGTGTCACCCCCCCCCCCACTGCCACAGTGCCATGGTGTCTCCCCCCCCCCCCCCTCACTGCCATGGTGTCACCCCCCCCCCCCCTCACTGCCATGGTGTCACACCCCCTTAGCCTTGCATAGTGTCATGGTGTTTATCCCCCCCCCCCCCCTTTGTCTGGCACAGTGGAAGATTGGAGGAGTAAAACTACTTTTTTTCCAGTACTTTCCAATACAAAAGCATTTAACCCTTTCAGTGCAGGGCAGCCATATTGCAAGGGAAGATTTTTGTTTTTGGAAGAGTTCAGCTTTAAATATAAACAAACAGAACCCCCCCCATACCATATATACACCGTGTATACAAGGAAAGTATATGAAGTATTGAGGCTGCAGAGTCCTATAGGCTGACCTCTCCGGTGCTGTCACTTTAAGACCGGTATTTAAAGGGTTATCAAACTTTATGAGTGTGATCGGGGACACTTCCCCTATGAGATGTATAGAAACCAGGGCAATGGAAACGGAAGCAGTGATTGAGCTGTTATCCATGGCAACCAATCAAATTGTTTATAAATTTGTATATAGCAGCAGTAGAGTATTGTAACATGCTAGCCGTCAATTAGCAGAAGGTTTGGAGTTTGAATAATACACTTTATTAGCTAACTTAAAGTAGAACTAAAGGCAAAACATTTTTTTTTTTTTTTTTACAAATTTTGGATAGAATAAGGTAGGATTTTTTTTTTCTTTCATTTTGGCGCTTTATGTGATTTATGTCCCCAATGGGTACAATTCCCTTCACTTCCTGTCCCATAGCCACATCAGGAAGTGAGAGGAAATCCTTCCAAAGTGAGGGCCTCATTGGTTGTCACCAGAACTAGTGTCCCCATTGGAAGATTTATTCCTGTTCTGGTGATAACCTAAAATTTAGGATTTTCTTTCACTTTCTGTAATAACGGTAAACAAGACAAGTAAAGAGGGTGAATCTCCTTAACAGGGGGGGCACAGACAGCAATCAAAACCTGACAGGGGTTCTAATCTCTCTCCACTCTATCCAAAAAAAAAAAAGTTTTGCCTTTAGTTATACTTGAAGTTATTAAAGTTGCAAGCTTTTGGGATAACTTAGATTTCTACTCCAGGTTTTATACAACGTATACATTCATTAAGTCCTGAACAAGGGATCTAAGTTATCCCAAAAGCTTGCATCTTTTTTAAAATTTGTATTCAGTTAGGGTTTACAAACAAAGCTTTCATCTTTAAAAACTTGTTAGCCAATAAAGGATATCACTTAGGGGCATTTTTATAAAAAACAAACAAACTGCTGAGCCATTCACACAGTGAAAGTGTGTGTACATTCGTTCTGTACAAATGGGGTAAAAACAAATGTTATTAGGCTATTACCTGTGCTGGTTGAATATTTTTCATTGATTTAAAATGGAAAATACTGCATTTAGCCACTAGATGGTGCTATGTATCATAAGAAATGTTGTGTGATACTTAGGGCCATCTACTGGCCAAGTGGTGCAAAAAATGGGGCAAATAAGTGTTATTAGGCTGTTTCCTATGCTGATCGAATGTTTTTTTTATTGATTTAAAATAGAAAATACCACATTTAGCCACTAGATCAGTGGTCTCCAAACTGTAGCCTGGATGTGGCCCTTTGCTTGTTTTTATCTGGCCCTTGGGGCACTATTCCACCTACTGACACCAATGATGGAGTTCCTACTGACACCATCAATGGGGAACTATTTTTCTCATTGATATGAACAATGGGGCATTATTCCTTCCATTAAACCTAATGATGGGGCACTGATGTCGGGGCATTTTCTACGCTTACTTGTCACAGTCTGGCCCCCTTAAAGTCTAAACTGGTCCTTTGCTTAGAAAGTTTGGAGACCTCTGCACTAGAATGTGATATAGGATGATACTTAGCACCATCTAGCAACCAAATGTTGCAAAAATACGGAGAAAATTCTTGTTATTAGGCGATTTCCTGTGCTAGCCGAATGTTTTTCATTGATTTAAAACAGAAAATATGGAAACCATTTGGCCACTAGGTGGTGCTAAGTATCATATGAAATTCCCTATAATGCTTAGCACCATCTAGTGGCTAAATGTGGTATTTTTGGTTTTAAATCAATGAAAAACAAAGGCCAATACAGAAAATAGTCTAATAACGCTAATTTTTGTAGCCCTTTTTTTGCACCATTTATCCACTAGATGGCGCCTAAGTATTATACAAAGTTTCCTATAACACCTAGCACCATCCAGTGGTTAAATGTGGTATTTTGCAGTTCAAATCAATGAAAAAACATTTAGCCAATACAGGAAATAGCCTAAAAAGACACACATTTTTTTGGGCCTATTTTTGCATCATTTATCCACTAGATGGCGCCTAAGTATTATACAAAATTTTTCTATAACACTTAGCACCATCTAGTGGCTGAATGTGTGTATTTTTCATTTTAAATCAATGTAAAACATTCAACCAGCAAAGGAAATAGCCTAATAACACTCATTTTTTTGGGCCCTACGTTTGCACCATTTATCCACTAGATGGCACTAAGTGTTATATGAAGTTTCCTATATTATTTTGCGTTATCTAGTGGCCAAAATGTGGTATTTTCCAGTTCAAATCAATAAATGAGATACTATAAGTACATTCGACCAGTACAGGAAATAGCCTAATAACATTGTTTTTTTTGGGTTTTTTTTGCCTCATTCACACAGAACGAATGTATACACACTTTCACTAGGTGAATAGCTATGTGTGTGTGTTTTTTTTTTTAAATAAATACACCCCTAAAACTCAAACCTTTCTGCATACTTGAGTATATAAATAATGCAGAATGTCAGAAAACATGTTGAACTTTATGGTACACAAATCTTTTTTTTTTTAATGTAATTTGGAAAACCCAGCTTAGCTCCTCTTGATGGCATGCTCCTATGATGAGCCTTTCTTGATGAACGATGAGAATATTATTGACATTGTAGCCGGGACTGTCTGTGATCCCTCTTCTGGAAAGCTGGGATGTGATTGGCTACAGCCAAGGAGGAGCGATATGTTGGTTTAAGTATAAAAACAAGATGTTTTTTCCATTGCCTGTATGGAGTGTGGAAACCGCATGTAACTGTTCTTGTCTGCTCTCCGGAGAGAAGGGCAGAGAGTCATACTGCTTAGATTAAGTTACGGTTGGCGTTCGTCTGACTCAAAAAGCATGTGACCGAAAATAATCCTCCAGGAAGTCATAAGCCAGATACAGCCCTTCCACGGAAACATGTGCTGAGATAAATACATGAGCGCCCATTACCCACTTCTTGCTATTTGCTTGGCTGTCCCTGGCGTCAGAATTTTTTTGGATTAAAGACTGAAAACCGTCAGGGTGATGTCACAGCCAAGTCATTGTTTCTTGTTCTTTGCCAGTGACTCGAAAAAAGAATCAATGCCATGGGGTGATGACTGGCAGGCAACTAGCATTTTCGGGAGGTGCTGAGCTATGGCAGCTGTTTGTACAAGCTGCCATTAATGCTGCTTGTTTGTTCTGACATTGTCTTACAGTTTATTACAAGGGTCAGTCCATTCTAAAGTGATATTTTGTTTCCTGGTAGATGATCGAGAGTTAATGTGGAAGTACATCCTAGAACAAAACAGTCTTATAACATGTCAACCTTGGTAAATAGATAGCACCATGTGTGTGTTCTTGTTGACCAGCAATGCTAAAAACTCACGGCTATGTACCAGTGACATCATGCAACTCAGGAGGATCATGGTATCCACCAGACCACAGATCTTGGTATCCAGCAGACAACAGATCATGGTATCCACCAGACCATAAATCATGGTGTCCACCAGATCAGAGATCATGGTGTCCACTAGACCACAGATCTTGGTAGCCACTAGACCACAGATCTTGGTATCCACCAGACCACAGATCATGGTATCCACCAGACCACAGATCATAGTATCCACCAGACCACAAATCATGGTATCCACCAGACCACAGATCATGGTACCCACCAGACAATAGATTGTGGTATCCACCAGACCATAAATCATGGTATATCCACCATACAACAGACCATGGTATTCACCAGACCATAGATTATGATGTCCACCAGATCAGAGATCATGGTTTCCATCAGACCACAGATTATGGTATCCACCCGACCACAAATCTTGGTATCCACCAGCCCTTTGATCAAGGTATTCACCAGACAACAGATCATGGTGTCTACCAGACCAGAGATCTTGGTATCCATGAGACCACAGATTATGGTATCCACCAGACCACAGATCTTGGTATTCACCAGACCTTAGATCATGGTATCCATCAGACCACAGATCATGGTATCCACCAGACAACAGATCTTGGTATCCACTTTATCATAGATCATGGTATCCACCAGACCACAGATCATGGTATCCACCAGGGCCACTAGAGCTCCAACATTGTATTCTGTGTACCCAGAGGGGCTCCTGATCTAGTAGGATCTTAGAAACACCCCATGTTGCCCTGTATGGGCAAAGTCTTCCATCTTTAGGAGACTCCATTGGTGAGGTCTATGCTCTTGGGTTCTTGCATCTGCACTCTTGTGTCCACTAGAAAGGGTTCCAGCTCTCTCTGTTCATTGTTAATGATTTTAGATTATAGATAATGTAACAGGAGATGCTGGAACACCAAAGGTGAATGGAGACACCCAAAACAACCAGGTAGAAAGGAGTCTGGCTGTATGGCTGGAAGAACTTTTGGATCATTCAAAATATATTAGATACAGGGGGCTCATCTATAGCTAAGTATCACATTTGGATGGACTGACCCTTTAAGTTGCAGGCTTTGTACTATATGTTAATATAACATATTACAGTGTAGATGAACAGTCTCTGGATATGGGCATCACTCATCATCATACACAGAACACAAGTTAGGTTTTGTGTAGTGATTCTGCACTAGTTAGTAATATATGTGAATAATTATTTATTGTGTAGACCTTGTACAGCTTTGTACAGTATGTGTGTTCTTTTTTTTTTCTGTAAATTTACTTGTGCTGTTAGAAATGAGTATTTTATATCAATAAATACTTTATGATTTGTTGTTATAGTAATGTGTTTCAGTGCCAAAATTTATTGTGTGAAATATTATGGTACAAAAAATATAAAAATTGGTATAAGTATTGAAGCGTACCTTCTCCCCCTGGATGTATTGGGCATTGTTGCACTCCTTCCCCCCTCCGTAATCTTTCCTTTCATTGTTTCGCTTTTTTTAATTTATTTTTGTTAGTTCGCCCCATCCTGCCATTCTTGCCTAAGTCCCTCACGCATCAGTGACTTTGCCACCCAATGAGAAAAAAAAAAATACAAATTAAAAAAACGGACCCTCCTAATTAAAAAGGAACTCCATCTAAATGTAAAAAATACTTTTTTTACATCTTGAAAATTGTCCCTGTATAAAAGTAAAAAAAAAAAACTAAAAAACTTCCCAGTCAACAAGTCCAGCATTGGCTTGCTTGTTAAGAAAGTTCTCCCTACACTGCTCCTCTCCAGCACCTCCATCTTGAATTCATTTCTGGCACATTGTACAGACACGCTGCAGGGATCTTTGCTAGGTCTACAGGATCTCTCAGATCCCGCTGCATGTCTGCACATGCGCTGGATCATTTGCACATGCGCAGACACACCGTGGACCCTTGCCAGTAAACTAGGAGACATCTAAATTGTTTCTGCCCATGCACCAGATCCCCTTGATCTGCCAACTGGGATGAGTGATGTAGAAATCCCAGGAGGCAGTTCACAGGACCGAGTGCATGCGCAGAAATGGTGTAATGGGCCCCAGAGTAAATCGCGCCATTCCTGCGGAGAATGATGCATCTGAACTGTAGGGAAAGAAAATATTTAGTTAAAAAAGTATATGTATATATTTATATACTGTATAAATATATATATATATATATATCTATAGATATATCTATAGATATATCTATATATGTATATATATATATATATATATATATATATATATATATATATACATAATTCTGTTATAGGGAGGGGGAGGAAGCAGGGGAGAGCAACGTTAAAAAAGGATGAAGGTCCGCTTTAAGTAGAATTTTAAAGTGGAAGTAAACCACTATGCACTGGGTGAGTTAATGCCATAATGTGGAGGTGTGCACAGCCTGCATGACTAAGACCTGGGGGTGAGGCGAAACGTGTTGGGAGCGTGGCCTTCATCTAAGTGACTATCGGGTCATGCAGGAGTGAAGCGATTGGGTCCTTTTCTCTTTTGACTGCATGTATCGAGCCGGGACGGGCTCTTCCCAAGCCAGCACCTTTAGTGTGCGTCACAGGAGTGGAGACAGGAGCCTTGAGTGGTGCCCAAAGTTTCTTCTGGTGAAGGATCACAGTGTTTGCACATCATAGGTACACACAATGGAACACTTTCCTCACAAATTCGCCCTTCTCCAGCATTGTGCGATGGTTTCTCTGTCCCCTGCTGCTGCCATGTTTGCCACCGCTACTTCTGACTTCCAAGACATCCTCTAAAACCATTGGGTGGCCACTGATGTATGCACAGGAGATACGTCATCCCCTCAGCTGAGAGTGTACATTACATGGATCATGCGGCCTACCGCATTCCAAAAATCCCTATCTTTCAACTGTTTTTTTTTTTTTTTTATTTGAGTTTAATTCACAACTGTCCCGCCAACCATCCTTTGGTCTAAAGGAGCTTTGCAAGCTAAACAATCTTCAACATCTGACATACCTTTGAGTATGTCAGTTTCCTAGTCCCCTGCTGCACATTGTGGTTCCATCTGCCTCCTATTATGTCACCTGTAATGACAAAATAGGTCATAATGTGTCCTGTAGTAACATAGTGGCCCGGGGATGGAACCACGGTGCACAGTGGGGAATGAGGAACCTGACAAATTCAGATATTGGATGCTAAAGATTCTTTGGCCAATGTAGCTCTTCAAGAGGGCAAAGATCTAAGATACCTAATGAGACTTTGCCATGTTCTAAAAAAAAGTAGCTGAAAGTTTCCTATAAGAGAAGAGCATATACCCGTCTTTCTGGCAGCTTGTGTCTCCTACCTCCTCTCTGTTCCAGGACTGCTCTTCACTGGTCTTTTCAGCATTCAACATTTCAGGGACTGTCAGATGCCCGTGTGCCCTGCGGCTTGTTATGGTTCCTTTCTCCAACCTCTGTGTCACTGCTCAGTCCTATAGTACCATAAGGGTTATGCCGCGTACACACGACCGGACTTTTCGGCAGAAAAGGTCCAACGGAATCATTCCGTCGGACATTCCGATCGTGTGTGGGCCTTATCGGACTTTTTCTTACTAAAATTCTGACGGACCTAGAAATAGAACATGTTTGAAATCTTTCCGACAGGGTAAATTCCTATTGGGAAAAAAAATTGTTTGTCTGTATGCTAGTCCAACAGACCAAAAACGACGTAAGGGCAGCTATTGGCTACTGGCTGTTGAACTTCCTTTTTCTAGTCCCATCGTACGTCATCGCGTTCTAAACGAACAGACTTTGGTGTGATCGTGTGTAGGCAAGTCTGTTTCAGCGGAACTCCGTCGGAAAGACCGTCAGAGTCTACTCTGACGGAAAGTCCAGTCGTGTGTATGCGGCATTAGAGGAAAGAACCACAGAGCGTGACAGAGACAACCGACATTCCCAGAAGTGGTGAATGCTGAAGAGTCTGATAGAAGCTGCAGTACTGGATCATAATTGTAAAGCAATACTTTATACAGTATATCAATCTGGGTGCTTTGCAAAAGCTGACCTTGGCACGCCCTGCTGTTTACTTACCAGATACAACTACTAATGATGTCTTCTTAATCCCTGGGAGGAAGACGGGGTGGAGGCTCTGCACTACGTTCTACACTCTGAGGTGACTTCCTGTCTTCCTCTTGGGGACTATATACAGGCACCAGGACATTATCATTAACCTATTTATAAAGATTTCCATTTATAATAATTTACTGGAAATATTGTTTCCAAATACCGTACTAAAGTAAAAATAAACCCATACAATATATTACAGATTTTTTTACCCGAAAATGTGTTACTTCCACCCCTCCCAGGTATAATATGTTATCGTTATTACTTTACAACTTTTCTTTTCATTAAGAATTAGTCAACAAAAAAAAACAGAGCCAAGTGTGCCAAAATAAAGGTTACCGAGCTTAGGAGACGTCATGGGACAGGGCCAAGCGCTCAACCTTGCTGACCCAAGAAGTATCTGCATATCAGAGCACCCAAGGATTCTGTGGGGCTCACACTAAAAATACCTTGATGCACTGTGGCTTAGTGGTTAGCATTTTGCCTTGCAGGCAAAATGCTAACCCCAATTCAGATTCACTAAATGCTCCCCGATTCAGATCCAGGACAGGACACTACCTGCATTGAATTTCCATGTACTTATTGGGCTTGTGTGGGTTTCCACCGGGTACTCTGGTTTCCTTCTACACTCTGAAGACTTGCTGGTAGGATAATTGGTTCCTGTTTCATTTGGTCCCATTATGTGTTTTGGCAGTGCTGTTTCCTGCCATGGTATGAAAAGGGTCACCCAGGGTTCTCATCCAGGCAGGTCGAGCAGCTCCAGGGTGCTTGACCCATAGAGAGGAAACTGGATTTTCACTTTCCTCAGAGGTTGGTAAAACCCAGTATGGGACTTGGGGTCTGGAGGCTTCATAGAGACTTTAGAGGAGCAAAGCCTCCAACCCTGGGCCCACTGATTGTGCAGGTGTGTGCAGGGCTTTTATTAGAGACATGGCTATGGTTCAGGGCTCCACACCAACGGACCTACACAATCAGTCCAGGAGTCAGGAGGGCTCCACCTAGGAGATGGGTGGGAGCTGCAAGCCATATACACAAAGCTTGAGTGGGTAAACTTTCTGAAGGTTACAAAGGGCCTGAGGTGTGAGAGCAGAGCAGCAGCACTGCAAACCTGCACCCATGCGTTGAACTTGAGCTTTGTTTTAATAAAAGTGGGCAAAAATAGACATTGAAAAGAAATTAAAGCGGTTTTAAAGACATTTTTTTTAAATAAAATGCAAAACATGTTATTCTCACCTGCTGTGTGCACTGTTTTTGCACAGAACAGCCCCAAACATCCTTTTCTGGGGTCCCCTGTGGCATTCTTGGCTCCCCCTTTTTTTGTGTCTGCCCCATAGCAAGCCCTTGCTATGGGGGTAGGCTGTGGGCTCAATCCCGAGTCAAGCTGTGTGCATCCATAGACACACACATCTCAACTCGACTCAGCCCCCTGCTCTCTGCTTACGAGATTTGACTGACAGCAGAAGTAAAGCTTGTGAGAGCGGGGAGACAGGAGAGAAGACCAGCAGGCGGTCCACATTGTTGGATCGATTTGTAGATAAGTATTTGGGGTCAGGGAGGGCACAGCAAGTGGTAACATTTTTTTTAACTTAATGCAGGGAATGCATTTGGGTAAAAAAAGGTTTTATCTTCAGAACCACTTTAAAGAGATTGTAAACGTAATTTTTTTTTAATTAAAATAAAAAATATAAAAAAAAAGTATTTACCTGCTCCGTGCTATGGTATTGCACAGCCACAGACTGGTCCCTTACCTTCTCTTTTGGGATCCCCCACTGGTGCTCTGGTCTCCTCCTCTTCTATATGGGCTTCTGTGGGGGTTCAGGGTTATTCGGGGCTCGGCCCCATCTCTCGCAGCCAGTTTTGCTTTTTACAAGATGGGTGCATTTATTAATTACTGCAAAAGGTTGAAATATCCTTTAAGGTTGAAGCAGCAAACCTATCTTTCACTTTGCAATGTAAAAATCCCCTTCCCCAAGGCTTTTTCAGCCTTTTCTAAAAGCAATTCATTGGGAAGGGGGGGGGGGGGGTCTGTGTTAATAGAAAAATGCCCCATACATTGGTGGTCAGTGAGAATAATGCCCTTCCTTACAGTGGTGGCCAGAATGCCGCCCCTTACACATGGGTATAGTTTAAAGGCATGCCTCAATCTGGTTAATTCAGAGGTAGAGGCGGGTACCATCATCCACAATGGTTGATTATTGAAAAGGGAATGCCTGCCCCAAACATGCCCCTGGCAAAAATTGAGAAAATAGGACTATCTTGGTACCCAAGGATTAGGCAAAGACTATAGTAAAAATAACAATTTATTAATAGAAAAACATGATTAACATGGAAATGGGGATACTTTTACAAAAGGGACTATATACAATCAATGGTTACAACTGTGCATTGTTCATTCAGAAGGTTTCAAGGTTTCAAAGACTGTTTTGTAGATCTTTAAGATCTACAATACAGTGCCCCTTGTGACCCTTGGGGTTCACCGACTCTTTGAAACCTTCTGTATGAACAATGCACGGTTGTAAACATTGATTGTATATAGTCCCTTTTTCTTGAAGATCTACAATACGGTGCCCCTTGTGATCCTTGGGGTTCATCAACTCTTTGAAACCTTCTCTATGAACAATGCACGGTTGTTTTTCCATTAAGAAATTGTTATTTTTACTATATTATTTGCCTAATCCTTGGGTACCGAGATAGTCCTATTTTCTCAATTTTTTGCCAGGAGCATGTTTGGGGTCAGCCCCGGGTATTCCCTTTTCAATGTTCTTAGACATGGGTAAAAAAGGTCATTGGTGTCATTCAGCGGGCTCTGCCAAGTGGCCTTGGCCCTGGAACTATGCAGACACCATCAAATGAAAGGTCAATCAGCCACAGCTCAAGGAACCTTCAACAAGTTCTGGAGGAACCCTGGTTGAGAATAGCTGCCCTACTCCTTCGGGACATCAACCTAAATGTATTGAAGTTAAGCATTTTCAGGAGGGAGAGGTCATCAATGGTGGTCATTATGTTTCCTTCGTGACAGGTATCCTTTAAAGAAGATGTACAGTCCCGAACGGGATATGGCCAGCTGGAGTCCTATATTTTCCATTGCCCAGCAGTGCTGCTGACATTTCTTTATGACCCCTCTCCTGTCAATAAAAATCTATCTTCTGTCATCCCTGTTGGGGTCTTCAGAGATAATTACAAGCAGCTGCAGACACAGGACGAGGAAGCGACCACTGCGGATGATTCATCAGTGAGCACAGCTAACATAAAGGCTGCTAAATGGGTGCGGACAGACATGGAATCCGAATGAAAGGAAGGCGCTTCATTCTATCCACTACTTCATCCTGGCTTTATGCATGTTCCTATAACTGCAAACCCAATACAAACACTTAAGGCAGAACTAAAGTCTTATTAAAAAAAAACTGCAAGCAGGAAGGCTCTTTATTGCAGAGGAAGACATGTAATGTCTCTTCTGTAATAAAATAAACCTACCTGCCTGTTCATAGTTCTCTGTAGTATATATACACTGAATTGCGCATGTGCAGCTCAGTTTACATTGCAGCACAGAGCCTATGGGGTTGATTTACTAAAGGCCAGTAGACTGTGCACCTTGCAAAGTGCAATTGCACTCTGCAAGGGCAGTTGCTCCAGAGCTTAGTAAATGAGGTAAAGCTTCACTTTGCAAAAACTATCCAATCACATGCAAGGAAAATAAAAAAAAAATGCATTTTTGCTTGCACATGATTGGTTGATAAAATTCAGCAGAACTTCTGCTTATTTACTAAGCTCTGGAGCAACTACTCTTGCAGAGTGCAACTGCACTTTGCAAAGTGCACATTATATTTGCCTTTAGTAAATCAACCCCTATGTGTTGCGATGTGAGTGATGTCATCCCGCCCCAGCCAATCAAGATGGCCGAGGACCGGCAACCTGAAAAAGCCGAGGAGAAGATGTTGGCATGGCGCCAACGGGCCTTGAATTGTTAAAGCAGAGGCAAGTATTGTGGACTTTATTTCCACTTTAACCACTTCATGACGGCCCACCAGTGGCGGCTGGTGGATCTTTCTTTTGGGGGGGACCACCCCCCTGGCGGCGCGACACTACCACCCCCCCAGGGCGGCCGGCGGTCCAACACTTACCCAATCTATGTGGTGGGCTGTGGTGTCCTCCAGCATGGTCCTTGCGGGGTGCAGGCAGCCGCTCTGGTGTCCGCTCCTCCAGCGGCTTCCTCCACCGTGTAAAAGAAAGAAATAAGAGTGGTGCGCTTATTCAATAACTTGCCATGAATTAATATATCTTTAAAGAATGAACATGATAATTATCCAAACACATACAAATAAATAAATGTGAATAAAAGTCCAACTAAAGCCCAATGGTAGGAGTCAGTTCATATAAAGGTAAAAATCTCATAGGGGTAACTTGATAGAAGAAAAAACAGACAACACATCAATCCAAACATCGACGGCTATATTTATGAATTGGCCGCTCACCTCCAAAAATGACCCAGAGGTCAAACAAGCCTCATCAGATAGTCAGATAAGGAATCCTGCTGATGGATCTGTAAAGACATCCAGGTCCCAAGCGAAGACGAAGAACTACATCCAGATCTTGGTATGAAAACATCTTGGGAAACTCCATATGTAGAGGAAACAGCTCTTTCCAAGAAATAGCACTTCTTGTATAAATGACGCTCAAAGGAAACAAAGAACAGCCATAATGCAATATTGCCAAATAAAAAGTAAATTTATTAAAGTGGTTGTAAACCCATTACAACCACTTTAACCTACAGGTAAGCCTAGATTAAGGCTTACCTGTAGGTGCAAGAAACATCTCCCAAACCTAAAAGGTTTAGGAGATATTTGCAGGAATAGCGGCACCGATGTCTACCGCGCATGCGCCGTAGACATTGGGCACAGGCGCACTGAGCTTGCCGTTTCTAACGGCGATCATGCCGTTGGTGGCGGCACCAGCGCGCATGCGCGGGAGTGACATCATCACGGCTCCGGCCAGTCACAGCGCCGGAGCCGCGATACCCGGAAGTCACTCCGGGAAAGATGGCGGCGTCGGAGGAGGCGAACGAGGGCCGATGCCGAAGCTTCGATCTTAGGTAAGTAATTTATAATGAGCTAGTATGCTATGTTTGGTAGTCGGCAGTTACATTTAAAAAATACAATGTAAAATTGACAAGGGACACCAACATAGTTGTATCTTTGATCTTAAAAACTACAGG
Source organism: Aquarana catesbeiana (assembly GCF_042186555.1). Classification (NCBI taxonomy): domain Eukaryota; kingdom Metazoa; phylum Chordata; class Amphibia; order Anura; family Ranidae; genus Aquarana; species Aquarana catesbeiana. The sequence goes on along the minus strand of NC_133327.1, from coordinate 670,512,890 downwards.
ATAATGGTGGTGTGGTAACTTGCCCAAATAAAAAAAAAAAAAAAAAAAAAAAAAAAGCATAATACTATTATTCTTGATATCATTAGAAAAAAAAAGCCTTTGAAAATTAGTTTGCAATAACTCCATCAGTATCACCAGCAAAGCAGCTTCATTATTATCCCATTAAAGAAGAAGAGAATTGTGCGCTGCATTTCCAGATTTCATAATTTGCCACGTCACAAATGTTAATTTTCCATTACGAACGCTAGTTTACAAGACCGACCACTTCTGGCTCGTCCTTGCTTCCGAGCATGTGCGTTTGTACTTTGGACTTTTGTCTGGCGGACTTGTGTACACACGCTCGTAAAATCCGACAACACACTTTTGTCCGCGGAAAATTTTAAAACCTGCCATCCAACATTTGTATGTGGAAAATCCGAAACAATTGTCCAAAGGAGCGTACAAACGGTCGTATTTTCCGCCAACAGCCTGTCATCACACATTTCCCATCGGAAAGTCCGATCGTGTGTACGAGGCTTTACTGTTCATGGTAATGTATCATGAGCTGTAGATGCAGTAATTTTTGTAGGGGTTCTATGAGACCTAACAGCCATTTCAAGGAATTCTTTTTATTAAGACGTTTAAGAAAGGCTGGACTAACTTGCGATCCTGAATCTTACTATTGAGGACCTTCCTCACCCCTTTAGAATAGTGACCACCCACATCCTGATGGCAGCTAAACTTAACATAGCTAGACACTGGAAGTCAGACACATCCTTAACCCTAACCCAAGTCGTAGATTTGGTATCATTACACTACAGTTATGAGCACACATCTGCTTCTGACACAAACCATTATAAAAAAATACAATCCAGCTGGCAACCATGGACCACCTGGACTAGAGGCTGCGCAATTCACGTCTAAGTTACTGCATTAAAACCCCTTCCTCTTGACCGAGCAATACTATGAATAGAGTATGTTTACATGTATATTTTCAACTAACAACCTTCCAGAACATTTTCTTTCTTCTTTCTTTGGAATGCACTAACACAGATGGTCCACTTCACTCCTGTGACTCTAGTGATCCCACTTGGGGTGTCACACTAGTGAAGTGGATCAGCAACGACTACAGTATACCGTTACTAGAGATACTGGTTATTATGTACTCAATGCATTAATTCATTGTGTATGGACAAAGTTTTACTCTACCCAATGTGGAGCTGTTTTCAATGCATTGTCCACTTTTACGTCATGCACGACGTACAATGTTCAATTGTACAATGTATACTATGTAAAATTAATAAAAATTATTGATTAAAAAAGAAAGGCTGGACTAGATGAATAAACTCCTCACTTGTCACAAGATACAGCAATGGTATAACTGTCCAAATAAAGCCTTACAATTGATCATCAAAACGTCATCGTTGAGCTCCAGGCAGTGAGTCTGACAGGAGCATTCTGCAAGAACCATGTCATCAGTCTACTACAGGCAGAAGAAGCATTTCCATTATCTTTCTTCCTCAGTGATCACACATACTGGAAAATTGTAATTGTGTAGCAAGCCAAATGTTAGATGCAGCAAGAAAGGTATGACTTGTGTAAAACAGCATATATAAACACAACTTATAAAGGATATTGCACCAGTACCAGGACTTACATTACTGTATGATCTTTGGTTCAGTATCTCATTTCTGGATGGGAATTTCAGTGTTAGATTGATTGATCTATCCATCTACTGTATCTATCTGGTAGGTGACATTGTACTAGCTGGTCTTCACCAAAACTTCTAATGGCAGAGATGGGTGGTCCTCAATTTTCTTTGCTTCAAACTGGCACTATGTCACAGCCCCCATGATCACTCCACCAAAGGGATGCTGGGACAGAAGGGCTATTGTTCACAATATGGTAGACAAGACAGTAGTCAAGTCCAAGCAGAGGTCATGGCAGATGACAAACAAAGAGCGTAGTCAGGTCCAGGCAGAGGTTGTGTCATGCGGCAGACAAGAGAATAATCAGGTCCAGGCAAGGGCAGTGATAGGTGGAAAACAAAGAGAGTAATCAGGTCAAGGCAGAGACTTTGGCAGGCGCAGACAAGAGAGTAGTCAGATCCAGGCATGGGGTTGTGTCAGGAAATAGGCAAGAGAGTAGTCAGGTCCAGGTAGGGGTTGTGGCAGGAGATAGGCAAGAGAGTAGTCAGGTCCAGGTAGGGGTTGTGGCAGGAAATAGGCAAGAGAGTAGTCAGGTCCAGGTAGGGGTTGTGGCAGGAGATAGGCAAGAGAGTAGTCAGGTCCAGGTAGGGGTTGTGGCAGGAGATAGGCAAGAGAGTAGTCAGGTCCAGGTAGGGGTAAAGCCAATCTTTGGGCAAGAGAATAGTCAGGTTTAGGCAGGGGTCAAGGCAGGTAGCAGGCAAAAGAGTAATAATGTCCAGGCAGGAGTATAGGCAGGTTGGAGAATAGTCAGATCCAGGCAGAGTTTGAAGCAGGCAGGGGTTTAGGCAGGTAGGAGAGTATTCAGGTCCAGAGAGAGATTGAGGCAAGTGGCAGACAAGAGAGTAGTCAAGTCCAGGTGGGGGGTCATGGCAGGCAGCAGACAAGATAGTAGTCAGGTCAAGGCAGGGGTTGAGGCAAGTGGCAAGCAAAAGAGTAGTCAAGTCCAGGCATGCAAAGGGGCAAGCTTTGTGCAAGACAGTAGTCAGATCTAGGAAGGGGTTGAGGCAGGTAGAAGGCAAGAGAGTAGTCAGGTTCTGGCAGGGGTTGTGTCAAGCAAGAGAGTAGTCAGGTTCAGTCAGGCAGGGACAGGGCAAGGGGTGGGCAGGAGGGGTGGCTCCCCTGGGTGCAGCGGCTTACTGCATGGATGGGGGCGCCAGTGAGCTCATACTGATACAAGGCATTTTGACAAGCAGATGACTGGTCAGGGAGCCTGAAATGTAGAGGAAGGCCTTTAGTACAGCTTCGGCTTGGGGGCCTCTAATCAGTCCAGTAGTCTGCGTGGCAGCAGTCAGCAGGTAGATGTGGCAGCAGAGCAGACTGATAGTAGATGGCATGGAGTTCGGCTGGCGGCAGACTGTAATAAGCAGCTGGAAGCAGGAACCAGATGGGAGCTTGCTGAACTGGGAGCTGTAGCAGGCTGGATGACCAAGATGCATGGTCAGACATCTTGGTTTGGTAACAGTGGGGCAGATCAGGCATAGACAGCAGACAACACCTCTGAAGACGGCCTATTGGCTGAAATGCATAAGGTGGTTTGCTGATGTTATAAGCACCCTACGAACCGTGGTATTTTTGGATTTTATCTGTGATTTTTATGAAGACAGTTGTATTTTGCATTTTATGGATTGGATGTTAATAAATCGCTCATCCCTACATATACATCACCATGAGAGTTTTATTTTTATGGTGGTGACTCTTTGATCCATCGAGACTTTTATGACCTCTGGAAGTTCTGAAGCCTTGTAAAGAGGAGGAGGAATCCTTATGTCCATTCTGTGGCTGTGTCATCTGCTCTGCATTGGGGAGACACCTGATGCCTGACTGTGCAGTCGGATCGCTCTGGTGGATCGCTGGGGAAGGATCGAGTTCACAGTGAGGCCTGAATTAATCAACTTTCTGGTAAGGGCATTTGATATCAGCACGTTGTTGTGGTGTGTGGGGCTCACACGCTGAAGTCGGTGCAGGGGACCCTCCTTCTTTCTTCTTTTCCACTTGTCCTTTTGGGGTTCATACATCCATTTAAGAGCTGCATATGAACTTTTTACTGGATGACCAAGATGCAGGGTCAGACAAGCCGGGTCGAGAATGGTCAGGCAGATCAGGCGTAGACGGCAGACAGCAGAATGATTAGGTAACAAGCCAAGTCAGCAACAGGAGATCGAAACAGGAGGCAGAAGCAGAATCCAAAGACAAGCCGAGGTTGAGGCAGGTAGCAGACAAATGCAGGTCAGAAGTAAGCCGGATCAGGATCAGAGGTCACACGGAATCAGAAAAAACACACAGAAGCTGTAGACCAATCAGCAATGAGCCCATACTGAAATAGCCCGCTTGGCACCAGCATTAGTGACAGATGCACGAGTGCTCATGCATGCGCCTATGCCCAAGACTATGCACATTTGCCCAGATGTATGTGCCGAGAGACTCCATATGCACTACGGACATGCCTTCCTTGACAGATCCCCTTAGCTCGCACATAAGAAAGCGGGGGGGGGCGCAGTTTGGTTTCTTTGCCCTGGGCGCTAGATGACTTTGTCCCACCACTGCAGGCAGGGACCATGTCAAGCAAGAGAGTAGTCAGGTTCAGGCAAGGGTTGAAGCAGGGAAGTACAGTAAGTACCCAGGTCCAGAAAGAGATTGAGGCAAGAGAGTTGCCAGGTCCAGGAAGGGGTCATGACATTCAAAAGAGCCAGGCCAGCAACAAACAGGCTACAGGCAAGAAAATATTATAGCTCTTTAGCTCTCAGGTGGCTGGTGAAAAAACAAATCCCCAGCCACTTCAAAGGCTGGAGCTTAAAGCAGAGCTCCACCCAAATGGGGAAGCTCCACTTGCTTGTTTCCTACTCCCCCCCCCCCCCCCCCGTTGCCACATTTGGCACCTTTCGGGGTGAAGAGGGGAGCGGGTACCTGGTTTTGACAGGTACCAGCTCCCACTTCCGGGTGACTTCGCCATGGCCATGGCGAAGTCACCCGGAAGTTCAGCCAACCTCCTACTTTCCCCGCTGTGGGCCATTCACAAAGCGCAGCGCTCTTTGTGCATGTGATGTGCAGTAGGGAACTGGCTGTGACGCCGCAGGGCTTCACTGCCACTTTCCCTTACCCAAAATGGCAGCGGCAGCACCCGAGAGCCGATTGAAAAATCGGCTCGGATAAAGACACTGTTGGATTCCAGGACGGGTAAGTGTCCTTATGTTAAATGGCAGCAGCTACAGTATTTGTAGTTGCTGACTTTTTATTTTTTTGAAGGAGCCTGGAGCTCCTCTTTAGCCACTTCGGACCGCCCACCTTGGATATACGTAGCTACTTTGACGTCAAATACCGGAGTTATGGCAGCAGTTAGCTGCCATAACCCCAGTATATTTTTACACAGTGGGTGATCAATCCTCTTTCACAAAAAGTGGTCACAGCAGCGAATTCACCATGAGATCACATTTATGGGCAGCGGGAGAGGTGCAACCCCCCCCCCCCCCACCCCCGCTGCTTCCCATTATTTACCGGAGAGATCAGCAGCGGTGGAAACAATCCGATCCGGTCGAGTGATGGGCAGGAGGTCCCCCACTCAACTCTATGCCTTTGGAGGACCGGAGCGACGTCAAGCGTCACTTCCACCCTCCGGCCTTAGAGGGCCCATTTCTTTTTTATGTGGAAACATAAAATTTAATTTTTTACATTTTTTTTTTTATTGCTTTTAAGTGTAAATGTGAGATCTGAGGTCTTTTTGAAAAAATTACGTTTGGAAGACCGCTGCGCAAATATGGTGTAACATAAAGTATTGCAACAATCTCCACTTTATTTTCTAGGGTCTCTGCTTAAAAAAAATATATGTTGGGGGGGTTCAACAAACAAACAACAAATGTCAGAAATAGACTTGTGGTTAAAGGGGTTGTAAACCTTCGTGTTTTTCCATCTTAATGCATCCTATGCATTAAGGTGAAAAAACACCTGGCAGTCACCGGCCCCCCCGTTTTACTGACCTGAGCCCTGGAATTTCACCTGGCGGAGACGCGCTCTTCCTTTGCCCCGGGGTTCTCGGCTCTTGATTGGATAGATTGATAGCAGCACAGCCATTGGCTCCTGCTGCTGTCAATCAAATCCAATGATGCAGGCGCTGGGGGGAGGGGGCCGAGTCCGGCATTCGTGTCTATGGACGCAAATGCTGGACTTGGGAGACTCGCTCTTCCTTTGCCCGGGGTTCTCGGCTCTCGATTGGATAGATTGGTAGCAGCGCAGCCATTGGCTCTCAATCAAATCCAATGACGTGGGCGCTGGGGGGTGGGGTCGAGTCCGGCATTCGTGTCTATGGATGCAAATGCTGGACTCAGGAGCGCACCCGCAAGGTAACCCCCCCCCCCCCCCCGGGAGAGCGCTTCTCCTAGGGGGTTATCTGATAAGAGGAGGAGCTGCGAGAGCTGCCGGGGGACTCCAGAAGACGATGTTCGGGGCCACTCTGTGCAAAACGAACTGCACAGTGGAGGTAAGCATGATTTGTTTGTTATTTAAAAAAAAAAAAAACGCGAACCTTTACAATCACTTTAAATACCCTTTCTGGTATGAAGGCATGTCCAGGAACTCTAGAAGTCCCACAGGTAGTGGTAGATCCTAGGAATCCTGGAAATCCCAACAGAGATCCTGCAAAGAATCCTGGAAGATCATGTGAGTACTGTTACAGCAAGCACACCTCCCAACATTTTGAGATGGGAATGAAGGACACCTACTAGCAAATGTATGTAGGCATAGGACACACCCCCTGCCACACCCCCTTAAAGGAGAATTAACAAAAAAAAAAAAGGTTAATAAATCCACAAGGGACTTTTTTTTACTACTACTATTCCTTTATATTGGCTTTTAAAATTTACAAATGCAGCAATTTATAATTTGGATGAAAGGTTTAGCGCTGGGAAACACTTTTTGATAGATAAAAAGTGCATTTTATATACATCTATATAGATCAGACCAAAACGAGGGACAAATGAGGAGGAAAGAGGGACAGAGGGACATTGCTCCAAATCAGGGGCAGTCCCTCGAAATCAGGGACAGTTGGGAGCTATGCATTGTATGGAGTCATTTGAAAGATCTATTATGTAAAAATTGAGCTCACCCAACAAAGAAAAATCTAGGGAACAATATATGAGAAAGTGATAATGAGAGGTAATGAGGTGCACACACGATGGGGAAGTCATAATGATGAGATGACAGATGCCGACAATCTTCATACTTTAATTACACTCAGTAATAGGAAGAATGTGAATAAAACATTTCATATATAGTGACTTTAATTGAAATCAGAGGGCTCAGATATGATAAGTCACTAATATAAACGATCTTTTAGTCTAGTGGCCTGGACATGTGGAAGTGATAGAAATGCTCATCACATGGAACATTGTATATATACATCTCGGCTCATTTTCCCTATATGGTTGAGTAAGTTGTATGTCTTTAGCTTTCCATACAATAGATTCCATACCTGTTTATATATTCATAATTGTAAAACAAAAGACTCGCCCTGGGACTTTAAATGAAGTGGGTACCGTTTTCGCCAGTAAACATAACAGTAGTAAATACAGTATATGGTTTATTCAAGTAAAATTGTTTACATGCATAGATAACACCAACAGTTGCCAAAAAAAGATATATAAAACAAGAAATATTGGTACATGGATGTAATAACAATCATAGTACACGGGCATCATACTACCCGACTAGTTTTGCGAGATCCAGCTCGCTCTTCTGGGGTGGATGTGTGTAACATAGTACCTAAGATTAAAAAAAAGTATATAGTTGGCAAAATGGCACAGTATTAGTTATACAGGCACAGGGTAGGAGGGGTTATGGATCCCCATACTCACCACTGAGCTTGACCATGGCTACAGGTGTGCGGCTCCAAGACAGCGGCAGCAGGTGCCTCACCAGGGAGCTGAGGGGGCGAAGTCAGATGGGACCCCACCAGGGGCCAAATGGCGAGCAGGCATGGCATAGGTGTAGTGATGTAACCCTAGAGACCTCGTTAGTTCACAAAGAGTGTAGGCTGTAAGCATAAGTATGTTTGTAAGGCATCTAAAGTAATAAAGTAGAATCAATAAGTACTAGCATGAAAATATATATGCATGAAATGAGAGGCCTGGACCCAAAGATGGTAGGGAACATGAAGATGGTAGGAAACATAGGGTAACAGAGGGATACTAACAGGTGCAAAGATAGAAAAGAAAAGGAAATGAAAGAGGTGGAGTGTGATTGTGTAATAGTAGGGTAGTGATGTATCCCTAAAAACCTAATTAGTCCATAAAAATTATAGGCTATAAACATGAGTATGTTTGTCAAGCATCTAAAGTAGTAAAATCAATGAGTATTCGCATACAGATATGTATATATAAGTAAAAAGCCTGGGCCACGGATGGTAGGGACATGGAGATGGTGGAAAACATAGGATAGCAGAGGGATACTAACAAATGACAAGATGAAAAAGACAGAGGAAAGAGGGGTGGATTGTGATAGTGTAGTGAGATGTGTGATATCAAATAAATAGAAATGAATAAAATAAATAAAGTTAGGGGCCGAGTCCGGCATTCGTGTCTATGGACGCAAATGCTGGACTTGGGAGACTCGCTCTTCCTTTGCCCGGGGTTCTCGGCTCTCGATTGGATAGATTGATAGCAGCGCAGCCATTGGCTCTCAATCAAATCCAATGACGTGGGCGCTGGGGGGTGGGGTCGAGTCCGGCATTCGTGTCTATGGATGCAAATGCTGGACTCAGGAGCGCACCCGCAAGGTAACCCCCCCCCCGGGAGAGCGCTTCTCCTAGGGGGTTATCTGATAAGAGGAGGAGCCGCGAGAGCTGCCGGGGGACTCCAGAAGACGATGTTCGGGGCCACTCTGTGCAAAACGAATTGCACAGTGGAGGTAAGCATGATTTGTTTGTTATTTAAAAAAAACGCGAACCTTTACAATCACTTTAAATACCCTTTCTGGTATGAAGGCATGTCCAGGAACTCTAGAAGTCCCACAGGTAGTGGTAGATCCTAGGAATCCTGGAAATCCCAACAGAGATCCTGCAAAGAATCCTGGAAGATCATGTGAGTACTGTAACAGCAAGCACACCTCCCAACATTTTGAGATGGGAATGAGGGACACCTACTAGCAAATGTATGTAGGCATAGGACACACCCCCTGCCGCACCCCCTTAAAGGAGAATTAACCAAAAAAAAAGGTTAATAAATCCACAAGGGACTTTTTTTTACTACTACTATTCCTTTATATTGGCTTTTAAAATTTACAAATGCAGCGATTTATAATTTGGATGAAAGGTTTAGCATTGGGAAACACTTTTTGATAGATAAAAAGTGCATTTTATATACATCTATATAGATCAGACCAAAACGAGGGACAAATGAGGAGGAAAGAGGGACAGAGGGACATTGCTCCAAATCAGGGACAGTCCCTCGAAATCAGGGACAGTTGGGAGCTATGCATTGTATGGAGTCATTTGAAAGATCTATTATGTAAAAATTGAGCTCACCCAACAAAGAAAAATCTAGGGAACAATATATGAGAAAGTGATAATGAGAGGTAATGAGGTGCACACACCATGGGGAAGTCATAATGATGAGATGACAGATGCCGACAATCTTCATACTTTAATTACACTCAGTAATAGGAAGAATGTGAATAAAACATTTCATATATAGTGACTTTAATTGAAATCAGAGGGCTCAGATATGATAAGTCACTAATATAAACGATCTTTTAGTCTAGTGGCCTGGACATGTGGAAGTGATAGAAATGCTCATCGCATGGAACATTGTATATATACATCTCGGCTCATTTTCCCTATATGGTTGAGTAAGTTGTATATCTTTAGCTTTCCATACAATAGATTCCATACCTGTTTATATATCCATAATTGTAGGTTGCACGCTGTGCAAGTTGTCAGAGCTTATTTTCTCCATATGTACATTCCTGGTATTCCTCGCACTTATTTCACATTTTACTTTATACAGCACTGGGAGGACGCCGGTATTTCAGGCCTCGGAGGCGCTGCATAGTTTCCCGCAGGAATCCAAATCCCAGAAAACTGTCAGTGGAATAAACAGAGGCCTATCCATGTTACCCACCCAAACCACAGCCAATCAACAAAGCCAAAATGAAACTCAAAACTTGTTCTGGCCATGAAGACAGATATGGATGGAAAAAGAAGTGATGAATTCTAGGTTATTGAAAAAAAAATGTAGTTGCTCGCTAACATGTTCCGCTGATTGGTTATCCAGCTGGCTGGGGTGGCTCAGTGACTAAAGGGAAATGCTTAACCCTTTTGCTGCCAGAGCTATTTTAGTGTTTTTTTTGCACACATGTTAAAAGGCACATTTTAGGCCTGAAGATTAGTTAAAACCCCTATGCATTCTATATGTTATTAAGCGCAATAGACATTTTTGCATGTTGGTGCTGGGACTAAAGCCCAGGGAGAATACACCAAACTGCATCCCCTTCCCCAAGGTGCATGAGCATTATGGGGTTGATTTGCTAAAGAAAAATAGACTGTGCACTGTACAAAGTGCAGTTATTCCAGAGCTTAGTAAATAAGGGGAAGCTCTGCTGACTTCCATCATCCAATCATGTGCAAGAAAAAATGCTGTTTTTTTTTAAATTTTCCTTGCATGTGATTGAGTATTGTTTGCAAAGTGAAGCCTTACATCATTTACAAAGCTCTGGAGCAACTGCAAAGTGCACAGTTTATTTTCCTTTAGTAACTCAACCCCAATCTTGTCAGCAAAAATCACCCAACTGAGCACTAATCTGCCTGATTATCTGCGGGCGGGTGAGAGAGCGGGCGGGTCAGGCAGCTGAGCAGCTCAGCGGGCGGGTGAGAGAGCGGGCGGCTCCACGGGCGGGTGGCTGGGCAGGTGAGAGAGCAGGCGGGCCGGGCAGCTGGGCGGCTTGGTGGGTGAGAGGGCGGCTGGCCAATCAGTGGGCGGGGTAGTGGACAGATGACATCATCTCTCACCGCCCGCCCTGCATCCCTGCAGTTCCGCCCTCACTGTGCAGGTAGGCGCGGGCAGCAGAGAGATTACATCATCTCTCTGCTGCCTGACTCTGGGACACAGCAAGACAATTCCCACCTTAGCAGGAAAGTGATGCAGCAAGTGACAATCTGCAACGTGTGGCAGGTGAGGTGGCAAGTGACAATCCGCAACGTGTGGCAGGTGACGTGGCAAGTGACAATCCGCAACGTGTAACAGGTGAGGTGGCAAGTGACAATAAGCAATGTGTGGCAGGTGAGGTGGCTAGTGACAATCTGAAACTTGTGGCAGGTGACATGCCAAGTTACATTCCGCACCGTGTGGTAGGTGACGTGGCAAGTGACAATCAGCATCTGGTGGCAGGTGACGTGGCAAGTGACAATCCGCAACGTGTAACAGGTGAGGTGGCAAGTGACAATAAGCAATGTGTGGCAGGTGAGGTGGCTAGTGACAATCTGAAACTTGTGGCAGGTAACGTGCCAAGTTACATTCCGCACCGTGTGGTAGGTGACGTGGCAAGTGACAATCAGCATCTGGTGGCAGGTGACATGGCAAGTGACAAGCTCAGAGCTCCCACTGATTCTGCATTAGGGTGAGTTGAACTATTACATTTTATATTACAATGTAATAATAGAAATAATGCGCTGGGCGGGTGAGAGAGGGGGCAGCTCCACGGGCGGGTGGCTGGGCATGTGAGAGAGCAGGCGGGCCGGGCGGGCCGGGCAGTTGGGCGGCTTGGTGGGTAAGAGAGCAGCTGGCCAATCAGTGGGCGGGGTAGCGGACAGATGACATCTCTCACCGCCCGCCCTGCATCCCTGCAGTTCCGCCCTCACTGTGCAGGTAGGCGCGGGCAGCAGAGAGATTACATCATCTCTCTGCTGCCTGACTCTGGGACACAGCAAGAGACAATCCCCACCTTAGCAGGAAAGTGACACAGCAAGTGACAATCCCCACCTTAGCAGGAAAGTGACACAGCAAGTGACAATCCGCAACGTGTGGCAGGTGACGTGGCAAGTGACAATCCGCAACGTGTAACAGGTGAGGTGGCAAGTGACAATAAGCAATGTGTGGCAGGTGAGGTGGCAAGTGACAATCTGAAACTTGTGGCAGGTGACATGCCAAGTTACATTCCGCACCGTGTGGCAGGTGACGTGGCAAGTGACAATCCGCAACGTGTGGCAGGTGACGTGGCAAGTGACAATCAGCATCTGGTGGCAGGCGACATGGCAAGTGACAAGCTCAGGGCTCCCACAGATTCTGCATTAGGGTGAGTTGAACTATTACTCTTTATATTACAATGTAATAATAGAAATAATGTGCTTCAATCATCCTGACACCATATCAACCATGGTGCCAGGGTGATTGAAGCGCCAACATCAGCCATTTCCCCGATAAAATGCCCACAAAAAAATGTATTTTCTGGCAGTGCCCCTCCCGAGACTAGACTCTGGATCCGCCGTGAGCCGTGGTTTTGACACCCCCTGACTACCCTCCTGACACAGACATACAGCCCCTCAGAGATGTACACATGCGGTGCCATGCTTCACAGCCGTGGCAAAAATTAAACAGCCTGTCACATTTGATGAGCGTTACTACCACCAAACGCGATTCATGCAAGTCTATGGGGCCACCGCACAACTACATGCAGTGCACGTGATTGCGGCACAGTGGTGCTACATTCACAGGATTTAACCGCTTGCCAACCGTGCACTGTATATATACACAGCGGAAAAGCGGCTGCGCAGGATCACGTATCTGTACGTGATCCTGCACTTCCGGGTCTGGGGTGTGCACGCACGCCGCCGGCGACCTATTTCCACTGTGATTGGACACAGCGGGAGCCAAACAGCTGGTCTAGTGGACGCCGGGACCCGCCGATCATTCCTGAGAGAAGCAGAACAGCGGTCTGCCTATGTAAACAAGGCAGATCTCCATTCTGTGAGAAGGGACGGTAGTGATCCTGTGTTTTTGCTAAGCAGGAAGCACACAATTAGTAAGCACTTCCTAGGAACAAATTTTACCCTTTGATCGCCCCTGATGTTAACCCCTTTCCTGCCAGTGTCATTGGTACAGTGACAATGTATATTTTTAGCATTGATCACTGTATTGGTGTCACCAGTCCCCAAAAAGTGTCACTTAGTACCAGAATTGTCTGCCCCAATTGTGCAGTCCAACTATAAGTAAAAAAATAAAAAGTCTATAAATCTATCCCATAGTTTGTAGACGCTATAACTTTTGCACAAACCAATCAATATACACTTATTGGGATTTTTTTTTACCAAAAACATGTAGCAGAATACATATTGGCCTAAATTGATGAAGAAATTCGATTTTTTACATTTACATTTTTTACTGGATATGTTTTATAGCAGAAACTAAAAAATAAAAAAAACGCAGAGGTGATCGAATACCACCAAAAGAAAGCTCTATTTTTGAGAAAAAAAGGACATCAATTTTATTTGTGTACAGCATCGCAACTGTCAGTTAACCACTTCAGCCCTGGAAGGTTTTACCCCCTTAATGACCAGGCCATTTTTTTGCGATAGGGCATTGCGTTACTTAAACTGACAATTGCGCAGACGTGCAAAGTTGTACTCTTTTTTTCCCCCACAAATAGAGCTTTCTTTTGGTAGTATTTGATCTCTTCTGCGGTTTTTATTTTTTGCGATATTAACAAAAAAAAGACCGACAATTTTGATAAAAAAAACAATAATTTTACTTTCTGCTATAATACATATCCAAAAAACAAAAATGTAAAAAAATGAATTTCTCCATCAGTTTAGGCCAATATGTATTCTTCTACATATTTTTGGTAAAAAAAAATCCCAATAAGCGTATATTGACTGGTTTGTGCAAAAGTTATTGCGTCTACAAAATAGGGGATAGCTTTATGGGCTTTTAATTTTTTTTACTGTTTTTACTGGTAATGGTGGCGATCATTGATTTTTAGCGTCACTGCGACATTGCGGTCGACAGTCATCTGTCACTAAGTGACACTTTTTAGGGACCAGTGACACCAATACAGTGATCAGTGATAAAAAAAAAATTAATTGATCACTGTACTAATGACACTGGCGGGGAAGGTGTTAACATCAGGGGCGATCAAAGGGTTTAATGTGTTCCCTGGGAGTGTTTTCTAACTGTGTGGGGGATGGACTAACAGGAAGAACACAGAGATCCGTGTTCCTGATTACTAGGAACAGAAGATCTCTGTGTACTTCCCTGTCAGAACGGGGATCTGCCTTGTTTACATAGGCAGGTCCCCGTTCTTCCTCTCTGTGGAGCGATCGCGGGTGGCCGGTGGACATCCGGTCCACCGGACCCGCAGATTGGCTCCCCCTCCATGCGCGCCCAGACTATCTAGTGCATGAAACAACATACAGGTACATTGTTTCATGCTATAGAGCTACCCTGCCGCAGTATATATGCAGTGGGCGGTCTTAAAGTGGTTAAAGTAACGCAGTGCCGTATCACAAAAAATGGCCTGGTCATGAAGGGGGGGTAAATCTTCTGGAGGGCAAGTGGTCAGTTGGTGAGGAGGTGAAAAAACAAAGTGTAGCGCTAAGTATAATGATATAACAGTAATAAACTGAAATAATAAATGTGGATAAGAATATAAACAAGTTTAGTGAACGTGCAAAAGTCCAATGTTCACTGGTGTGAACAAAAAAATGTTTTTTGTGAAAGTTCAGATAAACATAGAAGAAACTACTGGAAAAACGTGTCCATCTAGTACATATCTTGTGAATCCTCAATGGAATTAGTGGTGGTGCAAACAGTATGTGACTAGCCGTGAAGCTGTAGAAGTAAAGGAATCCTCTATCAAAAGAGTATGGATGGGTACTCTTACCGGATAAGGTGGACCCACTTACCAGCGGTAGTGGGTCAATCAGGCTTATGTAGGCCGAATGCCTCAGGGTTAAGCGTTGGCAAGAAGAAGGTCGCTCCAAATGGGGTAGTTCCACTCCTCAACAACAGTGATGGTCCAGCCGAAGTTCCTGGTTTCTTCCTGCAGCATTCAGTACCTGCACCTCTCTGTACTAGCCCAAAGACGCTCCCCTATTGGGTGAAGGTTCCATGCTTTTTTGAGAGCCATTTGAATCCAGGAACTTCGGTTGGACCATCACTGTTGAGGAGTGGAACTACTCCATTTGGAGCGACCTTCTTCTTGCCAACTCTTAACCCTGAGGCATTTGGTCTACATAAGCCTGATTGACCCACTACCGCTGGTAAGTGGCTCCACCTTATCCGGTAAGAGTACCCATCCATACTCTTTTGATAGAGGATTCCTTTACTTCTACAGCTTCACAGCTAGTCACATACTGTTTGCACCACCACTAATTCCATTGAGGATTCATAAGTTATGTACACTTTTTCCAGTAGTTTCTTCTATGTTTATCTGAACTTTCACAAAAAACATTTTTTTGTTCACACAAGTGAACATTGGACTTTTGCACGTTCACTAAACTTGTTTATATGCTTATCCACATTTATTATTTTACTTTATTGCTGTTATATCATTATACTTAGCGCTACACTTTGCTTTTTTTCACATTTGTCTGGACTTTGTTTCAGTGTTAGCAGCTTTTTTGTTATATTGTGGTTTAGCATCAGGTTGCCCCTGTTGATGACTGTGGAGTCGAAACGCGTAGGGCCAGCTCTCTCAGCTTCCCACATTGCCATTTTTATACTTTTTATCTGTTTGTGATCACTTTTATTTTGTATGGTTTTATGTTAATAAAAAAAAACGTTTTGATCTACACTGTGGAGTCCCCTTTTTCTTTCTCCATGGGCCCACTGAGAACCATTTTTTCCTGACCAACTTGTCCTGCAACCGGAGATCGTGGGTACCAGTGGTCCCAACGCTTGCCTGAGATAACAACCCCTCATCGGTGATCGGGATCCAGAGGACGCCATTCGGCTGGACACCCCGGACAACCATTCTCTTATGCTTTAAAGACGCACTGCTATATGGCAGGTGCGTCCTACGGATCTTTTCTTATTGAAGATTTGTGTGCTTTGATGTCTGTGGTCGCCTTCCCATTCGAGTGTCCTAATCCTTCCTAAGATATATGGTACCCCCCCTTTTTTTGGAGAAGACTTCCACTCACCTCACTATATATGGACTTTTGCCTTTTGTTATCTTTACTATAGACATTATTTTGACCATTTTTTAGCAGGTCACTGCTTATAATTTTTGTTTGTTACTACATTTCACATCTTCACATGTTTGTTTAGCGCTGCACTTATTATTATTTTCACTTTGAATAGACTTGGTTTGTTGTGTGCTAGCAGCTATAGCTTTTTAGTTTGTTTCATTGGATAGTGCAGCATTTTTCCTATATTCTGAATATTCTTTGCAAAGTGAATTTTCATTACATTCCCTGAGGGGAAAATCCCTTGCAAAATGGACAGCCTATTTGCCTTTAGTAAATCAACCCCAATGAGTGAAAGAGATTACCAAAGCAGCAAATCCACGTTGGACCAAAATAGTATTATACATGCTGTGACTCATTGCTCTCCACCCAAAATTCAATAGATAGTTTATGGTGGGTGTTGTGCTGTCATTACTCCAAATACCAGCTAGAATACAAAGGCAGGGAAGAGAAGGCCC
This sequence comes from Aquarana catesbeiana, assembly GCF_042186555.1. Taxonomy (NCBI): domain Eukaryota; kingdom Metazoa; phylum Chordata; class Amphibia; order Anura; family Ranidae; genus Aquarana; species Aquarana catesbeiana. The sequence continues at coordinate 670,496,580 of NC_133327.1, read as the reverse complement.
CTTTGTCTCCCCCCCACCCAGGTCCTTTTCATTCTCCTATAAACATAGAGAAAGTCCTACACCTTTCCTTATCTATTGTTTATAATAGGAGACTTGGCGGCCTCACAGCGGAGGGTGTTGCTGCATTTCCATGTATAATGAAAGGGAGTTTTCTCTGGGCAGTCTAGTACGGTAATTGCTTCCAGTAACTCTTAACGTTGAAGAATATAAGGAAATTAAAGCTGCTGCGCTGGCCAGAGCCTCCAGGTGATGTCATCATTCGATCAGATGGAAGCAGGAGACGTGGGGTATTGGGGAGGTATTATCATGGCGTGACTTTTCCAGCAATTCAGCTTTCTACTAAGCCATGTGTTCCTACTTAAACCCAAATGTAGCTTGTACTGATGCATTCTTACTACAGGCCAAATTCCAAACAGAGAAGGGAAAACACAGAATACTATAATCTGTAACAAGCTAAAAGTGAAAGGGAACGTGACTTTGAGTGTGCCTCGGAGGGGGTGAAATAACAATCTATACCACAGTTTTTAAAATGATATAGAAAAACTTTTATTCACCATTCTTGGATGGAAACCTTTAAGAACAAATTACAGTCTGAAATAAAGTGCAGTTAATATTTCTTTTGGTCCAGGGTGTGCAGATCCTGTCAAAAATGTGGCCTACGCGTTTCAAAGGGAAACTTGCTTTGTCAGGGCCTTTAAAGTAGCACAAAGAGCATATAAATATTAAAAGTTGAAAGCTGAACATCAGACAGAATGCTACGTAACTATCTGTTTCTTGATAAAGCTCGAGGCTGATGTACTGAGATATAATAGGTGGGCAATTACAAATGCCCCTCAATGCCAGAATGTTTCCACGATATATGAAAATATGCCGTATATGCAATATTAATGTTTAGTAAATAGTGTTTCAAAGTGTTATTGGTAAAAAATTCCTGGCTTACTATTTTTTAACTTTTAATATTTATATGCTCTTTATGCTACTTTAAAGGCCCTGACTAAGCAAGGTTCCCTTTGAAACGCGTAGGCCACATTTTTGACACTCTACACCAGGATCTGCACACCCTGGACCAAAAGAAACAGTAAACTGTACTTTATTTCAGACTGTAATTTGTTCTTAAAGGTTTCCGTCCAAGGATGGTGAATAAAATTTTTTCTATATTGTTTTAAAAACTGTGGTATAGATTGTTATTTCAACCCCACCGAGGCACACTCAAAGTCACGTTCCCTTTCACTTTTAGCTTGAATTTTGCATTTTTCAGGGACAGTGCCTCCGTGGAGTTATAATCCTCTCATGTTTACCTATCCTATACTATAATCTGTAACAAGCCTAGGAAGGATAGCAAGGCGATTCTAATGTAAAAAGAAAGAGGGCAATTGCCCCAGGTCTACCAGTACAGGTGGGACCCAAGAGACTTACAAGCAAAGCTGGCCATACACTATTTTAATTTTGGCCAATTCCTGTGAATCAGCCCCAATTCTAACTGCCCTGCTGGCACTGCCCAGCTCAACAAATTAAAAAATGGCCATCAACAGCAGGGTACAAAGCTTTCGATAAGGGGTAAAGGTATCCCTCCTGTACTGGGCGTGGATCCCAGCAGGGGTTGCTTGCTCGCGACTCACAGCCCGGACTGGGCGGGACTGTGAGCGGCGCCGGAAAGAGCCGAGAACACTCGACTGTGTATCTCGGCGGCGCTCGTTCAGCTCCGCCGAGTCCCTCCGAACTCCGCGGCGCCATATTTAAAACTACACGCTATGTGACTGTTGGCTGCGATCGCGGCGATCGCTCCGATAGATCACAGATAGCGGGGATCGGCGTATAACACGCACCCACGATTTTCCCCTGATTTTAAGGGGAAAAAAGTGCGTGTTATACGCCGATAAATACGGTACTTTGTTATGGGTATTGTCAGTGTTTCCATGTCATGTTTATACTGTTCAAATATTCACTGTTAGTTTTCAATAGGACTTCTGTAATTTCTCAGGTTGCCCGTAAAAAATGTGCTCCGCCAGTAAATTTTCCATGTTGTGTCAGTAAAAATTGCTGCGGGAGGTTGGCAACCCTGGTAATGACAAACATGTCTTTTGGCTATCATACTATAATAAATCATATAATGCGATAGACATTTACAAAAGATTTCCAATACGTGATTAAAAATTACTTAGTTATAAACATGAAAAAATAAACTGAAAATGAAATAAAAAGCGCTGTTTCATACATTTTCTATCACCTTTAAGTTTACAGGACCTTTGCACAGCGGCTGCAGTTTTGTGTATTCTTAAATATTTATTTTGATTCAGTACCTTAGCGCGGGTTTTGAATAGTTTTATTGATTGCAGTTACTGACCCGTCTTGTCTGACCACGCTTTGAACTCCATCTGCACCGACCTCGGCTTGTCCTTGTCCTTGACCTCTGCTTCTGTCTGCTCTATTGGCTTCTATTGCACCGATTGCCTGCTGACCCGGCTTGTACCCAGACCACCCTGTTGCCTGCTCCTCTGTACCCGATCTGTCCTGCCAGTGTATGACCCAGCTTGCCTGACTTTGCTTCCTGACACATCCTGCTGTGCCTACTATTCTTCAGTCTGCTACCAGTGCATGCCTCACCTGCCCGCTGTCGCCAGTACCAGCCTGCTTCAGTCTGCCCTCCTCCAGCTGCCCGCCTGCTCCCCTGCTCACTTGCTTGTTGGAGCCATCCGACGACTTCTCCTGTCCTGCTCGTGCCACTCTGCACTCCTGCACCTCCTATCTACACTATCAGGGGCCCCGAGTCAGAGGCCTTCCTTATTGTATCAGGCTCTGCTACCGGGAACTAGGGATGAGCCAAACACCCCCCCTGGTTCGGTTCGCAGCAGAACATGCGAACAGGCAAAAAATTTGTTCAAACACGAACACCGTTAAAGTCTATGGGACACGAATGTGAAAAATCAAAAGTGCTCATTTTAACCACTTCCATACAGGGCATTTTCACCCCCTTCCTGCCCAAGCTAATTTTCAGCTTTTAGCGCTGTCGCACTATAACAATTGCGCGGTCATACAACACTGTACCCAAATGAAATTTTTATCATTTTTTCCCCACTAATAGAGGTTTCTTTTGGTGGTATTTGATCACCTCTGTGGGTTTTATTTCTTGTGCTATAAACAAAACAAGAGTGACAAGTTTGAAAAAAAACACAATATGTTTTACTTTTTGCTATAATAAATATCCAAATTTTTTTATTTTTTTTTTATTTTTTCCTCAGTTTAGGCCAATACGTATTCTTCTACATATTTTTGGTAAAAAATATCGCAATAAGCATATATTTATTGGTTTGCGCAAAAGTTATAGCGTCTACAAAATAAGGGGATAGATTTATAGCATTTTTATTATTATTTTTTTTTACTAGTAATGGCGGCGATCTGCGATTTTTATTGTGACTGCGATATTGTGGCGGACACATCAGACACTTTTGACACATTTTTGGGACCATTTACATTTATACAGCGATCCATGCTATATAAATGCATTGATTACAGTATAAATGTGACTGGCAATGAAGGGGTTAACCAGGAGGGGGCGCTATAGGGTTAATCGTGTTGCTAGGGAGTGATTCTAACTGTGGGGGGAGGGGACTCACAAGGGGAGGAGACCAATCGGTGTTCCTCTGTACAAGGAACACACCATCGGTCTCCTACCATCTGTCAGGACGTAGATCTGTGTGTTTACACACACAGATCCACGGTCCTGCTCGGTTACCGGGCAACCACGGATGCCCGGTGGACATCGCGACCGCCGGGCACGCGCACTGGGACCGGAGCGCCGGCGGCCTCGCGCGCCCCCCTGGGCTGCCTGGAAGGCTGCGCCGTCATATGACGGCGGCCCAGGACAACAGCTGCACCGTCCCGCCGTCATATGACGGCGGGCGGGCAGCAAGTGGTTGAAGGCTTATATGCAAGTTATTGCCATAAAAAGTGTTTGGGGACCTGGGTCCTATAAATATCATACCTGAGGGGGGGGTGTCTATAGTATGCCTGTAAAGTGGCACATTTTTCCTGTGTTTAGAACAGTCCCTGCACAAAATGACATTTCTAAAAGGAAAAAAAGTCATTTAAAAGTACTCGCGGCTATAATGAATTGTCGGTCCTGGCAATACAGATAAAAGAAGTCATTGAAAAAAACGGCATGGGATTCCCCCCAGTCCATTACCAGGCCCTTTGGGTCTGGTATGAATATTAAGGGGAACCCCGAACCAAAATTTAAAAAAAAAAATTGCGTGGGGGTCCCCCCAAATTCCATACCAGGCCTTTCAGGTCTGGTATGGGTATTAAGGGGAACCCTGTGCCAAAATTAAAAAAAAAAATGGTGTGGGGGTCCCCCTCAAAATCCATACCAGACCCTTCAGGTCTGGTATGGATTTTAAGGGGAACACCGCAACAAAATTTTTAAAAAAATGACGTGGGGGTCCTCCTAAAAATCCATACCAGACCCTTATCTGAGCACGCAACCTGGCAGGCCGCAGGAAAAGAGGGGGGGGCGAGAGAGCGCCCCCCCCTCCTGAACCGTACCAGGCTACATGCCCTCAACATGGGGAGGGTGCTTTGGGGTAGCACATATAGTAAATATTCTTACTTTCACTTGCCTGGCCCGACTTGCTGTGACCATGTGCTGTCTATCCCCACACCACAAATCCTTCACCAACAAATAAAAATTCAAGATCATCGGTGGCCGGTTTCTTCTTCCTAGTTTTCTGGGTCGATCCACCAAAAACATCCACATCCTCTGTGTGGGAAAAGAAATGAATAAACTATTCCTCAAGATCTCATGAAATTTGTTGAAATATCATCAGATCTTGGGAAACAGTATATCAATTTTCATTTCTATGGTCAATTACGAGAGCTCCCTGAAAAGCAACGGTGATGTAGCCTTCCCAAGGGCAGCTGTAAGGCCAGGGCTATGACCATGACACCAGTGCCTCAAGAGACCAGGAAGTGGGATCAAATGAATTGTGAGTAATATAATTATCCTTTGATTAAATGAATAACTAGTAGATGATCAGCATCCAAAAGGTGCATAACCCATGGACTTTTACCGTTGAGGGGAAAAGTCTGCCACCAGCCAATTAAATAAGGGTGGGCAGAGACGGCCGCATGGGTATCATCCGCACTGTAAGCAAAAGCACTGAAGGAAAAAACATATATATAGGAGCGTGCATTGGAGCAATACAGTTGCAATAAAAAGTATGTGAACCCTTTTGGAATTATATGGATTTCTGCACATATTGGTCATAAAATGTGATCTGATCTTCATCTAAGTCACAACCATAGACAGTCACAGTCTGCTTAAACTAATAACACACAAACAATTAAATGTTACCATGTTTTTATTGAACACACCATGTAAACATTCACAGTGCAGGTGGAAAAAGTATGTGAACCCTTGGATTTAATAACTGGTTGAACCTCCTTTGGCAGCAATAACTTCAACCAAATGATTCCTGTAGTTGCAGATCAGACGTGCCCAACAGTCAGGGGTAATTCTTGACCATTCCACTTTACAGAACTGTTTCAGTTCAGCAATATTCTTGGGATGTCTGGAGTGAATCACTTTCTTGAGGTCATGCCACAGCATCTCAATCGGGTTGAGATCAGGACTCTGACTGGGCCACTCCAGAAGGCCATTCTCTGATTTACTTCTATGCTTTGGGTCGTGGGCCTATTGCAACACCCATCTTCTGTTGAGCTTCAGCTAGTAGACAGATGGCTTTAAGTTCTCCTGCAAAATGTCTTGATAAACTTGGGAATTAATTTTTCCTTCGATGATAGCAATCCATCGGGGCCCTGACGCAGCTAAGCAGCCCCAAACCATGATGCCCCCACCACCAAACTTCACAGTTGAGATGAGGTTTTGATGTTGGTGTGTTGTGCCTCTTTTTCTCCACACATAGTGTTGTGTGTTTCTTCCAAACAACTCAACTTTGGTTTCATCTGTCCACAGAATATTTTGCCAGTACTGCTGTGGAACATCCAGGTGCTATTGTGCAAACTGTAAACGTACAGCAATGTTTTTTTTGGACAGCAGTGGCTTCCTCTGTGGTATCCTCCCATGAAATCCATTCTTGTTTAGTGTTTTACGTATCGTAGATTCGCTAACAGGGATGTTAGCATATGCCAGAGACTTTTGTAAGTCTTTAGCTGACACTCTAGGATTCTTCTTCACCTCATTGAGCAGTCTGTGCTGTGCTCTTGCAGTCATCTTTACAGGACGTCCACTCCTAGGGAGAGTAGCAGCAGTGCTGAACTTTCTCCATTTATAGACAATTTGTCTTACTGTGGCCTGATGAACAGCAAGGCTTTTGGAAATACTTTTATAACCCTTTCCAGCTTTATGCAAGTCAACAATTCTTAATCGTAGGTCTTCTGAGAGCTATTTTGTGTGAGGCATCATTCACATCAGGCAATGCTTTTTGTGAAAAGCAAACCCAGTACTGGTGTGTGTTTTTTATAGGGCAGGGCAGCAGTAACCAACACCTCCAATCTCATCTCATTGATTGGACTCCAGTTGGCTGACACCTCACTCCAATTAGCTCTTGGAGATCTCATTAGTCTAGGGATTCACATACTTTTTCCACCTACATTGTGAATGTTTACATGGTGTGTTCAATAAAAACATGGTAACATTTAATTCTTTGTGTGTTATTGGTTTAAGCAGACTGTGATTGTCTATTGTTGTGACTTAGATGAAGATCAGATCACATTTTATGACCAATTTGTGCAGAAATCCCATCATTCCAAAAGGGTTCACATACTTTTTATTGCAACTGTATAAGAAGTGGAAAAGAAAAATACATGACCATACCGATAGCAACTCCAGTCCACCCGATCCACATGATGGGCATACCAGGAGGGAATAAATTACACAGAATAAATTGCATTACCAAAGGACAATATCAAATTATACATATATATATAAAAAGATACATCAATAAATAAATACATCACACAAAGTTAAAAACATGAGTCAGCACAATTTAAACATTATATTATAGTAGAAAATATGGAGAGATACACATACTGTGTGTAGAAAAAATTTGTATAAAAATGAGAAACCATGCAACTCAGAAAAATGTATTTAAAATACCCCAAAAATATTAAATAAATATATATATATATATATATATATATATATATATATATATATATATATATATATATATATATATAAATGTAAATATTCTAGTTCTTCATTTAACCCTCTGATTGCCAGAGTGTTCAGTGTTAAGATCCAGTAGGTCTCCATACGACAGAGCCTGAGCCCCTGGAATCTTTCAGCCTGAGAGTCACAAAGAGGAATGGACTCTCTCACCCAGACCCTTAGACCTTCTGTATTTTTCCTCCCTCTCCTGAATAAACCTCCTGTGCTCCCCAAAACAGGCCCTCACCATGCAAACAGTGTGGCCTAAATAGAGGAGACCACAGGGGCAGGACAGGCAGTAGACCACAAACTCGGTGGAACAAGTGAAAAACGTCTCAATGGGATAGATCTTCCAGAGGGATCTTTAAAACTCCTCTAACGGTGCTGTACAAATTGGCACATTTTGCAACTAATCTTTTTGCACTCAAACATGCCAGTTAAATTACAGAATGTGGTTAGGGGATGGGAGGAGCTGGCCACTGAATGATGGATCCTGCTTTGGGCAACTATGTTTTTAAAGTGGTTGTAAACCCTTTACTACCACTTTTACCTACAGGTAAGCCTATAATAAGGCTTACCTGTAGGTACCGTGAAAATCTCCTAAACTTGCACCGTTTAGGAGATATTCACTGTATCCACATGTGCTGACATAATCGGCACACGCGCACTGAAGAAACGGCTTGCTTGTGCCGTTTCTTCAGTAGCCGTGCCGTGACCGGCGGCACCCGCGCGCATGACGGGAGTGATGTCATCGCAGCTTTGGCCAATCACAGCGCCAGAGCCCACAGACCCGGAAATAACTCCAGGAGACATGTCACCGGTCACAGCAGTGTACGGGGACCGCTGCAACAGCTTTGTTCTAAGGTAAGTATTTCATAATGGACTAGTATGCGATGCATAATAGCTAATTATGCCTTTGTCTTGCAGGTTGTTTTTTTTCTTGTAGAGAGAGTTTACAACCACTTTAACATTGCATGCTCTCCTATAAATAACCCTAGGTCTTTCCGCCAATGCTGAACCTGCATGGAATGGAATGGAATATGGCTATCCCTGGACGTGATAGATTGGCAGTCTTGGAAAGCCTTATTGACCAACTCAAAGTCATATCCCTTGTTGGGAAAACTATCCATCAGGAGCCATCCATGTTGGACATAATCATCATCTAAAGTACAGTTTTTTCTCAATCTGCAGAACTGACCCCTGGGAATGTTTTGTTTCCACTTTGGGTGGTGACAACTTTCGAAATGAAGATAGGAATTACCTGCAGAGGGCTTAAAGTGAGTATTAGATAGGAGATTCAACCCTCTGCTTGAGACAGCTTAAGATCTAGGAAGACTAGAGACTTTGGGCTATTCACTTGAGTGAATGAAAGGCCCAATCGGTTATGATTACAATAATGAACAAAGGAGGCAATGAAGGATAGGGGGCCATCCCAAATGACGATCACATCGTTAATATACCTCCCGTAGTAAACAATATGGGCAGCAAAGTGGTTCTTTCTCCAGATGCATGACTCCACCCACAAACTCATGGTGAGATTGGCATAGCAAGACACATGGCAGTACCATGAACCTGGAAAAAAATAAACCCCCCAAGAACTTGAAGTATTTGTGCTACAAGCAAAAACGGGTGCTGTCTATAATGAACTGAGCCTGTTTATGATGAAGATTGGGTTCTTGTGCCTAGAAAATGTACAACTGCAGTGAGTCCAACCTCATGGGGAATTAAGGTGTAAAGCGAAGTGACATCAAGGGAGAGCCAGATGTAAGAATTCTCTAGTGTGACCATTACTTTAAGTTATCTCCAGGTGCATTGCACTGCCATGGGCGCATCCTTTGCGCCTTGCTATGTCAATGTTTTTGCTGATACATTTGCAAATACATATAAAGCCACACTACCATGTCAAGGCACCTCTAAAAAAGTGTGTTCCCCACCTCATGTAAAGGAGGAGGCAGCCCTCCCTTTAAACAGGAGATGGCTGCTTTCTTGTAACCTGCTCTAACTGTATTGAATGCAATACTGTATATACTGTGGTTTTGGAGTGATTATGCTCATGTGGCAGATGCTTTTCCAATAAGTTGTGCCAGTTCAAACTGTATTTTAGGGTATGGCAGCCCACTTTTATTGAACAAAACCGAAAGTTCACATAAACATCAGTTGCCCACACAGGGGCTCTTCCACATGAGCATGAATAGACAACTGAAAATGCCAGAGCCACCTGGTTCCATTGTCAGCAGCACTGCTGCTCTTCTTACCAGTCCCTCTGACTGTGTTGAAAGTAAAAAGTGCAGCGCTGGTGTGCAAATGTAACCAAAAATGTAAATTAAACAAACTCGATAAAAGCGTATAAGTGACTGGTATTAAATGAGTGTATACCAATATTAAAGTGCATACATGCTGAAAATGTGTGTACACATATCACATATGCAGAATCAATTGCTAGTGATTACAATGGATAAGGCAGTGAACCAAAACAGTGTTCAATGCATGAAAGTTCGCTGACACACATGTGAAAGTTCGCAAAAAACGAATATAAAAATGGAAGATCTGAGAGAGAGTCTGTTCATTGAAGAAAGTGATGGCTAATCATCTGTAAAAGGATCACCGGAGATTGAGCTTCCACCGCCCAGGGATAGGGGTAGGTACCCTTACCGGATACTGTGGACTCACATGCCAGCGGCAGTGAGTCAGCCAAGCATGGAGACATGAACTCAGATTAAATCATGACGGAAAAAGAAAAAAAGGGCCTAGATCAAAAATGAATGCGTTTATTTAAAAACATATGTAAAAACATCAAGGCTGAGGTGTACAAGATAAAATCAATGCGATCACAAAGGTTACAATGTGCGCAATATATGGAGCGGGCTCGCTTTATACCAACGCATTTCGTCCTACAGGACTTCAACTGGGGTATGAGCCCGCTCCCCCACATTGCACAAATATATAGAACATATTACAACCAGTATTCCAATTAGCATTAAACACAGCGCCAATCCATTCCTGGCACTTAAACTTGTACATCATGGCTGATGGCGTGCATTCCACACCTCATACACAATATCAGCAAGCGGAAACAACGATCACATGACATCAAACATGATGATCAAGCATCAAGAACGAATATGCGGGACGCACTGTACAATCGTTTTCAGTGAGGGCACCAATCATAATGTCCCTAAGACACTATCTTCGTTATCATAATAAAGACCTGTCAGGTACCTAGTTCCAGATAATTGATAAATTCATTCCTCAAAGGAGAGGTGATTCTAGCCTTAGAGGAGTTTCTTAGGGGTGTACTCACTTTTGTTGCCAGCGGTTTAGACATTAATGGCTCTGTGTTGAGTTATTTTACACTGTTAATTTACACTGTTATACAAGCTGTACACTCACTACTTTACATTGTAACAAAGTGTCATTTCTTCAGTGTTGTCACATGAAAAGATAGAAGAAAATATTTACAAAAATGTGAGGGGTGTACTCACTTTTGTGAGATACTGTATATATACAAAACTGATTTAGAGGCACTCATGGGTCTTGCATAGGTGAAAGATCAAAAACAGCAGTGTTTTTATTGTCAAGGTTTCCATGAAGCTCAGTACCTCTTTGACAAGCCTTGTTTTGAGAACAATGGACTGAGCTTCATCAAGACCCATGAGGGCCTCTAAATCAGTTTTGGATTTATATGGATTTCTTTGTGGGTGAGCACCTGGGCATTAACTTCAAGCATAGAGTGCCATGGCTACCGTTGGAACTATATATATATATATATATATATATATATATATAATGCTCTCCAAAAGGAAACTGTATCGGAAGGCCTCGTTTTGTGATAATTAGGTAGCCTCCCTGGCGGTTTTCCGTAACCCCGAGCCACACTCGGGATCGCATTGCAGGATCCTGGTGCAGCGTTACTTACCTTGTCCCCGGGATCCTGCGATGTCCCCCGCAGTGCCCGAGGGCTCCGTCCTCCTCCGAAGCCTCTCCGTGCCAGGCTCCGTTCCCTGCGAGCGGCGCGACGCACGGGGGCGGAGCCTGGCGGCAAATTAAAAAAAAAGTAAAAATCATAACACATACAGTACACTATAATCTTACAGATTACAGTACTGTATGAAATGATTTCACATCCCTTTTGTCCCCAGTGCTTTGGCCCATGCCCTGCATGCAGTTTTACATGATATACACTGTTCTTTCTGCCTGGAAACTGGAGATTGTCCATAGCAACCAAAAAGTGTCCCTTTACGTCAAAAGTGGCTTTAGACCAGCTAGAAAACAGCGATAGTAAATTAGAACACTTGCAGAATTGAGCGATAGTGAATTGTGGGGAAATTTATTTTATTACTATTTTTTTTTTTTAATTATTTATTTTTATTTATTATATTATAATTTATGTTTTTGTGTTTCAAACTTTATCATACCCGGGATATCTACTAGACTCTGGTTTGGACAGATTTAAGTGTGTTATTGTTAAGATTTACAGACCTACAATATAAAACGCCAAATTTCCATGCAAAATAATGGTACCGCTTTCAGCACCTAAAATCCGAAATAATCATACCGCCAGGGAGGTTAAGCCAGACTTATTTGTGGTCTTTGGCTGCTCAGGTTTATTAACGGTAGGAGTCAGTGGTGCCATGATCGCCCCCACCCGCCCCTCCTCCAATTGACAGGTATGATAAGCTAAAAAGGACAAGGAGGATCTTCTGGTTTATTTGACTCTTTCACCTGAGTACAATTGATCAGATGTAGTAAGTAAATGTTTTGGATGTTTTTCTTATGTTATTTTATTAGGTTATATGTAATAATTGTTTAGCATATTTCTTCTTTAATGTTAACAGATCAGTCAGCTTGTTCTGTCCTTGGGACAGAATGCGTTTCCAGCCTTGGTTTATGATTACTGTGTACTGTAACTGAATAAGGAACACACTGTGAATCTGCAATGCTCCAAGGATGTCTGCTGTGGATGACAAAGAAATACCCAGAAATGTATTTTTTTTCCAGGAAATTGGGACAAGGGAAAAGAAATGTTCAGAAAATGCATGACAGCTGTCAATATCTTTTACACATTGTGAAGTCATTTCACATACAAATCAAAAGTTTAAATAAAGAATAATGTGAACATTGCCTTCAAAGAAATCCAAGGTGCCCTTCATCATTAAGTTATAAAAAAATGCAGAGAATGGACTCGGGAAAGTCAGTGTAGAGAGTCACCAGAGATATTGTCAAATTCAAAGTCACCAAAGTCCAATCCCCAGGTCGCAGTAGGAAATGAAAAAAAAAAATTGGACCCAGGGCCCATCGGCCCATGTCATCTTAGGCTGGGTTTACAGAAGACTGTGACCGGCTCTCAATGAAGGCGGTTCACACATCTCCAATCTCCGGGGCGGCTGCAGGTCTTTAGGTCGTTACATCCCTCTAACCAATCAGAAAGCAAAGCTGGAGGCAGAGCTTTAGGCATGCCTTCTGATTTTATATTCTCAACCATCTCATGGTAATCCCATAGGGTTAAAGCTTCTGGGGTCCCCCGTGGGCACTATCCACTCGTCGCTCTTCTCTGTAGAAAACCGCTTGCTGTGGAGCCATACGTGTGGGTGTACTCCCAAGCCGGGCTGTGTGTCATAGATACACACAGTTCGGCTTTGCTCTGCCCCCCCCCCCCCCCACTCACTGGATTTGACTGACAGCAGGAGGAGCCAATGGCTCCCACCATTCTCAGTGTAGTGTAGTGAGAACAGAGAGATGTCACGGTCAGGGGTCAGACAGCAGAGAGGCTCCCACCGATAAATGAACAAGCAGGGCACGTCACACGTGACGAAATGCATAGGATGAAGCGACGTGCTGACGTCATCGCGTGTTCTCATTCCCGGAAGTGCGGGTGGTCTACTGTATGTTTGGCTGGTGAGAATATTCTTATAGCGCTATTTACGATTTATGGAGTGCCATTTTACATTTTAATAAATTGAGTCAAAAGGTTTTACACTATTTGGAGCATTTTCTTCCATGGTTGGGGATGAGCCTATTGGGATGATGGTGAGATGATCATCACTGTCTAAACATCTGCCTCTGAGAGGATCCGTAGAAACGCTAGACCCTGGCCAGGTTGTTTGGTCACATGCCCTGCTGACCCACCTTTAAATAGAGGGTCTTATGAAGCTGGTAAGCCTGCGTTCCCTCCATATTAAGGTGGTGGTGTCACGGCTTAGATCTTTTTAAATGATGATGGGTGTCCACTGTACACACGGATCTTTTTGAGCATTTAAGAAGAGGACCCTCCCTTTTTCCAGTTTAACAAACTTTTTAACTGCACTTAGACTTTTCTTTGTTTAAGTTCGCCCTTCATTAGGTACAAACTGCACTGCACATTTATTGCTTAAGAATGCCATTTTTTTTAGAGTCACTGCTTTTGTCACTACGGTATTTTGTTATTATTTTAAATTTTTATTTTTCGCCTTAAAGAGGAGGTCCAGCCCCCCATTTTTTTTTTTAAGTCACAGCTACACCTACCGCAGCTGCTGACTTTTAATATTAGGGCACTTACCTGTCCAGGGAGCCCACAATATCGGCACCCCAGTCGATCGTCGTATCGGTTCCCGGGTGCTGCCGCCGCCGCCATTCCTGGTAAGGGAACCAGGCAGTGAAGCCTTATGGCCCTCGACTGCTGGTTCCCTACTGCGCGTGTGAAGCTCGCTGCGCGCTGCGCGCTGCGCTTTCCAATTGGCCCGGCGGTGGGGGAAGGAGGAGGGGGCCGAACGCAGCCTGAAGTTGCGAAGGGGACCTGTCATAAATGGGTCCTCATTCCCTGTCCCCCCTATAAGGTGCCAAATGTGACACTGGAGGGGAGGAGGATGCATATAAGCGGAAGTTCCATTTTTGGGTGGAACTCCACTTTAAGCACAGTTTCTTTTTTAATTTTGAACTTGCAGCTCACCCTGGCAGATGACAGGGGCTCACCCAAGGTGTGGAGTCCTAAGTACTAAGTGGTGTTCACCAGTGCTCCTGTTGGTGAAGATGGGTTTTGCTGCATATTAGTCCTCAGGATCGCTCCCATCGGGAGCTAAGCAAGCCAGGGTAGGGATCAAGCAGAAGTGTAGTCAGTAAACAAGCCAAAAGTCAGTAACAAGCGGTTGCAGGACAGAGTCAAGCAAAAGCGTAGTCAAGGAACAAGCCAAAGGTTGGTGACGAGTGACAGAGAAGATATGGACAGCAGCAGGAATGACGAGAGTGAGGTATTGGCTCTAGAGAAAGCACAATAATAATAATAATACAGTAATACAAAGGCATGTCTTAAATAGGAAGTTTATGGGAGGAGAAAAGAGTTCAAGGTTCAAGAGAAACAAGGTTCAAGGGAAGATCGCTCAATGAACTGTCCAGGGAGCTGTCCATCATCACAGGTGGCTCAGCAAGAAGAGACGCCGTCAGACACAGGACAGACCACAGGTTCAGACCCGGGTCCTCTTGTCAAGAGAAGGGGGAGAAGACCGGCAGCTGGTCACACTGCTAGCTAGATGTAGGACTCAGGTAAGTATTTGGGAGGGGGGGAGCAAGTGGCAAAATGTTTATTTCTTACCTTAATGCAGGGAATGCATTAAAGTGGAACTATATTTTGTACTGTATTTGGGATTTTCTTTTACTTTCACTTTCAATGATAATGGTAAACAGGACAAATAGAGAGAGCGAATGTCCTTCACAAGGGCGCAGACAGCAATAAAAACTGACATGGGTTCAAATCCCCTCTGCACTCTATCAAAAAAAAAAAAAAAAAAATGCCTTTAGTTATACTTTAATCACTTCAGACCCAGAAGATTTGCCTGCTAAATGACCAGGCCATTTTTTGCGATTCGGCACTGCGTCGCTTTAACTGACAATTGCGCGGTCGTGCAACGCTGTACCCAAACAAAATTGACGTCCTTTTTTTTTCCCACAAATTTCCCCACAAATAGAGCTTTCTTTTAGTGGTATTTTGGTGGTATTTCATCATCGCTGCGGTTTTTATTTTTTGCGCTATAAACAAAAGAAGAGCCAAAATTTTGAAAAAAAACACAATATATTGTACTTTTTGCTATTTTATTTTTATTTCAGGTACTTATATAGCGCCGTCAACTTACGCAGCGCTTTACATATACATTGTACATTTACATCAGTCCTTACCCTCAAGGAGCTTACACTCTAAGGTCCCTAAGAGCCCTTGCACACTGGGGCGGTTTGCAGGCGCTATTGCGCTAATAATAGCGCCTGCAAACCGCCCCGAAAGTGCAGCTGCTGTCATTCCAGTGTGCAAGCCCTGAGGGCTTGCACACTGGAGCGATGCGCTGGCAGGACGGTAAAAAAAGTCCTGCTAGCAGCATCTTCTGAGCGGTGTAGGAGCGGTGTGTATACCGCTCCTTTACCGCTCCTGCCCATTGAAATCAATGGGACGGCGCGGCTATACCGCCGGCAATGCGCCTCTGCAGAGGCGCTTTGCGGTGGTATTTAACCCTTTCTCGGCCGTTAGCGGGGGGTAAAACCGCCCCGCTAGCGGCCGCACACCGACGGTAAAACGCCGCTAATAATAGCGGCGTTTTACCGCCGACGCCGCCCCCCGCCCCAGTGTGCAAGGGCTCTAACTCACATTCATACATACTAGGGACAATTTAGACAGGATCCAGTTGACCTACCAGCATGTCTTTGGAGTGTGGGAGGAAACCGGAGTACCCGGAGGAAACCCACACAGGCACATGGAGAACATGCAAACTCCAGGCAGGTAGTGTCGTGGTCGGGATTCGAACCAGCAACCCTTCTTACTGCTAGGCGAAAGTGCTATCCACTAGACCACTGTAAATAAATATCCCCATTTTTTTTTTGAAAAAAGCCAATTTTTTCTCAGTTTAGGCCGATATGTATTCTTCTACATATTTTTGGTAAAAAAAATAAGCGTATATTGATTGGTTTGCGCATTTTTTTTACTAGTAATGGCGGCGATCTGCGATTTTTATCGGGACTGCGACATTATGGTGGACACGTTGGACACTTCTGACACATTTTTGGAACCATTGTCATTTATACAGCGATCAGTGCTAAAAAAAAAATGCACTGATTACTGTGTAAATGTCACTGGCAGGGAAGGGGTTAACACTAGGGGGTGATCAAGGGGTTAAATGTGTTTCCTGTGTGTGTTTCTAACTGTGGGGGGAGGGGACTGACCTAGAGGAAATGACAGATCATAATTCCTAGCTATTAGGAACTCACGATCTGTCTCTCAGAAACAGAACAGGGATTTGTGTGTTTACACTCACATGTCCCTGTTCTGCCTCTCGTGCCCGCAATCACTCGTGGCCGGGGGTCATCGCGACCGTCGGCCATGAGCATCAGCACCCCCCCCCCCCCCCCCCGAGTGCAGTGGGCGCGCGCGCGCCTGCTATCCTGCTTAAAGGAGCCGACGTACAGCTACAACCGCTCGCGGGATCATGCCGACCTGCCGCAGTATAATGGCGGCGGCTGGTCGGCAAGCGGTTAAGGTTAAAAAAAGTTTTAACCGTAGAACCACTTAAAACTTTTATTTATTGTAAGCAGGACACCGAAAACCTCAGGCCAAGGCTTAGAGGCTTACTGAGAAATCTGAAGTTTTGTTAGTCATTGCACATTAGTAGGAGATGAGGCTTGGGTTTCAAACTACCATGGGTGAGCGGACAGCTGTGTAAGGAAAGATAGTTTATTATTTTTGTGGTCAACACTTTATGTCACACAGTCCTATATATTGTGTGCTCTGTGTTCACTTTTTATGTGTTAATCTCCTAAGGAAAAGCACCCTCCTCTGTCAGGAAATTGACTATATTTAACTTTAATTCACTACTGGCACAACTCCCATGAGATGGGCTCATTTTTAGATAATAATACATAAAGTGGTAGCAAAAAAAACCTAAAAAACAAAACAAAAAAAAAGCAAAAAAAAACCATTGCCCCTGGTTATGGGCATAATGTACACTAGTACGTTATGAAAGACTTACCTTAACGACTTGGCCTCTGGAAGATTTACCCCCCTTCATGACCAGGTCATTCTTTTTCCTCACAGAACTGCGTTATTTTAACTGGCAATTGCGCGGTCATTGCGACGCTGTACACAAACGCAATCGACATACCGTATTTATCGGCGTATAACACGCACTTTTTTCCCCTTAAAATCAGGGGAAAATCACGGGTGCGTGTTATACGCCGATCCCCTGCGATTCTGAGCTGTCAGATTTTAAAAATCGCCGACCGCAATTTGAAAACGGCGCCGCCGGCGCCGAAATACTCAGTGCCGGTCCTCGGCTCTTCTCGGCCACTTTCGGCTTCACTCGAGCGCCGCCCGAACCTAGCCGAGTGTACTCGGCTAGGTTCGGATAGCTCCGCTCACAGTCACGCCCATCCCGAGTGGAACCGAAAGTGAACGAGAGCCGCCGAGAAGAGCCAAGGACCGGCTCTGTGTATTTCGGCGCCGGCGGCGCCATTTTCAAATCGCAGTCGGCGATTTTGAAGCTCAGCGAGCTGCAAGGCTGCACTGGGGCAAGGCTGCAATGGACACTGGGGAAGGCTGCACTGACAAGGCTGCACTGACATGGCTGCACTGACAAGGCTGCACTGGGGCAAGGCTGCAATGATGGGCATTTAAATGTAAGTTTTTTTCCCTTCAACTTCCCTCCTAAAAGTTTTTTTTTCCTTAAAATTCCCTCCTAAATTGGGGTGCGTGTTATACGCCGGTGCGTGTTATACGCCGATAAATACGGTCATTTTTTTCCCACAAATAGAGCTTTCTTTTGGTGATATTTGCTCACCACTGGGTTTTTAAATTTTTGCACTATAAATGAAAAAAGACCGACAATTCTGAAAAACAAACAATATTTTTTACTTTCTGCTATACAACATATCCAATAGAGAAGGAATTAAAATCACATTTCTTTATAATTGTAGGCTATTATGTATTCAGCTACATATTTTTGATTAACAAAAACCTATTAAGCGTATATTGATTGGTTTACGCAAATGTTATTGCGTCTACAATTATATTATTATTATATATACTGGAATTTTTATTTATTTATATATTTATTTTATAGTAGTAATGGCAGTGATCAGCGACTTATACCTGGACAGTGATAGTATGGTGGGCAGTCTGACACTAACTGACACTTTGTGGGAACCAGGGACACTAATACAGTGATCAGTGCTAAAAATATGCACTGTCACTGTACCAATGACACTGGCTGGGAATGGGGTTGCTGTCTAGGGTGATCAAAGGGTCAAATGTGTGCCTAACCAGTGTTTATGTGTGTACTGTGTGCTGCTTTTACTAAGGGATGTAATGGTTTCTAATTCATGCTTCGCAGGGAAACAAAAACTGCCACATCTCCACTGACAGGACAGAGCTCTGTATTGTTTACATTCACAGAGCTCTGTCATGTCTTCCTCCTCGCCGATCAGCGGGTGCCGGCGGTCATCCATTGGCTGGCACCCGCTGATCGGCTTGTGCTGTTTCTAATGATAGCGAACCTGTCCTGTTAAGCCTCTGTATGGTCTTGGTTGCAGCTCAGTTTCAGGGTCTTGGCAATCTTCTTATAGCCTAGGCCAGTAATGGCGAACCTTGGCACCCCAGATGTTTTGGAACTACATTTCCCATGATGCTCCTGCACTCTGCAGTACAGTTGAGCATCATGGGAAATGTAGTTCCAAAACATCTGGGGTGCCAAGGTTCGCCATCACTGGTCTAGGCCATCTTTATGTAGAGCAACAATTCTTTTTTTCAGATCCTCAGAGAGTTCTTTGCCATGAGGTGTCATGTTGAACTTCTAGTGACCAGTATGAGAGAGTGAGAGTGATAACACCAAATTTAACACACCTGCTACCCATTCACACCTGAGACCTTGTAACACTAACGAGTCACATGATACCATGGAGGAAAAATGGCTAATTGGGCCCAATTTGGACATTTTCACTTAGGGGTGTACTCACTTTTGTTGCTAGGGATTTTACACATTAATGGCTGTGTGTTGAGTTATTTTGAGGGGACAGCAAATTTACACTGTTATACAAGCTGTACACTCACTACTTTACATTGTAGCAAAGTGTCATTTCTTCAGTGTTGTCACATGAAAAGATAGAATAAAATATTTACAGAAATGTGAGGGGTGTACTCACTTTTGTGAGATACCGTATATATCCTTTGATGTCACTGCTCATAAAAACACTATTTAGGACTATTCAGGTTTAATACATCAAGCAAGGAATAAGTGACAGCCTTCACTATCCTGAAGGAGGATAAAGCTGATGAACCATGAAGGATGACTGTGTTCCTTCCCATAATTCTCTGTTATTGTAAACATGGAAGTGCTGCAAGTATAGGGTGACCCTTTCAACTTTCCTTATCCCCCCAAACCAGAAACAATCCATTCACAGAAGGATTTATACTTTTCCCCCCTGTAGGCCAACTGCCTTGTATTCCTTCTATTGTACCCTATCTCTCCTAAGGCCAACTAACTAGCCTAGCTAGTTAACTAGCTAGGATGACTATGATAAGATCAGACATTAAAGCCACGTAGGACATGTTGACCTTTGGGATGGAAAGGCTGAAAGAGTCAGGTTCCCTACTCTGCATCTGGACTCCTGAAACCGATAGCTACGTTTTTTTTTTCAGAAACAGCTCATCCAAGTTTACCGACTGTTTATGTGGAACCCTTCTCCACGTTGGTCTTCAAGGTTTTTGTTTGAATATTTACAGTATACTACCATCTGTCCTAGCAGTTTAGTGCTAGGTGTACAGATCCAGTAAAGATGGTGCCGATATAGAAACCTCATGTTATATTGGACATGCCATGGAATAATGTTATTGGCAATAAACAATGTGATATATGGTTGGCTGTATGGAGCTGCTGGCAAATCCATCATTCTAGGTCATATAGGGTTGCCACTTCATCCCTTTAAACCCGAACACGTATTAATTACACAGGTTCTGTGACTGATTGAGGTGGTAATTAAACTCTGTGTCTTATCTGCATTAAGTTAGCCTCAGAACCTGTGTAATTTATATGTGTTCGGGTATAAAGGGATGAGGTGGCAACCCTAAGGTCACAGCCAATTGGCTTTGCAGAAATCCCTGTATCTGCTATTTCAAACAAAGGGAAGATCAGACAATTCCAAATTCAAAAATTGTAGACCAGGGGTCTCTAATCTCTGGTCCGGGGACCACATCCGGCCCACTAAAAGATGTGAACAATTGAGAATTCAGGTCAGCAGAGGCCACCCATGGTCTTCATTTCACCCATACCTATCCGACCAACCCCCTCAGTCTCTAACACAGGTTCCCCTCCTGTTATGCTGACATCATCTCCATCGTTGGGTGCTAGGACGTTATGAACTTCCACCATCCAGAGCTGCTTCTCCTCCCAGCTCATACCCTGCTGCCAAGGCTGCTGTTGGAAATAATTGGGCCCTGTAAAGCCTTCCCGACGGGGCCCCCCAACCCTGCCTTCATCCCCCAAGGTGCAGTGGAACAGTGGCACTTACCTTTTCCGCTTACACCCTGAAAATGGAAAAAAAAGTCCCTTCTCTGCTCCCACCTCCTGGGCCCCTCTGTTGACATGATTGGGCCCAGGGAAATGTAAGTTCTGGTAAGCAAGTGGGAGCGGGGGTGTGTTCTAGTAAAATCAATGTATTCATTTAGGCAGAAATGAACAATAAAACTGCCCTGGGCCTCCCTGTTTAGCTGATGAGACCTGGGCCCAGTACTATAGGACCAGTTGTACTGCCTTATCAGCAGCCCTGCCTGCTGCTACAGTCACACTCTAAGCCTTATAGTGGTAAGGAGGATTCAAATTGGGCCCTTGGTGTGGGGGAGGGGCTCTGTTGGTGACCCTGATGCAAGGGGGCTGTCATGTACCTGACTGGAGGCTGAGGTGGTGAGAGGGCTCCCCTTGCAGCTAAGTGCTGAGTACTCCTGAAGGTGGTGGCAGAGGGTTCTATACCCAAAGATGCACGGGTTGCCTGAAGGTAAAGCTGCCTGATGGTTCCAGATGGAGGACACCTGAGAGCAGAGAAGTAGCCAAGGCAGATGATTCTCTGGAAGTGCTGGCGGATCTTGACTGATGGATAGAGCAAACACAGGAGGTCAGTCAGGAGCTGAGGCAGAAGTGTGGTCGAGATCAAGCCAGGGTCAAACAAAGGATATCAATCAGGAACAAGGCAGGAGCAGGTCCATGGAGCAAGCCCAGGTCAGAGCCAGGAGAGAAGCCCGAACAAGTCAGGGGTAAGCCGGGTCGGTAATGGGTAATCAAGCAGAAGCACAAGGCACAGATTAGCACGATTTGCGTGCGCCGATGCGCCGCCGCACATGAATATTCACCACTGCACATGTGCAAATAAGCTCCACCATACTGGATATTGCCATACTGGATGTTTGCCAGGTCTTTTATGAATTCTTACCTGACACTCTGATTCTGATGGGAACCCCGAAGTTAAGGAGAACTCTGATGAGAACCCAATGTTAATGGGGACCCTGAGGCATGGACGTAGCATAAGGGGTTGCAGGGGTCACGATCGCAACCCCACCCCTAGCTCCAGAGGGCCCCTGCAGCCTCCCTGTCATATTATCATATCCTCCACAAAGTGCAGCTTCGATCTGCCCTAGGGCCCCACAGCCACGCTCCAGTACTGGGCTTCCACTTTGCCTTCCACAGTCCACACCCCTCTGTTCCTATTGGCTGGGGAGAAGCTGTGAGCTATTTCCTGAATGGAGAGGAGCACCAGGTGAGAACAGCCCAGGATGGGGAAGTGTCTGTGCTGTGTGCTGGCATTATGGAATGGTAAGCGAGCTCAGCGAGTTAAGAGGAGGAGAGTGCCATCCTGTATCCATGATGGGACCGATGTCACTGGTGAGGTAAGACACCGCTCAGTGTCTTCTAGTCACTAGCTGGGATTCTCTGTACCCCCCCACCCGGGGATGTCTGCTTACCCCACTTTCCTGACAACTGGGGAAAAGACACGCACCTCCGGGGAGGTGATCTTCCCCCAACACCTGCCAATACTTACAGAGAACCCTTCAGAAATTGCTAAAACAAATCCCTTAACACCTCCTGAGGGGCCCCTGAGGGGCTGCATGCTCCAGATTTCATGTCACATGGCTTTGTCCCCCCAGAAGTTTTGCCCCCCCCAAGCCCCCTGACCACCCCCTCCGCCCTGGATGCTATGCCTGCTGCTGAGCTTCTTTCCCAGTACAACACTCTATACCATAGCTCCCAACTGTCCCTGATTTCGAGGGACTGTCCCTGATTTGGAACAAGGTCCCTCTGTCCCTCTTTACTCCTCATTTGTCCCTCATTTTGATCTGATCCATATAGTTGTATATAAAATGCACATTTTAGCTTTCAAAAAGTGTTTCCCAGTGCTAAACCTTTCATCCAATTTCTAAATTGTTGCATTTGTAAATTTCAAAAGCCAATATAAAGGAATAGTAGTGGTAAAAAAAAGAGCACTTGTGGGTTTAACTAATCCTCTTTTTGTTTAATTCTCCTTTAAGGAGGCGTGACCGGGGGTGTGTCCTATGCCTACATACCTTTGCTTATAGGTGTCCCTCATTCCCATCTCAAAACGTTGGGAGGTATGCTCTATACTGCTCCTCCTCCGCAGGGCTGAAATCACATTCCTTTACAACACAGCCAGTTAGCCATGATCTGCACAGGGTGTATCTACCTACTGCAACTACACTGCCGTTCCAACCAGAGAATTTCACAGTTCAGAACGGCAACATAAAAGCCAGATACACCCTGTGAAGGCTGATAGACTGTGTGTAAAGGAATGTGATTTCAGCCCTGTGTAGTGTGGGGGGGAGGAGCTGTTTACAGTGCTGGAATGGGAAAGGAGCTCTGACAAGCAAGGTCCATAAAGACATGGATGAGCGAGTTTGGGGTGGAGGAACTTGACTGGCCTGCACAGAGTCCTGACCTCACCCCAATAGAACACCTTTGGGATGTATTAAAGCAGAGACTTCGAGCCAGGCCTTGACGTCCAACATCAGTGTCTGACCTCAGAAATGCGCTTCTGGAAGAATGGTCAAACATTCCCATAGACACACTCCTAAACCTTGTGGACGGCCTTCCCAGAAGAGTTGAAGCTGTTATAGCTGCAAAGGGTGGGCCAACTCAATATTGAACCCTACGGACTAAGACTGGGATGCCATTAAAGTCCATGTGTGTGTACAGGCAGGAGCCTCTTTTGGTAATATAGTGTATATAATGTCACCCAGTACTAACCAACCAGAAATACAGTACTATTTCAGAAGAAGTGCCACCTCAAATCCCACCCATACTAACTGAACAGTTTCTGATGAGAAATGTAATAATTTTATGGGACATATGAAGGAGAAATTGTAAACTTCAGTCAACTGGGTTGAGCTTCAGTAGTTTTCTTGGCTGACTTTTTATGTTTAGTTAGAGAGATTCATTTTCTTTAGGGATACGTTTTGAGGAAAAAAGGTTAATTTACTTGCAGAAAAGAAAGTATAACTTAGCAAGAACTTTTCAAGCACAAGATGCTCACTTTATTGCATCATATTAAGCATGGTTGTAATTCCCTCAATGTTCTTATTTAGATCTCTTCCATCTTAACCCCAGCAGTAAAGTCACAGAACCTTACCTAGGTGTTGGCAAAACAAACTGAGACATTTGGCATTAAAAATAAATTCTACCCAAACACATATCTTCATTTCTCCAAGGGTTTTAATCCCGGTCTTTGATGGATCTACACTGTTGTCTAGGACCCTCGTGGGTGGGTATCATCCCTTCCTTCAGAATGACTACAACAGATTAACTTACCATTCCATACCTTCCAACTTTTTAAAATGGGAACGAGGGACACCTATTAGCAGAAGTATGTAGGCATAGGACACACCCCCTGCCACACCCCCTTAAAGGAGAACTATCGAAAAAAAAATGATTAGTTAAATCCACACGTGCTTTTTTTTCACTACTACTATTCCTTTATATTAGCTTTTGGAATTTACAAATGCAGAAATTTAGAAATTGGATGAAAGGTTTAGTGCTGGGAAACATTTTCCAGAGATTCCCTTAATTTGCAGGGATTTCCTCTCACTTCCTGTTTTTGCTATGGGACAGGAAGTGAAGTTAAATCTCCCCAATGGGACATAGATGGCAAAAAAAACCTTACAGGGGTTATAACTCTCACTTACTCTATCCAAAATGAAAAAAAAAAGTTTTGCTTATAGTTCTACTTTAAATAAAAAAGTAAAAAAAAAATATATCCATCCCTACACAGAATTGACAGCTCCTGTCACCCAGATAATGTGGCTGCTTTGTGCTTTGGAGGTTGAGTTATCCATTGTTTCTAAATACTGGCTCTTGTGACTCAGCTGACCAAGGACAAAGGCTATGCACTGCATTATAAGTTGTCCCTTATTGTCCCTTATTGCTTTCCTTTATTGCAGGCTAATTTATTTTTTCCGTTTAGCTGTCAGCGGGGAAGCCCGCTGACAGCTGATGACTCTTCCGTTGTTAAAGAGGAGTTCCACCCAGGGGGTCCAGTAAAAAAAAAAAAAAATTAAAAATCAGCAGCTACAAATACTGCAGCTGCTGACTTTTAATTGGACACTTACCTGTCCCTGGGTCCAGCGATGCGGGGGATCGAAGCCCCCGCTCATCTCCCCCTCCGTTCAGCGGCGCCGGCATTGCAACTGTGGGCGCTGGGCTGTGGCTTCACAGCCTGGCACCCACTGCGCATGCGCGAGTGGCGCCGCGCACCGTGATTGGCCGCTCAGTCACCTGGGACCTGTAATGGGTCCCAGATGATTGACAGGGAGGGAGGGAGCAGAGCGGAGCCCTTCCTGTGCCGAGGGGGAAGTGATGTCACCAGCCCAGGCACTGGAAGGGGCAGACTACGAGGGACCCCCTAGCAACAGGCATTTAGAGGTAAGTAAAAAAAAAAAATATCCAAATGTTTTTTTGTTTTTTTTTAAGGATTTTTCATGTATGTTTGTTTTTTTGGGTGGAACCCCACTTTAAGGACGCGGGGGCCGGCTTCCTAGCCAGCTCCTCGACAACCTATAGACTATGCACTCGGTAGGAAAACATCCAGCTGAGTGCACAGAAAATTTGGGTGTTCGGCGAACACCAGAATGGGTGATATTCGCGCCGAACTTGTGCGTTCGCTCATCCCTATTCACTGGGTTTATGTAAGGGTTTACAACCACCTTAATCTGAAATGTTTAGGGGTCCTTGTGTATTTACTAGATGGTGCCTAAGGTTCATGTGAAACGAAAAAGTAATGTCCTAAATGCTCCACACACAGTGGTAGACCACTGCGCTCCAATTGCCCACAGACTATGCTGTCACTATCAGTTTAGTCAAAAGATTTCTTTTCAGTTTCAGAATAACTTTACAGTGAACTAATAAGTTAATTATGTATTTGACGGTAATTTGAGTCATTGACCTGCTATTAATAAAATTCAAGCTTTGCTGCACAGGCAATCCCTTTTCACGTTACTGAGCAATTAATTACTGACCCTGTCCCCTCGTCGTGACTTGGTGACCAACTGCCATTAATCTAACTAAGAACCTGCTCACATTTTTTTGCAAATTAAAATCAAGGATTGAGGAGACCCGAGGTTTTCCAGTGCAGTTCTTGTGCAATGAAAAAGCGTTCTAGGAAGCACAGCACTGTACCATCGAGGCTATCAAAGAACACAGAGAGGCTACAATCAAAGCCGACCTTCACCCTCTTCACCCACTTCCTCTCACTCCACCCCTTGAGGCAACACTGATGAGGGGGCACTGATGAGGGGGCACTAATAAGCAGCACTGATGGGCACTGATATGCAGCACTAATGGGAACTGATAGACGGCACTGATTTGCAGCACTGAGGGGAACTGATATGCAGCACTAATGGGCACTGATAGACGGCACTGATATGCAGCACTGATGGGCACTGATATGCAGCACTGATGGGCACTGATAGGTGGCACTGATAGGCTGCACTGATGGGCACTGATGAGGCGGCACTGATGAGCACTGATGAGGCAACACTGATAAGGTGGCACTGATGAGGCAGCACTAATATGCAGCAATGATGACTACTGATAGGTGGCGCTGATATGCAACACTGATGGGCAATGATGGGCACTGATAGACGGCACTGATGGACACTGATAGACGGCACTGGTGGGCAGACTTTATGGGCACTGATAGACGGCACTGATATGCAGCACTGATGGGCACTGAAAGGCAGCACTGATGTGCGCTGATGAGACTGCACTGATGGGCACTGACGAGCACAGATGAGGCAACACTGATGAGGTGGCACTGATGAGGCAGCACTAATAAGCAGCACTGATGGGCACTGATAGACAGCACTAATGGGCACTGATAGATGGCACTGGTGGGCAGCCTTTCTGGGCACTGGTAGGCGGCAATGATGTGCACAGAAAAGTAGCACTGATGGGTGGCTCTCATGGGCACTGATGGGCGGCTCTGATGGGCACTGATAGATGGCAGTGATAGGCAGTACTGATGTGCACGAATAAGTGACACTGATGGGCGGCACTGATGGGCACTGATAGGCAACACTGATGAAGAGACACTGACATGCATCACAGATGTGTCAGACAGGGATAGATTTATTAAAGCTGGATCACTCAGAATCTGATGCATCTGTCTGTGCATGGGAGCCAATTAGCTTCTATCTTCAGCTTGTTCAGTTAAGCTTTGGCAATAAAACCTGGAAGCTGGTTGGTTTCTATGCAGAGCTGCACCAGATTTTGCACTCTCCATCTTTAGTAAATAATCCCCTAAGTGTCTGATTTGTCACAATACTGCAGTACCGCTATAAGTCGCTGATTGCTGCCATTACTAGTAAAAAAAAAAAAAAAAAAACAAATTCATTATTATATTTCCCATAGTTTATAGACGCAATAACTTTTGCGCAAACCAATCAATACACGCATATTGGGATTTTTTTTTTTGCCAAAAATACGTACCAGAATACATATCACCCTAAATTGATGAAGAAATTAGATTTTTTACATTTATTTATTGGATATGTTTTATAGCAGAAAGTAAAAAAAAGTTTTTTTCCAAATTGTCGGTCTTTTTTCGTTTATAGCGGAAAAAATAAAAAAACGCAGAGGTGATCAAATATCACCAAAGAAATCTCTATTTGTGGGGAAAAAAGAACATACATTTTATTTGGGCACAGCGTCACAAGACCGCGCAATTGTCAGTTAAAGTAACGCAGTGTCATATCACAAAAAATGGCCTTGTCAGGAAGGGGGGTAAATCTTGCGGAGGTCAAGTGGTTAACTCAGGCACTACCTGGCTGTCAAAGTCGCCTATTAAGATCAATGGGTTTGCACCGCAACGGCGAGTCAAATGCTTGGCCCGTGATTGTGGCACATTCACATAATGTAAAATTGCTGCTCAGCAGTAGCTCCTGGAGGCCAACTAGCCAATGCTATACCACGGTAGGCTTACCACCTGTCCGAAAGAGCCCCAAGGCTCCATTCACACTTGTGCGACCTGTCATTCAACCTTGGACATCATGACACCTCATTCCCCATGTTTTCCAAGGATAACCATTCTTATATGTGCGACTTAAAGTTGCAGCAACTTCAAAGTAGTTCATGCACTACAATGGTCCGAATTTCATGCAACTTGCGGGCCAAAGACTTCAATGTTAATCCCCAGAAATTGCATGAAAGTCCTACCTGAATGTTATACAAAGCAACAGTTGTCCATTCTCACTGGTCAAAGCCAAAGTCATATCCAAGTTGCACCCATCCAAAGTTGTGTCAAAGTTGCACCAAAGTTGCACTCCAAAGTCGGCGCAACTTTGGAGTTGTACAAGTGTGAATGGTGGGGGGGGGAAATGATGGCTCTGTCTAAAAAAAAGACTTCTACTTTGGAGAGCTCTTTACTCACTTCCTATTGTGTTTAATCCCTACCCGCCGGCTGTACCCTCTTGGTGGGTGGGCATTAACGCCAGCGGGTACTGGAAAGCTCCCATTCTGAATATGTGACCGCCAGTCCTAGTAGTCACATGATTGGAATGGCCGTGTCCGCCCCCCCCTGGCATTTAGAACCTCTTAAAGGGCCGGATGGCGGTGGTGGGAAGGGGTTAAGAGCAGAAGCAAGTCAGGAGTTTTAGCAATTCTCTGCTCTATTATTATAGGTATTCTACATAGCGCTGATTGCACTTTACATTCACATCAGTGCCCACCCCCAAGGAGCTTACAATCTAAGATCCCAATTTCTCTGGAATATACTAGGGCCAATTAACCTTCCAGCAAATCCACACAAGAACATAAAAGCTCCATGCAGGTAGGGTGCTGGTTGGGATTCAAACAAGGGAAACTAGTGCTACAAGACAGTAGTGCTGCTGACCACCGAGCCACTGTGCTGCCCCATTCTGTTCAAAACTAAAAAAAAAAAAAAATGGCTTTAGATATATTTTAATTGTCCCACAGCAGGGGGTCTCCAAACTTTATAAACAAAGAGCCAGTTTGCTGTTTTTCAGACTTTAGAGGGGCCAGACTGTGCTCCATCTTTCATATTAGAGGGAGGAATTGTGCCCCCTTTGTTGCTCTCAATGGAAGGAATGGTGCCCCATCATTGGTATTAGTGGAAGGAATAGTGCCCCATTGGTGGTGTCAGTGGGAGGAATAGCGCCTCATTGGTGGTTTCAGTGGGAGGAATAGGGTCACCATCATTGGTGGTTTTGGGAAGAATAGTGCCCCATCATTGGGGTCAATGGGAGGAATAGTGCCACTTCATTGGTGTTTTCAGTGGGAGGAATAGTGCCCCTTCATTGGTGTCAATGGGAGGAATAGTGCCTCATTGTTGGTCTTAGTGCGAGGAATAGCGAATTGGTGGTGTCAGTGGATGGAATACTGTCTTGTATCAATGGGAAGAACAGAGCCCCAAGGGCCAGATAAAGGCGAGCATAGGACAGCACCTGTCCCCCAGGCCACAGTTTGGAGACCACTGCCCCATAGGAATCATTCTGCTGGTAATGCCAGTTAACTGTTCTTCAGACTTTATAAGCAGACAGTGCCCTGTCTATGGTGATTGGTGGAGGAATTGTGCCCCCTTTGTTGCTCTCAGTGGAAGCAAAAATGCCCCATCATTGGTGTCATTGGGAGGAATACCGCCCCATCATTGGTGTCAGTGGGATGAACAGTGTCTGGTATCAGTGGGAAGAACAGTGCCCTAAGAGCCAGCTAATGGCAAGCAAAGAGCAGAATCTGCCCTCCAGGCTGCAGCTTGGAGACCAATGCCCCATAGCCATAGTTCTGCTGTAAGAGTCACTTGCCAACAATGGTCAGCAATACAATTGGCAATTTGCCCAACAGGTGTAAACAGGCCTGGATGACGTCACAATTAACCACTTGCTGCCCAATCACGTACCTGGTACATCATTAGATTTCAAGTGGTTGTGCCAGGATGTCACCCCCGGTAACGATTTTAGAGCCGGCAGACAACTCTCTTGTAATAACAACCAGAGCAGCTCACTAGACTCTTGGCTGCTATTACAAGCAGGGGGAGGGGACATCCGTCCCTCCAGCCACCTTCCGCTGCTCTCTCAGGCTCTCCTGTCCCAACGGGAGACCCGAGCTACTAGCCGGCATGTCCAGAATTGTCTTTAATCAGCTCTCTGCTATGGTAACCGGGAAGTGATAACATTAACATGACATCACTTCCAGATTACCTGGCTGTCAACGGCGCCATTTTTGAATTGTTGGCGTTTTGAATGCTTTCAAGTGCAAAGAAGGAAAGAAGGGATTTGGGGTCTTATTGACCCTAGATCCTTCCATCAAGAGTACCTGTCACATGCCTATTGCTGTCACAAGGATGTGAAGTGATCAAAAAATAAATAAAAAATTAAAGCAACAGCGAAAATATAAAAAAAAAATTAATCAATAATTAGAAAAAAAAAATAAAAAAAATTTAAGTGCCCCCGACCCCAATGCTGGCACGCAAAGGTGAACGCGTGCTTCGGTCATGCACGCAAACAGCAATCGTCTTACACATGTGAGGTATCGCCACAAACATCAGATAATGGGCAGTAATTCTAACATCAGAAATCCTCTGTAGATATAAAATGGTAACCTGTAAAGGCTTTTCAAAGCGTCGCCTATGGATAGTAAAACTAACGTCACGTGTCGCCGCTGTGCGGGCGTGCGCAATTTTAAAGCGTGACATGTTTGGTGTCTATCGACTCAGTGTGACATCATCTTTTATATTTTACAAAAAAATTGGATTATGTATTGTGTTTTTTTGCATTAAAGTTTAAAAAAGGTGTATTTTTTCCCCAAAATTCAGTTTGAAAAACCTCTGTGCAATTACTATGTGACACAAAACCCACTGATTTATTTTCTAGGGCCTCTGCTTTAAAAAACACACACATTTTATATATACCGTATTTATCGGCGTATAACACGCACAGGTGTATAACACGCACATTCATTTTAAGAGGGAAGTTTCAGGAAAAAAACTTTTAAATAAGGAACTTTGCAGCAAAATAAGGGTCAGTGTCCATCTGCAGCATCACAATTGCCATCAATGCAGCCTGATCAATGCCCATCTCCAGCCTCACAAGTGCCATCAATGCAGTCTCATCAGTCCACATCAATGCAGCCTCACCATTGCCATCAATGCAGCAGCCTCACCAGTGCCATCAGTGCAGCCTGATCAATGCCCATCTGCAGCCCAGAGGGGACAGGGAGGGGGGCGGGACAATCGCTGACAGATTACATACAGTGAGAATCTCCTATGATAGACAGAACAGTGGTCCAATGGCGGCCCAGGAGACGGGACTTCCTATTACAGAGGCCGCCAAGTAAACAGGAGATTCTCACTGTATGTAATCTGACGGCGCTCCTCTCACCCCCCTCCCTGTCCCCTCCGAGGCAGCTAACATTGAAGTATTGGCGTATAACACGCACGCACTATTTGCATCCGATTTTCATGGTGAAAAAGTGAGTGTTATACGCCAATAAATACAGTATATATATATATATATATATATATATATATATACTGTATAATGTTTGGGGGTTCTATCTAACTAATTTTCTAGCAAAAAAAAAAGATTTTCACTTGTATACAAAAATTGCCAGAAAATACCTGGCCAACTCATTAAAGTGTGACTTGTTTGGTATCTATTTACTCAGCGTGACATCATCTTTTATATTTTACAAAAAAATGGGTTATGTTTTGTTTTTTTTTGCATTAAAATTTTTAAAAAGTGTATTTTTTCCCCAAAAATTCCATTTGAAAAACCGCTGCGCAAATACGATGTGACATAAAAAATTGCAAAACCCACCAATTTATTCTCTAGGGCCCCTGCTTTAAAAAAATATATATAATGTTTGGGGTTCTAACTAGCTAACTAACCTTCTAGCAAAAAAAAAAGGATTTTCACATGTAAACAAAAAGTGCCAGGAAAATGCCTGGTTATTAACTGGTTAACCACTTGCTGCAGCAGGTTGGCTCTCCTGCGCAAATCGCCGTACCTGTACAGCGGCTCGTGCAGGCGCAGTTGCGGGCGGGTGTGCAGGTCAAGCGGACTCGATGTCCGCCGGTGACCCGCAATCACCTAGTACAGAGGCAGAACAGGGATCTGCCAGTGTAAACAAGCAGATCCCCGTTCTGCCAGGAGATATGACAGAGATCTACTGTTCCCAGTGA
Source organism: Aquarana catesbeiana (assembly GCF_042186555.1). Classification (NCBI taxonomy): domain Eukaryota; kingdom Metazoa; phylum Chordata; class Amphibia; order Anura; family Ranidae; genus Aquarana; species Aquarana catesbeiana. The sequence continues at coordinate 670,464,716 of NC_133327.1, read as the reverse complement.
TCGGGAACAGTGATCCATGTCATGTTCCTGGCAGCCCATCCTCCTACAGTTAGAACACATCCAGGGAATACACTTAACCCCTTGATTGCCCCCTAGTGTTAACCCCTTCCTTGCCAGTGTAATTTTTACATTGATCAGTGCATTTTTATAGCACTGATCAATGTAATAGTGTTACTGGTCCCCAAAAAGTGTCACTTAGGGTCAGATTTGTTTAGCAGTCCCGCTAAAAATCGCAGATCACCGCCATTACTAGTAAAAACAATAAAGAATAAATAAAAGTCCCTAAATCTATCCCATAGTTTGTAGACGCGATGACTTTTGAGCAAACCAATCAAACCAATCAATATACACTTAGTGCTATTTTTTTTTTACTTAAAAATATGTAGAATATATATCGGCCTAAACTGAATAAATGTGTTCTTTTATATATATATTTTTTGATATGCATTAAAAGCAAAGGGTAAAAAAAAATGTAACGTAAATTTTGTTTGGGTACAACATCGCATGACTGCACAATTGTCAGTTAAAGCGTTGGAGTGCTGTATCGCAAAAAAATGGTCTTGTCATTAAACCTTCCGGGGCTGAAGTGGTTAAAGCGTGACATGTTTGGTATCTATTTACTCAGCGTGACATCATATTTTATATTTTACCATAAATTGGGTTATGTATTGAGGTTTTTTTGCATTAAAATTTTAAAAAGTGCTGCGCAAAAAAACACTGCGCAAATACCATGTGACATAGAAATTAGCAAAATCCACCAATTTATACTCTAGGGCACATGTGTCAAACACAAGGCCCGGGGGCCGAATCCGGCCCTCCAGGCCGTTTCAAGTGGCCCTCACACCTCTCCTGCAGCTGCGGCAACCCCCTCATTGTTCCTCTTACCTTGTCTAGCAGTCAGCAGCAGAGAGGAGGACAGAACTCCTATCCAGATCCTGCACTTTTCCATGCAGCCACAGAGAGGCTCGTATCTGCCCTCTCCCTGTCTCAGCAGTCAGCAGAAGAGAGGACAGAACTCCTCTTACAGATCCTGTGCCTCCCTGTGCTCCTCCTCTCCACCTCCCCTGGTCTCAGCATTCAGCAGACTCTGGCCCTCCTCCAGACTCTGCATTTTTTGATTTTCAGCTCCGCTCCCAGCTTCTTCCCGGCAGCAGCACAAGGTAAGGGGGTGCACTGTGATGTAAGGGAGGGTGAGGGACTCTTGACTTCTGATGGTAGGGGGGCTCT